>NC_056748.1:491312893-491647183 GCF_019279795.1 Protopterus annectens | reverse complement strand
TCTCCAACCCATATAACATAGCTGGTCTTACTACCCTCTTGTAGACCTTCCCTTTCACTCTTACTGGTACTCGTCTGTCACAAATCACTCATGACACTCTTCTCCACCCACTCCATCCTGCCTGTACTCTCTACTTCACCTCCCTTCCACACTCACCATTACTCTGAACTGTTGATCCCAAGTATTTAAACTCCTCCACTTTTGCCACCTCTACTCCCTGCATCCTCACTCTATCCTCCCTCTCATTCACACACACATTTTCATAGTCCTGCTGACCTTCATTCCTGTTCTCTCTCTAGAGCATATCTCCACCTCTCCAGAGTCGTTTCCACCTGTTCCCTACTCTCACTACAGATCACAATGTCATCTGCAAACATCATAGTCCACGGGGACTCCTGTCAGATCTCGTCTGTCAACCTGTCCATCGCCACTGCAAATAAGAAAGGGCTGATCCTTGATGTAATCCCACCTCCACCTTAAACGCGTGCGTCACTCCCACCGCAGATCTCACAGCTGTCACACTTCCCTCGTACATATCCTGTACCACTCTTGCATACTTCTCTGACACTCCTGACTTCCACATACAATACCACAACTCCTCATCCGAACTAGGTGTCATTTCCACAGAGACGTTCTCCTTAGAGACCAGAATTTTTAAAGTCTTTTGTATTTCATTTAAAGAAGTCACCAGCAAGTGAAATAAGCCATTGTCACCCACCGAGGGTGTTGAATGAAGTCATATCCAATAATGGGTCACCTTCCATCTTGGCCATCAGGAAACTCAAAACTTCGACCAAACTAGTAAAAGCGTGTGATCAAAGCCAAAAACCAACAATGAAGACTATAAGCAATGGTGCTGATGGTCATTAAAGACTGGAAGGTATTAAATTCAGCATATTAAAAGTTTTATTCACCACTTTCTTCTCACCAAGACTTCATCAGAAAAAAACAGTAAAATCACTCGACAAGGTAACTTAGATACATGTCAAGCTGCCTGTAATTAATCAATCAACCAATAAAAGCTTATAATCAGAAAATGCCTTATGTTAAAAAGATATGCACAGTAAAATTCCACTTTTATCATAAGGAAATGAAAACAAATTTACAACATACTATAATCAATTAATTTGTAAATACAAATGAATAATTGAACCTTCCTAATAGTTAACTTTGTGGTTCAAAAACATTTAATGTTTATGGCATCATTTAGTCCTGGCTTTTTGTCAGTCCCGAATTTAATCTGCCAGGACGTTTCTCTCTGCTTTACAAAGTTCTTAAAGTCCCCTCCCCTGGGATCAACTTTCACCACTTCCAAAATGGAAAGTAAAAATTTTTTATATTTATTACATTCTACCGAATGTTTTTATAAGGCATTGTTACCATCCTTAGTTTTGATGCTGTACATGTGTTCTCTAATCCTTTCCATTAGAGTCCGGGCGGTCATCCCTACATAGAATGCCTCACATCCACTACAAAGTCCAATATATACCACTCCCCTGGCCCTACATGTTAAATAACCAGGTACCTTGATTGTATATTTTTTCATGTTATGTAAATAGGAGTATACATTCTGTTTATGGCTAGCAGCAAGCAAGATCTGGGGGTTACTCCAATGCATTATGGAATAGGTATTGAGCCACGACCCAAGTCAAAGACTTAGAGCTAGTGTATTGGCTGAGTCGGAGCTGAGTATCGGCTCTGAACCCATCCAGTAAGAAAGAAGGGCGAGAGAGGACAACAAACATGGAACGTTATGGTAAGTACATAACTTTTTTTTTTTTTTGCTCATTCAAAAAATCCAACATTAACCGTTACTATTTATTCAAATTACTACATTGGCTAACATTTTTTTTAAAGACATCATATTCCTCAAGTCCAATTCACATATCTTTTCGAACACAGTTTAAGGATGCACCAGGGCACTAGGGGATTAAAAATGCTAGCCACTCTACATTCATCCCCTCACAACACATTATTTTCAAACAGTAATGACAAATTAAATTTTTGTGTAAACATTTTCAAATCGATCAAAAGATTAGGTAGATTTGCCCATCTACTGGGCACAAAAGTCATACCTTTGGAAAGCAAGGCAGCCATGAACACATCCAAAACAGTGTCTGAAAAGTTATAAATGTGGAAGTCTCCATCTGACTTAGAAACAATTCTCAAATTTGACCCTGTTGCATTCTGTAATGTGGAATCAGTGCTAGTATCCATTAAAGCAGCTGAATGGCTGTCCCCAACCGATAAAACACATACTAAATTTGTATCCACTGATGGTAAATTTGATATTAAAGCTGAAAAACTTGGTTCGTTCACTTCAGAATATGCCATAGCCACTGATGCTACCCTCGCCGTGGACCACATCATGAGTGATTCTCTCGCAAGAAGAAATTGTGGGAATTCTTGCTCGAATTGTTTAAACCCCATTGGTCCCTGCCTGGAGGGTGATGAAAATCCTGTTGGTTGGATTGGTTAGACTGCTGTTGATTGGCCTGCCTTCCTTTTATCGTTTCTAAGCTCCTCGGTTCAAAAGTGTTGTTGTTAAACGGCTGCTTGGGGTTGTAATCCACTCTACTGGCTTCCTTATTAAACAAATTATTTGGGTTCTTATTAAATTTCCCCCTACCCCATGTTTGCAATGGAGGAGTGGGGTAAGCTTGCCCTTTTGCATATTCTTCACTATCTCTTTGTAACTTTTTAATTTTATTGGTTCCCAGTTGTTGAATGTGTTGGTCTATACTAGAAAAAATATGGGTGTGCTCATACTTAAGACACTCATAGTCATTATCGCTCTTAGTACATTCATCCAGTTCTGATAAATCCTTACTGAATTGAGTCATTACTTTAGAATTGTGACGAACCAGAAGTTCCCAAAGTTCACACCCCACTTTATCAAAGAAGGGTGTGAGTTCCAAATGAAATTGTGAATTATTTTCTAGCCCTCATTCTTAAACCCTTCAGTATCTGTTTCCTAATGCACTCGGTCAGGTATGAATTCTCCAAGTGTAATTTTTTATAATTCATAAGGTTATAATGAAATTTGTCGAGTTGTTGACATAAATCCCCAGGACAATTTTTCTCATTAGATGTCCTCGTATTCCTATGTTGCAGTATTCTGCGTATGGGTTTACCCTTCTAGTCTTGCATACATACGGCCTGTATCCGAAAGCTTTCAGTCCCTTCTAGGTGTGTGAGACGTCAGGTCTAGGCAAGAGTACATGGGCCATAAAAGTGATGGCACGCACCAGCCCTCAGAACTTTCCAGCTGCCAGTCGTATGCCAGGTGTTCCTGCTTTCACTGATGACCGATTCAAGTTTCAGGCTAAGGACCTCGTTGGGGACCTTTTCAGTTCTTCCTTTTGTATTACTGCCTTTTCATGTCATCCAGAAAGGGTAAATGCTAGTGCGGCCATCAGATCCCTCATAAAGACACCCACGATAAGTGTTTGTTCTGTCTTGGATGGTTGCACGATTATAAGACCTGTCCTTTTTGCCAGGCATTCATTCCAAAAACATTGTGCAGTCGTTTGCATGTTCTCAGTTTGTACTTGGAGAACCAACGTCTAAAACAACTTGTGTTATGTATGGTGGGCTCATCGGATGTCGCCTCTGAACTGCCAAAAAAGAAGGCTAGATCTTTACGGCCTGTAACACTTGCTGAGCCTCTTCTGGCCGATCCACAGCCTGTGGCCGACATTGGCCTGGTCTCAGGATCTGGACCCAGCTCTGCCGCACCAGATGTCACAGGTACCTCTGAGGAAGCCGTACTACCGGTTGGCGAGAGCACATCCCAAGAGGCTGTTCCGGCAACCATTTCGGACGCCGGGGGGGGGGGGGGGACCAGCATATTCAGAGGAACCTTCAGATTCCCTGCCTCAGACCTTGACGCTCGCTCCTAAACAGACGTCCATTGGGACACTCAAGAGGAGAGAAAAAAGGAACAATATCTCTCAGCCAGCAGAAAGTATTCAAGACTGGCAGGCCTTTAGCCAAAGCCTTTTCTCAGCTTTCATGGCCCTGAGGCCTACATCAGCTGTTTCTGCTCCTGCAAGTTTTCCTCCTCTCCTTAGTCCTAGGCCTGAACCTGCAGAGACGGTTACTAGGGAAGAGGACATCTGTTCAGATTCCTCCGAGGATTCCCTGTCTTATAATTCACAACTCTGTTCTCCCTTGGGATATGTATCCCCAGAGGAAGAATCTGTAGACCCAGAGTCCCCTGTTGAAGATTTGACCTTCTCTGAAACTATTTTTAAAATGAAGGAACACTTCAAATGGGAATCCACAGACATGTTTGAAGTACAAAACAGATACTATGACCTCATTCAAATGGAAACACCAAGCCTTTCGGCCATTCCTCCTATACTGCCTGCCTTTTTAAATGCTTTTTCTTCTGCATCTCTCAATCTGGGCTGACATCCTCCTGTTCCTCGCAGAGCAGACTTGACTGTGCAAAGTCCCAGATTTTGCTAAGCACTTGATCAAGTGCCCTCCTGCAGATCAAGCTACCATTTCTGTCTCTACAGGCAAAGCTTCCAAACTCTTGCCTACCACCACCATCCTTCCTGCTGACAGACAGCAAAATTATGGAAAGGTTAGGCAAAAAGATTTACACCTCTTCCACTCTGGCATTTAGAGCTACTAATTACCGGACTCGTATGGCAAAATACGCCCTCTCTCTTCTGGACTCTGCCACCAAGTTTTTGGCAGACATTCCAGACACCTCAACCAAATCATCTGTGTCTTCTCTACTGGCCCTTACATCATAAGTCACCAGGCATTCAATTAAATGTAGCTATGATGCTGCAGAATCCTCAGCAAGGTCAGCTGCTTCAGCATCTGCACCTCGCAGATGCTCCTAGCTGCACTTGCAAACTCTGCCAGATGATTTCAGAGCTAAGGTCAATGCTGCACCACTTGACAATGCTGCCTTATTTGGCTCATAAGTAGCAGATCTTGTCAAATCACTGCAACAAAAAGGAAAAGAGATGCAGGATCTTAAACATCTGCTAGTTTCCCTTGTACCTCAGTTTTACAGGAACTCCTGCAAAAACACAGGTTAATCAGGAAACACTCCAATCCTGTTCCTAATAGACACAGGTGAGCAAAAATCCTTCAGCTAGAGCATCTTCCTCCTCTAGTCAAAGGATGCCCTTTCAGGACAGGGCAGGTAGTGTCTGACTAGCTGCCACTCCTGCCTCCCCCACCAGCTGCTTCCATCCCACTCTCTGCTCACCTTTCCCATTGCCTTCCTGTTTGGACTCGGGTCACTTCAGACAAGTGGGTCCTCTCCATCCTTCAAGATGGTTACTGCCTGTCATGGATAACCTCTCCAGTAAGTCTAGGCAAGCCACAACTTCCTGCTCAGCAACTGTCCCTTCTACTACCAGTACTACAGTCCCTTTTAAACCAGGGCACTATAGAAAGAATTCCTCCCTCCCAATTTGGAAAAGGGTTCTGCTCAAGGATTTTTCTGGTTCCCAGAAAAGAAGGGCCGTAGAGACCCATCCTAAACCTTCAAGGCTCAGTCCTTTCTTAAAAGTGCCAACTTTCATAGTGCTGACCTTGCCAGCTCTATCCCTCTTATGTGCAAAGACTTCCTAGCTACACTAGACATCAAGGATGCCTACTTACACATTCCCATAAGACCCACACACAGAAAATACTTAAGATTCTTACTGGGCTCCTCACATTTGCAGTTCTCTGCCTTGCCTTTTGGACTTTCAGCCGCACCAAGAGTCTTCACCAGATGCCTGGCTCCAGTAATGGCCTTTTGCAGGACAGAAGGGATACAAATATTCCCATACCTGGACGACATGCTTTTACAGGCTGCCAGATGAAAAACACTCCTAACCCATGTCCAGTTTGTGATGTCTCTCCTACAGGCTCTTAGGTTCCAAATAAGCTTCCCAAAGTCCAACCTCACACCAACCCAAGTAATTGTGTTTTTAGGGTATATAATCCGCACAGACTTGATGGAGGCATACCTGCCCCCAGCAAAGGTGAGTTCTCCTACAGAATACCTGCAAGGGATTCCACATTCCGCTCATTTGACTGTAAGGCAGTACCTCATACTTCTGGGTTACATGGCAGCTACCATTCCCATTCTACCCCTAGCTCAGTTACACATGAGAAAACTACAGTGGTACCTACGTTCTGTCTGGTCTGGAAGCAGCACAAACACCCACTGGAACATGTTGTGCCCTTGCTTCCATGCCTACAACAGGAGATCTTATGGTGGTTGGCTCAGGTGAATTTTAACCCAAGACACTACCTCCCAACCACCTCAACCTTCTCAAGTCATGCATACAGACGTCTCAGACCTGGGGTGGAGGGCCACTCTCGGCCATTGAAACGTTAAAGGCCTGTGGACATACAGCCAGAAAACAGAACACATCAATGCCAGAGAAATGAGGGCAGTCCTCCTAGCCCTTCAGGCATTTATTCCTTTTCTTCAGAAGGGATCTCTCCTGATGTACACAGACAACACCACAGTCCTGTGGTACATCAGCCAACGGAGAGGGACCAAGTCCTACCTACTCTGCAAACTTGCTGTATTAGTATGGGAAGTAGCCACTTCTCAGGGAATTACCTAGAAAGCAGTATACATTCCCTCGCTCTACAACTCCCAAGCATATTTTTTGAGCAGAACCAGCACAAACAAACACGAATGGATGCTTCACAGGGGATACCTTCCTGGACATGGTCCGCAAATGGGGTACACCTCAAATAGACCTGTTTGCTTCCGCCAACAACAGACAACTTCCTGGATACTCCACCAGGACATCAGGCCCACAGGCACTGGCAACAGATGCCTTCACTATCTCATGTAAGGGGTAATACCTTTATGCATTCCCCCCTTCCCCCTCATTCAGAGGGTCCTGCTATGGATTCAACAGGGCAATCTGAAAATCTTGCTGGTGATAGCCTCGACCGCATTGGTTCCCCTTAGCCCTTGGACAAGTGAAGGAGTATCACCACAAGTTACCCCACAGAGTGGACCTTCTCACACAGCACTATATATATATATATATATATATATATATATATATATATATATATATATATATATACATACATACATACATACACACATACACAATAACTGACACAGAAGTTCTTTCTTCTCTAGCAGTAATTCCGAGGGGGTCCCCCCCCCCGCCCGGGTCCTACACCCACTCTGTCAATAGCCATGTATTTAAAATTGTGGCCAACTGATCCGCTGATATGTTTTGCAAGGGCATTGGTTTCCTGTCCTTTCCTTATAGTGTATTCATGCTCATAAATTCTATCCCTCATTTGGCGGGCTGTTTTTCCCACATAAAATCCCTTACATAACTGACAGCTATGTAAACAACACTTTTGCTATTGCAATCAAATTTATATCTAATACTATATTCATACCCCTCAACCCGGAAGGATCTACCAATTTGTATCTTAGAACATCTCCCACATCTTCCCATATTGGGGGTCCCTATTACCTGAAATGTTGTTCAAATTTTCCAGTATACACAAAGTTAATCTCTCTCCTAAACACTACAGTGGGAGATGCCCCTAACTTACACTGTTTTGGATGTGTTCATGACTGACTTGCTTTCCAAAGGTATGACGTTTTTTGCCCGGTAGAAGGGCAAATCTACCTAATCTTTTGATCGATCTGAAAATGTTTATACGAAAATTAAATTTGTCATTACTATTTGAAAATGTGTTGCGAGGGGATGAATGTAGAATGGCTAGCACTTTTAATCCTCTGATGCATCCTTTATTAACTCTATTCGAAAAGATGTGTGAATTGAACTTGAGGAATATGATGTCTTTATTCAAATTACTGTACTAGTTAACATTTTTTTTAAACAGGAACAGTTACTGTTGAATTTTTTGAATGAGCAAAAAATACGAGTTATGAAGCCTGATAAGGGGGGGGGGGGGGGTTGGGCTTGTTGTAATGGATGTTTTTGACTACAGATGTCATACGTTGGAATTATTGGATAATGTGGCTTATGAAAAAGTGTCTAGAAACTAAGTAAATGTTGCCTGTAGAAGAATCAATGGGCAAATTATAAGGATATGCTTATTGAACAACATATTAGTATCCAATTGTTTATTTAAACATGGCATCCCCCATTCTTCCTTGTATCTTCGAGGTTACGAAATTACATAAAGATGTCCTTAATCCACCTGTTAGGCTGATTATTTATGGAAGAAATTCCATAATGGCTGCATGTGCTAAATACCTTGATTTTAAGCTTAAAAATTTTGACTTGGTGTCAAAGTTGTAAAGGTTCATGGAGTTTTTTGGAAACCATTAATGGCTTGACTTTTGATTCATTATGCAATTTTGCCACCATAGATGTTGATCTGTATGGAGTCATACCACAATTGGAGGGTACCAAATAGATTCTAGAATTTTTGTTTGATAGAGCAGTACCACAAGAGGAGATTAACCTGTATGAAATAGTCCTCAGCAATAATTGCTTTTGCTTTGAGGGAGATAGATATTTACAAAAATGTGGAATGGCGATGGGGCCCCCATTAGGAGCAGTGTTTGGCAATCTTTTTATGGCAGCTTGAGAACACAGGTTTGTTTTTACAAGTGTGTTTGTAGCTAACATTACTCTGCATGTTCGTTATTTGGGTAATTTACTTATTTTATAGAAGAGGGATGAGACTCAATTCATCTGCTTTATGGATTACATTAATGGTATAACAGAATTTTTAAAATTCACTAAGGAATTTAGCACGGGACAGATTTACTTTTTGGATGTTTGTTTGGAAAAGGATGTTATTAATGAAAGGTGTAAGTCTAGAATTTATAGGACGAAGGCGTATTCCAATATTATTTTTACATTTTTCAAGTTCACACCCTATGCATCAAAAAAGGTCAGTTGTCAATGGGCAGTTGGTCAGAGCTGCCAGGATGACTACCCTAGACAAACACTTTAAGAATTAATGCGATTTGTTGCATTTCATGTTTGAAAGGAGCAGGTACCCTAATTTGTTTAACGATCTAAGGAAGGAAGTAAAATCTAAAAGAATGAGAGGCCATTTTTGTCCTGTTTTGGGGCCTACTGAAGAACCTGGCATTATCCAAGTTGATGTAAATGTAAATATATCTGAAGCTGGGATGGTAGAACCGGGTTCTGTATTGTTAAACACAGCCCAGTTTAGCTTGGATTACAGGTCTGTTCTGACAATCTTAAATAAAGTCTGGCCAATTTTGATGGAGGAAAGACAATTAAGGGAGAAGTTAGGGGCATCTCCCACTGTATCATTTAGGAGAGGTATTAACTTTAAGTGTATATTGCAAAATTTGAATAATGTTTCAGGTGATCGGCACCCCTGTATGGGAAGCTGTGGGAGATGTCCATGGTGTTCTAAGATACAGATTGGTAGATCCTTCCAGGTTGAGGGGTATGAATATAGTATTAGATATAAATCTGATTGCAAAACAAAAGTGTTTACTTAGCTGTCAGTTATGTAAAGGACTTTATATGGGAAAAATGGACCGCCGACTGAGGGATAGAATTCATGAGCATGAATATGCTATAAGGAAAGGACAGGAAACTAATGCCCTTGCAAAACATATTGGCGGATTAGTTGGCCAAAATTTTAAATATATGGCTATTGACAGAGTGGGTGTAGGACTCAGGGGGAACCCTCAGAATTACTGCTAGAGGAGTAAGACCTACTGCAGTTAAGGCTTTTAATGCCTTTAAATCACCGGGTCTTAATGATGTGTTCTATTTCCTGCTTATTGAAGATGAAAGCTTTGGAAAGATAGTAATGTATTAATTTATGTATTTTTGTATGTGTGTGTGTGTGTGTGTGTGTGTGTATATATATATATATATATATATATACACACATACATTTTAATTAATTTTAACAGTAACCCTGATGTTTAAATTTTACTTTTTAAGTTAAAAGGGGAATCTGAAGTAGTTAACTTCATTTTATCTGCAACTTGTGGTTATTCGGATCCATATCGGATCTGAGCCAGCAACTTTTTTTTCTACCATCTGCTCCAAGTTCCGAGCTCCTCCCCTACCCATAATGCACTACCATCTCCTACCTTCCCTCAGATCTCGTTTGCCGCGCCAGTAGTGAGCATCGTGGTCTCCTTCGCTCTGAGATCAGGGATAGTAAGTTTATAAATACTTGTCTTTGGTGTGTCTGAGTTATTTGTTTCCCTTCCTCCCCCATTAGTATATCGCTTGTTCGTCGGTTAGTTTAAAAAAAAAAAAAAAAAATTAAGTTTTTTGTTGTAAAACTCTTTACGTGTGTTTTGTGTGTGGTGGTTTTGTAGGTAGTGGTGTTTGGTGCAGGACCGTGGCTGATCAGCCAAAACTAGTATTTAAGAAATGCACAGAGTGTGGCCATAAGCTCTGCCTGGCTGATGGTCACACTGTGTGTGTTATTTGTTTGGGAGTGTCACATTTGTCGACACAACGTGCAATCTGCACTGGGTTCAACCCTAGAGCCCTCAGGGATTGGAAGGCCAAATTGGTAGCTAAAGGCCTTCTCTCAGCATCTATGCTGGAGTCTGCCACGGCATCTAGTACTCAAACTCCCACTTCTTCTGGTGCTGGGTCAAGCAAGGAAAAAGCTACAGTCAGTGTAGCGGAAAAAGACAAGGACAGAGAAAGGTGCAAGGAGGATAGGGACAAGAAAAGGGATAGACCTCACAAGAGATCCCCCCGGACAGGGAGCTCTTCCTTAGTTCCCCCCTTCTAAGTCCATGAGGCCAGTTTCTCCAAGGCTTCGGTCTCCTCGTTTTTCACCAGAGCCATTGGAACCTTTGGATCTGAGGCCTTCCTCACCCTCACTGCGCAGACCAGCCAGATCCGAGTCGGTGGCTTCTTCGCGTTCGACTCAGAGCTTATCAGACTTAGCCATGGACAGGATGATGCAGATATTCATTCAGACCCAAATAACAGATGGGAGTCTTGCCAGGCCCCTCTCCCTCCGGAGGGTGGACCTCCATGCCTTTTTTTCCTCCCTATCTCTCCTTCCGCGATCCGTACTTCGGCTTTGCGGCACTTGGATCCGAGATTTTTGGGAGCTGGTAGCTCGGCACCAACGGTTCCCCCAACCTCGACTCCGGCTGTTACTTGAGCTCCGCGGATCCGACTAGTTCAGAGCCAAGTGACTCTCGGAGCCGCGGACAGGGAGCCGGACCCGAGGGAATGGATTCTTCGGCTCCGCTTCTTTCGGATCAGGCCCGTTTCCTCGGACCTCAGGCTACCATTGCTTCGGCTCTGGTCCCTGCTTCGGATCCAGGGAGGGCTTTTTCCTTGCTGGGTGCCAAGGAGGTATGCTTTCCTTCGGCCTTCAAAGTGGTGGAGAGGGTTCTCTCCCAGGGATTGAGACTCCTACCCCGTCCCCTCGGATTCCACCCAGACACCTCTGGATTTGGTGACGACTCCCTTCATCCTGTCTCAAGACAGCCTGTACCAGAGGATCCACAGGTTATTTCCCCTGAGGAACCCCCTGCGGCTCACGAGTCCTCTTCAGACAGTCCCACTGAAGAGGGTCACCATAAGCACAAGTGCAAAAGGAGGCACTTGGACTCCCCCGAGTCCCTCACTACAGACACTGACTTAGATGAAGGAGAATGCTCCTCCAGATCACCTCCCGAAGACGTTCCTTCGGAGAAATCATGGAGATCCTCCGCCAGATGGGAGGTTGGTCAGCCCCAAAACCTTCTGGGGATGAGTCAGTGTTCCTGGAGGCCTTTGGCATAGGCCCATCTACTTCCTGGGTGTCTCCGCCAGTTGTCCCCTTGGTGGACCTTATCACCACGCGGGCATGGAAGGAGCGTGACACCGTAGAGCCCATCCCCAAACGCCCCGACAAGATTTTATCTCCCCCTACTGACAGACAACCTTGGTCAAAAGGAGCCCCAGTTGATGCTATGTTGGTCGCAGCAGCCACCAAGAAGGAACTAGCGCAGGAGAGTTCCTCAGTCCATCCTCCTGAAAAGGACTCCAGGTCGGTGGATAGGTTTGGGAAGCGAGTTTATTCCTCAGCGACCTTTTCGATCCGTGCGCTGAACTATTTGGCACATGTGATCCGGCTTCAGCAAGACCTTGCATCGGAATTTGCTGAGTCGCCCCAGAGTCCTTATTGCCGCAGGACAAACAGTTGTTCTTTGCGAAAATGTCTACTCTGAAGTCAGTCTCAAACACGTCTATGCGGCTCCTTTCCCATGCCACGGAAGGAACAGCTAGGGGGGCCGGGACAGGCATAGCCATGAGGTGTCATGCCTGACTTAGGTTGTGTCAGTTCGCAGACCCTTTCAGGGTGTCATTTATTAATGCTCCCTACGACGGTTCTTCCCTTTTCGGGAAGACGGTACATGATGCACTTGTCCAGAGCGAAAAAGGCGGGAAAGACCGTCTGCCATCGGGATCCGCTTCTCTAACCCTCAGCGGTCCTTCTCTAGGAATCAGAGGGCAAAATAAGATGTGGTTCCGAAAATCTGAGTTTTCCTGGGATTCTCAGGACAGCTATTCCCCCAGAGGCAGAGGGGGACAGGATCGATGCCGACCCAGAGGTAGAGGGGGTCCCAGGAATTTTGGGTTTAGGGAACCTTTTTCTGATGGACCCGGTCAGCAGCCCTGAGAGTTGTCCGGCTGTCCTACTCTGGAGGCAGTCGGGGGGAGATTGTCCTTACACCCAGCGGCATGGGAGTCCATTAAGACAGATCGCTGGGTGTTACAGATTATATCCAGAGGTTACACTATCCCATTTGTTGCCCCTCCAAATGTTCCAAAACACCTCCCGGATGTTCCACCCGCTCACAGGGAGGCCGCAGATCTAGAGGTTTCAAAGCTGCTTCTCAAACAAGCCATCGAACAGGTCCCCCCCCCGACCAGTCCGGATCAGGCGTCTACTCAAGATTCTTTTTAGTGCCAAAAAAGATGGGGGACCTCAGGCCCATTTTAGACCTGTCAACTTTGAACCTGTCTGTAGCCAAACAGAAATTCCGGATGGTCACTCTACAGTCCATTCTACCTTATCTCCGAGAGTGTGACTGGATGTGCTTGTTAGACCTCCAGGATGCTTACTACCACATCAAGATCCACAGAAGCTCCAGGAGGTTTCTGCACTTCCGGCTGGGAGCCAGTCACTTTCAGTTCAGAGCCCTACCCTTCAGTCTAATCACAGCCCCCAGGGTGTTCACCAAGGTAATGGCCATTGTAGCGGCTCACCTGAGGCTTCAGGGTATTCAAGTATTTCCTTACCTGGACGACTGGCTCTTCGCTGCACCCAACAAGCGTCTGCTTTGCCTGGCCCGAGACTAATTTATTCGGTTGGCAGATCTATTTGGGATTGCAGTCAATGTTCAAAAATCCCAGTTGCAACCAGTACAAGTTTTAGACTTCACTGGGGCATGGCTAGACACCTTGCAGATGAAAGTATTCTTAACTCCAGACAGGATCTTACACCTCAGGTGCCACATAGCTCAAAGGCGAGCAAGGTTCTCCGGGCACTGGGCTCCATGGCTGCCTCCATGTCGATTCTCCTTTGTGCGCGCCTTCATATGCGGGTTCTTCAATGGACTCTGGCTGTTCAATGGTCTTGGCTAGACCTACCCATGGAATTTCCGATCAGGATCAGTCACGTCTGCAAGACGTCCCTTCTTTGGTGGTTAAATTTACCGGAGATTATAGAAGGACGCCCCTTCGCGTCATCTCCAGTCCAAGCCACAGTGACCACGGAAGCCTCCCAACTCGGGTGGGGGGGACACTGGGAAGGACAGTCCAAGGCACGTGGTCCCAGTCAGAGACCAAGTTGTATATAAATGTTCTAGAGATGAGGGCAGTGCTTTTAGCGTTGGAAGCCTTTCACACTGTCCTCCCTCTCGGATTGATTGCAGTTCAGTCAGACATCATGTCGATTGTCTGGTATATCAACAAGTGGGGGGAACCAGATCCTATCCCCTATGTTGCGAGGTCATGCGAGTATGGGAGTGAGCGATATCCACTGGTCGGTTTCTGATAGCAACGCACATCCCGGGGTGCTCCAACATTTTAGTGGATAGATTGAGTTGGGCTATTCTGATGCCGTACGAGTGGTCTCTGAAACAGCGGAGGAGATATTCCTTGCATGGGGTCAGCCGTGCTGCGATCTCTTCTTATCTCCTTCCAACGCGAAGTGCAGTGAGTTCTTCGTTCTGATTCCTTCACCAGGGGAAGCCCCCAAAGATGCTCTAGTCCATGCTTGGCCCCCCGGGCTTCTGTATGCTTACCACCATTGCCAATCATTCCGAAGTTTCTTCAGAACGCTTGCCAGCTGCGGTGCAAAGTTATCCTCATTGTCCCGTTCTGGCCTCGTCAGGTTTGGTTCCCATTCCTTTGGTCTCATCTCTTAGCTCCTCCATGGGGTCTGGATCCCTACCCGGATCTAATCTTCCATCCTTCGGGTGTCTGCCCGCCTGGGGCAGCCTCAAGCTGACAGCTTGGTTCCTCCAGTTCCGTTGATCGCCAGGACTCCCTGTCTTTCATCCCCGGTAAAATCCATACTGGTGGTTTCTCTTAAAGATTCCCCTAGGAAACTTTATCGCAGTAAATGGAAGCATTTTTCCATTTGGGCCTCACAGAGAAACCTAGATCCCTTTACAGCCCCTGTTCCAGTGGTGTTGGATTTCTTGTCTGGCATTTTTCAGCAAGGAGCTAGCTCCTCCACAGTGAAAGTACAATCGGCAGCCATTTCTAATTTTCATGTTGGTAAAGACAACATTGCCTTAGCCTCTTCTAGGCTGTGTAAGGCTTTTCTTAAAGGCACTTTTCTGTTGCGCCCTCCTGTCAAGGATTCAGTGCCCACTTGAGACCTTAACTTTTGTCCTACAGGCATTGGTAGCTCCTCCATTCGAACCTGCAGCATCGGTGGATTTAAAATTTTTATCCTGGAAGACAGCTTTCCTAGGCGCCATTACATCTGCTTGGAGGGTTTGTGAGCTTCAAGCTCTGTCTGCCGTGCCTCATTATTTGGTCTTCCATAAGGATAGGGTCTCTCTCCGTACTAATCCTTCCTTCTTACCTAAAGTGGCATCTGAAGCAAACATAAACCAGTCCATTAATCTGCCTGTTTTCTTTCCTAATTTCCAAAACAAGGGTGAATACAAACTTCATTTGTTAGATGTTCACAGACAACTTTGCTGCTATCTTCATAGATTAAAATCATTCCGCAAGTCTGACAAGTTAGTTTCCTTTTCCAAATCCTTTTTGGGAAAAGCTATTTCTAAGGTTTGTTTGGCCAGATGGATCACACTTTACATTTCGCATGTCTACAAAGCAAAAGGTTTATCTCCTCCTGGTATTGTTAAAGCTCACTCTACCAGGTCCATGGCGACTTCTGCTGCTTTTTGGTCTAGGGTTCCTTTGGACGACATTTGTGCAGCAGCAACCTGGGCCAATTCACATACATTCATTTCCCATTACAAATTAGACCTGATTTCTAGGGGTAGAGCATCCTTTGGCTCTGCGGTGCTCAAGAATATCCTTCCATAAGGGCTTCCCAGGATTGGAGTAGCTGAGGACTCTGTCCCACAGGTTGCAGATAAAATGAAGTTAACTACTTCAGATAAAGAAGTTGTATACTCACCATAACGTTCCATCTGAGTAGTTATACTTCATTTTTCTGCAACCTTCCCCCCCCCCCCCTCTGTCCCTCGGACCTTGTCTTGTCTATATACAGGTAAGTATAACTACTCAGATGGAACTTTATGGTGAGTACATAACTCCTTTTTTTTTTTTTTTTTTTTTTTTAGAATTGTTTGAAAAAACACCTATTGATATGTTGATATGTTTGGATTTGCTTTTAAAATTGGGGAAGATGTGATAGGTTAATTGTTGTTATTTGACTGATGTATATAAGGTCATAGTTTTAACATGGTTGTTATATCTGAAGAAGTTCATCTTGTTGGACGAAAGCACTAATAGAGTCTCTTTTTGGATTACATTTTTGCTGTTTATCCGGTTTCCTATAGCTGTAGTACATTATCTCTTTCTTTACTAGTTTTTTGGACTTTTTGTTTGGAACAAGCTTAAAAAATGGGGAGAGGTCAGGAAGGACCACGTAAAGTAGAGGAATGTAGAAGTGGACAAAAAATATGAAGGACTTTTGGGGGTAGGATCTGTGGTACCTCAGGAGCTTTGCTGAATGCATCTTCTGTCATTGAGGGACAATCACGCGAACTCACCAATGGCATACCAGCAGAGTACTAAGGAAAACTTTGCAGGCAGAAGTGTTTGCGTTTATAACCGCCAACGGTGCCCACCACTGCTTGGCAGTGCGAGCTGCGCAAATATGGTGCTCATGTAGCAAACTGATTTAAACAAGTTAACCAATAAAAAAGCTCAAAACTGAGCCCTGTTCCAGCAGCTTTCAATCAGATGAGTTTTAACTGCTTATTCCTACCACTAGGGTACAGGGGAACCTTCTTCAATAAAAGATGGCCTGGACAGAACTAGATTCAGCAGGTCTGAATCTAGTCTATGCTGCAGCAAAGTGCAACAATTTTAGGTGAAAAAAGTTAGTGATAATAGTAAAAATGCAGTTCACATGTGCAATATATAGTGAAAAATTCTACTTAAGTTTTGCAGAGATCAGCAGATGGCTAGGATTGATCAGATAAATACAGCAGAGCAGTAGTTGGTCACCAAATTCTGTGGAGCTTTGCTAAAACAAGTGAATAGCCTCTGGCTTTTCATACTCCTTTACAAAGTACATCTTGAGGCATGTCAGTATTAATGCCCATGGATCTTCCACTTCAAGTCATTTTTTTTTTTTAGATAAAGCATTTTATGTAAGGGGGTTACACCTGAGACCATCATGCTAACAGGTTGCACCTTCTGCGGATCTTAACTTTTTGCTAGAAAAGGCAACTGCGTCACCATTTGAAAATTCATATCTAAGTTTTAAGGTTCATTTCATGGAGAACTGTTTTGCTCATTGCTTTAACACCTTCAAGAAGAGTGAGAGTATCAGATGTACGTATTAGGTGAGCCCTTTCCGTTTTCCATAGTGATAGAGTAATTAGAACAAATCCCTCATTCAAGCCCATGATGGTTTCTGAGTACACTTGAATTAGGCCATCGATCTCCCAGAGTTCTATCCAGATAATGAAAACCAGAAAGAAAGCAATCTACATAGTCTTGATGTGCATAAGTGACTTGGGTACTATTTTGGTAGATGCATGTCCTTTAGAAAATCTGATCCAGCTATCAGCTGTTTATTTCTTATGTTGGGACTAAGAATGGACATTTCCAGATGGTTGTCCTCTGCTGTTGCCTTTTGTTATATCCATCATGGTAGTCCAGTTCCAAGTAGTATCAAGGCATACTCTCCTGTGCCCTTGTCTTTGACTTATTAGAAATAGGTGGACTCCAGAGGTGTACAGGCTTTAGTAATAAACCCATATAACCTAAAGGCTACTGCGGCAGTGGGAATGATAAACTAAGTGCAGTTGTGTAAGTTGCATTTATACATAACAGTAGATGTTCATAATCCTTACTGCTGCAGTAGCCACACCCACCCTGCAGCCCCACTTATTGTATATATATTTTTATTAGAAAATATTTTGGTGGTTATTTCTAGTTTATTTCAAAATGAGTGCACTATTTAACTTTTAGGCAAGAAAAACTTGAAAGCTTTCTGACTGCTGATTTTCCCGCCACAGGGCTGACCAATTTCAAAGTTTAAGTGTGGGATGGAGCCAGAGCTTTTAAAATCAGGTGGTGGTTGTGCCTTGAGACAAGGCTTAACCCATGTAACCTAAAGGCTGTGGCAGCAGTGAGGAATTTATGGTAACTGCAACTTAACCTTGGATGTTATGTGGTCCTATCTCACTTGCATTCCTTACTCACTGGTTCGGAGCCGACTCAGCCAAATTTCTTTAGCACGAAGTCTCTAATTGGCTGGGCTAAACCGGTATCCCAGGATGCACCTCGCTGTAGCCCCAGATCTCGTTTGCCGCTCGTAGAGTTAGGACGTGGTCTCGGTTGGCTGTGGCTAAGTACCCTTTTAAACTACTTTTAGTATTTTAGCAGTCTTCCTTTTGACAAAAGCTGTTTTGATAGCTAACTTTGTACCTGAATAGTTGTTGCGTGAGGTTTTGAGAGTTTAGTGTTTTGTGGTATCCCTACAGTTTTCGCGGGCTAGGCCTGTTTAAGTTAGAGGACCTAGTCCTCTCCAGTGTGTTCCCTTGTTGTGTTGTGCTGTTGTGTCAGTGGTTAACTCCCTTTTAGGAAGCATTTAAGTTATTTCCTTGTCCATTTAAGTGCTTGTTGGTCTTCCCGCCCTCCTTTTATGTTTGACTCTGTCGGTTGTGTGTGGCGCGGTTGCTTGCCATGTTGAAAGAACTAAAGGAACATAAACCCTCTGGGTTTAAGAAGTGTACAAAATGTGGCTATAAAATGTCCATTACAGATGGGCACTCTATCTGTGTTTATTGTCTTGGTGCTATTCACTTGCAAGAGTCCTACAGTTTCTGTCATGTTTTTAGCCCTAGGGTACTGCAGGAACGTAAAAATAAACAGATTTTGAAGGGTCTGATCAAGCCCTCCTTTGAGGAGGCCTTGGAGTCGTCTCCGCCTTCTAGTACCAAGTCTAAGCCTCCTAAGGCCAAGAAAAGATCTCCGGCTCTGTCTGCTTTGTCGGAGCCATTGGAGAAGGTTTGTAAATTGGATACTTCCTCCTCGGCTCCACTGTCCTCGGGGCCGAAGGAGAAAGTCTCGGAAATGGATACTACATTCTCGACTCCACTGTCCTCTGGGCCGAAGGAGAAGGACTCGGAAATGGATACTACCTCCTCAGCTCCATTGTCCTCGGGGTCACAGGAGGTATCTGTTGTACTGGAGTCGACCTCGGCTCCTATACGTTTGGAACCTCTTCGGAGCAGGTCACCCAGTGTCAGGCATGAGTCTCCAGTCGGGAGATCTAGATCTCCTTTTATTTCTTCCAAATCCTCTAGGCTGTCTGATTTGGATGTGGATAGGGTGGTCCAGAGGCTCCTACAGTCACCAGTGTTAGCAAAACTGTTTTCGGCTCCGACCCAGTCGGCTCCGGAGCCGGTTCCCATTCTTGTACCGATGATTCCTCCTCCGAACACCCATGTGTCGTCGGAGCCAGAGTGCTCCACGCCGAGTGATGTTCTGGTGTTGGCTCCAATACCCCAGGTGGGTCTATCGGAGCCAGCTTCGGCTCCAGCCAGGTCGGCTCCGTCCTCTGGTTTCAGCACTCAGGTTTCCTCAGTCGGACCCGAGGGTAATACCTCGGGACACCTGTTGGTTCCGAGCCTCCCTCTCGGTGCTTCGGCTCGGGGAATCTCGACTCCGGTCGTGGTCTCTGAGACTGGTCGGTCCTCTGACTCGGGGGGGGGGGGGGGACCGGCCTTCGAGGCCATGAGGAGTGCCCTGGCCAGGTTGTCAGGTACATCACCTGGATCGGTCACTCCGTCCCCTTACCCCCGGCTAGAGCCTCTGATGCCCCCCTCTCCATGGATGGCGGAGCCCGAAGGTCTGGGGATACCCCCTTGAGCGGCCCCCTACTTTCTGAGGGCCCCTCAGAGTTGGTGCCTGAGGAGCCTCCCAGTAAGAAGTCATGCAAGAGGAAGCACATAGACTCCCAGGACGAGTCGCTCACTTCCGATACCGACCTCGAGGAATCAGAGGGCTCCCCCAAGTCATCTGATGATGTCTTTCTCCGACATCCTGGAAATTTTGAGACAGAGAGGTGTCAGGCCCTCCAAGACCCCCTCTGAGGAGGAGTCGGTATTCCTCAAGGTCTTCGGAGCTCAACCCTCCGCCTCCTGGGTGTCTCCACCCTTCGAAGAACTCCTGGACTTGATTTGTCAAAGGGTGTGGGAGAACCCTTATTCCGTGGAACCGGTGCCCAGACGTCCAAACAAGTTCCTGTCTGCTACCCGGGCAAAGAGTTCCTTACCAAAGGGGTTTCGGTAGATTCCTTGGTGGTGGTGGCGGCAGCCACTCAGCCAGAAGTTGCAGAGGCTTCTTCTTCAGTCCACCCTCCTAACAAGGAGTCCAGGAGTATGGACCGGTATGGGAAGCATACCCTGTCTTCGGCGACCTTTACCTTACGGTCGTTAAATTACCTCTTGTCATTTCACTCGGCTCCAAAGAGATCTCCTGAAGGAACTAGGAGAAACACTGACGGGTAACATGCCTGAGGCGGTAGTGCAGACTGTTAACGCCCAGTTGTCTACCCTAGGGTCCATTGTCAACTCGTCTATGAGGCTCATATCTTATGCAGCCGAAGGGGCGAGTAGGGCAACTAGCTCAGACGTAGCTCTCAGAAGGCAAGCCTGGATGCGCCTGTGTCATTTCGCGGAGGCCTTTAAGTCTTCCTTCACTGACGCCCCCTTTGATGGATCCTCTCTTTTCGGACCCAAAGTGAAAGACACCCTGACCAGATGTGAACAGGAGGGAAAGACCCTATCTGCCGTAGGGGCCCATTTTTCTCTCCCTTCTAGGCCTTATCCCAAAGCTCAGAGAGGAGGGAAGATGTGGTTCAAAAAGTCTCAGAGGTCCTTTCCCGCAGCTCAAGGTGAGTCCTCCTCTAGAGGCAGAGGGAGGGGAATTATTCCGAAAGACGCCATCCTAGAGGCAGAGGAGGCCCCCGTAACTTGGGAGACCGCGATTCCTTTTGCGGTTCTTCCTTCCAGCGTTCCTGACGTGTTGCCCGACTGTGCTATTCCGGAGCCAGTCGGGGGCAAAATTTTGTTGCATCTGGAAGCCTGGGAAAGCATCACCCAAGATCGTTGGGTACTCCGAATAGTTACCGGAGGTTACACTATTCCCTTTGTGTCGACACCCCCTCCAGTCAGAAGGATCCCAGACGTCCCACCCAGTCAGCGGGATCAAGCAGCCCTAGAAGTTGCAAAGCTGCTAGAAAAAGGAGTCATCCAACCAGTCCCCTCAGACCATGTTGGATCAGGAACTTGTGACCCTTTTTGGTGCCGAAAAGGACAGGGGACCTGAGACCCATTCTGGATCTCAGTCGATTGAATCGCTACGTTCTGAAGTCCAAGTTCTGAATGGTCACTCTTCAGTCCATTTTTCCACTGCTGGAGAAATGAGTATGGATGTGCTCCATAGATCTCAAGGATGCCTACTACCACATCAAAATGGAGAAGGCATCCAGGAGTCATTTACGCTTCCGGCTAGGAGCCGGTCACTTCCAGTTTCGTGCCCTGCCCTTTGGTTTCACCACAGCCCCCAGGGTGTTTACCAAGTGTTTGGCAGTGGTGACAGCTCACCTGAGATATCTAGGATTCCAGGTGTTTCCGTATCTGGACGACTGGCTTCTCGCCGCCCCCACCAGGCATCTGTTCATTCAAGCCAGGGAGACGACCATCTCACTTTGCCAACGTCTAGGAATTACTTTGAATTGGGAAAAGTCTGCCTTGCAGCCCTCACAGCATGTTGTTTTTATAGGCGCAAAGCTAGACTCTATTCAAATGCGTGCCTTTCTGCCACAGGACAGGATAAGAGTGTTGCACTCTCAGATCCACGCACTGTTGCCCCTCAGAAAAGTTCAGGCCAGGTTAGTTCTTCAGCTCTTGGGATCCATGGCCTCCACCATCATGCTGGTACCTCTGGCCAGGTTACACATGCGGATCCTACAGTGGCTCCTGTCGGTTCAGTGGTCCTTTCAAAAGCTTCCTCTTTCCCACTTGACACTTCTCACGGAGCGATGCAAACAGGACCTCCTCTGGTGGCTATGACAGAGGAAGGAGCTTTGTTCCTATGTCTCCAGTGGCCACGGTGACCACGGATGCCTCCCAGATGGGGTGGGGGGGGGCATTATCTAGGCAGGACGGTCCAAGGCACCTGGCAAGATCACGAGGTACACTTGCACATCAATGTTCTGGAGATGAGAGCGGTGTTTCTGGCGTTGTGAGCACTCCAGGACTCTCTACCTCTGGGAACGATTGCAGTTCACTCGGACAACATGTCCGTAGTGTGGTACCTGAACAAGCAGGGGGAAACCAAATCTTATCCCCTCTGCAGAGAGGCCATGCGAGTGTGGCAGTTGGCAGTGTTTTCCCAATAGTTTCTAGTGGCAACACATATTCCGGGGAAGTCCAACGTGATAGCGGACAGGCTAAGCAGAGCTATTCTGATGCCTCACGAGTGGTCCCTGAACAACTGAGTGGTGGTTCAGATCTTCAAAAGGTGGGGTCAGCCTTGCTGCGATGTCTTCGCTGGCCCCCTCAATGCCAAATGCAGCAAGTACTTCACTCTGATCCCCCCACAGGGGGAGTCACCCAGGGATGCTCTAGCTCACGATTGGCCCCCCGCTCTGGTCTACGCTTTCCCTCCGATGTTCTTCGTCTTCCATTGCTGCAGTCCTGACTATTGGGTATAGTCCGCGTCCAGTCGGCCCGAATACCAGAGTATAAGGCTGACGTCGGTCAGGGCGCATTAGACTGACGTCAGTACGTCAGGGTACTAATGCGCATGACCGACGTCATATCCTCAGTCTTTTTTGCCGCATGGTCCGATGCAGAAGCAGTTTTGCGAGTGCAGGTTGGCGTACTGAAATATTTCCGAAACCGGAGTTTCAGACCGAAACAGAGTTGGCTAAGTACCCGTTGGGGAACATTTTAGTTTTTCTTGCCTCAAGTATTTTACCGGATGTCAGAAAAGTGAATAACTGTATTTCTTGTGGGAAACAGATACCTCATAGGGATTATCATACCTTGTGTATACCTTGTTTAGGGCCTGAGCACGACGTTGTTGGTTGCCGCTCTTGTGCTAGGTTTAACAAACGCACTATTAAGAGGAGGTTAGACTGTGCCAGGTTAGTGTTTGGGAAGCGTTGCAATTATAAAATGCCGCCGGATACTCACGCCCGCCTCCAAGAAGCGCAAGGATAAAACAGTGAAGCCTAGGGTTGAGGAACCGGCAGTCCCGGACGTTGGTTCTTTAGAAGGCTCAGTGGAGCCGGAGGTTTTGCCAGGAGTTTCCATGGAGTCCCAGGCAGAAACTATACTCTTACAGGATGTGCCTTCTCAGGTGGTAGGCCAGGCTGAGGGGGCTTCTCAGGTTACTGTTCTTCCCTCTCTTCCCAAGGTAGTTAGGGCCTCTCCTTCTGTTGCCAAAACTTCTTTGAGAGGTAGGCCTACTTCAGCTTCAGTGGGGGCTTCTCCTAGCATTTCGGGTTCTGTACCTAAGAAACATATGCTTAAAATGGCAGAAGATTTGATTACTATGATTAGGGTTCTATGCCCCGCCTGATAAGAGGCCTAGGGTGGAACCGAGTTTGATAGTTTTGAACAGTGTTCAGAGGCTTCAGAATCTTCTGTGGAAGATTTGCAGGAGTATCCTACTTATTCTGATTCTGATGTGGATGATTCCACTCCTACAGCGTCTCCACCTGAGGATTTCTCATTTTCAGAGACTTTGCATTCCATGAGGGAGCACTTTAAATGGGAAGGCCAGGATTACTCTGACTCCAGGAAAAGGCTTAGGGAGTTCTTGTTTTTACCCCAGCATAGGCCTTTAGCTATTCCTCCTGTGTTGAATGTGGTGGATGATGTTTTTGCAGAGGCTTCGCTGAACCCTGACTCTTTGCCTCCTGCTCCTGTTAAGCCTGATAGGTATTATAGGGTGCCCGAAGCTCAGAAATATTTGTTTAAGAGTCCTAGGGCGGACCCAGAAACTATTTCTCAAGGGCCTAAGGGTGTAAAGGCTTCTGTGGTTAAAAATCCTGTTCCCACTGATAAAGAGGCAAGGGCTTTGGATAGGTGGGGAAAGAAAGTGTATACTTCTTCCACTCTAGCCATGAGAGCTTTGAATTGTCAGTTTCACATGCTAAAATATCAGAATTATCTCCTTTCACAATTGAAATCTAAGGTGGATGCTTTGGCGGAAGGTATTGAGTGTAAAGAGTTGCTGGATTTGGTTCATGTGTCTGAACAAGTGGGTAAGCATTCTTTGCAATGTGGTTTTGATGCTGTACAGGCCTCCTCGAGGGTGGCTGCTACCAGTTCTGTTCTTCGCAGGCATGCCTGGTTGAAGGATCAGAATTTAGCTGAGCATGTTAAGACAAGGATTTTGGATGCTCCTTTACAGTCTGATGTGTTGTTTGGTTCGCCTGTGGAAGCAGTTTTAAAGAAAATGGAGGACAAAGCTAAGTCTATGCAAACTGTTAAAGATTTTTTGCAGGTGCAGCCACCGAAGTTTAGTAGAAATTGGCCTGCTAAGGGGTGGACATATCCTGCTTATGATTCTCAGTCTAGGGGTAGGTCTAGACGTGGTAGGGGCAGGGCTCAAGGTTCTTTTAGGCCTAGAACAGGGAGTTCACCTGCTCAGACTTCTGGTGAGGGCAGGGGTCAGTCCTTTCGTAAACAGACCCAATGACCTGTTTTTCCGCTGCCAGCAGATTCACGTTTGGCAGCTCCTTTGGGAGGAAGACTGTCTCTTTTCAAAGAAAATTGGGATTTAATTACTCAAGACAAATGGGTGTTGGATATCATTCACCACGGTTACAGATTTTATTTCCATACAATGCCCCTTTCAAAGGCATGCCAGACGTTCCTCCTCTACAAAGAAAAGAGGCTCACCAGCAAGTTTTACAGTTACTTCACATAGGGGCCATTCAGCCAGTCCCTGTATCAGAAAGGGGCCTAGGATTTTATTCTCGCCTGTTCCTTGTACCAAAGAAGGGGAACACGTGGAGACCAATTTTGGATTTATCTCTCCTCAACACGCTTTTGGACATTCCCAAGTTCAAGATGTTGACGTTACAACAGCTTTTACCTCTGCTGGGCAAAGATCACTGGATGGTAACTTTAGATCTCAAGGAAGCTTACCTTCATGTGCCTATAAGGCTAAGTTGCAGGAAGTATCTGCGGTTTCGAGCTGGAAATTCTCATTATCAGTTCTCTGCATTGCCCTTTGGCTTATCTACTGCCCAGAGTATTCACAAAGGTTCTGGCTCCAGTGATAGCTTACTTCAGGCTTCAAGGAATTCAAATCTATCCTTACTTGGACGACTGCCTGATTCTGGCTCAAGAAAAGGAAGACCTTCTACAGCATCTGGAATATGTTATAGCAGTGCTAAGATGCCTAGGGTATTCTGTGAACGAAATAAAGTCCAGTCTAGTACCCTCTCAAGACATGTGCTTTCTGGGTGTGAGACTGAATACAGCAGCCCAGATGGCCTTTTAACCCCGGACAAACAAAAGAGTCTGTCACTTTACTTCCATCAACTATCTCATCAGTCCGTGCTGACTGCAAGGACAGTCCTTCAAGCATTAGGGTTCATGGCATCTTGTATTCTGGTGCTTCCCAATGCCAAACTGCATATGAGGAAGCTACAATGGTATCTCAAAAATGTATGGACACAGCACTGCCAGGATTTGGACACTGTCATTCAAATAATACCTTGCCTTCAAAAAGAATTCTTGTGGTGGGCTCAGGAATGTCACCTAAACAAGGGACTCTCTGTGACCCGGCCATAGGCAAGTCAGATTTTAACGACAGATGCCTCGGACATTGCTTGGGGAGCTCATCTAAATGGAAAGTGGATACAAGACAAGTGGCCTGCCAGACTACAGCATCTACATATCAACATGAAGGAGATGTTAGCAGTCCAGTTTGCATTAATGGCTTTCAAGGAGTTACTTCTTCCAGGGCAGGTGTTGATTCTAACAGACAACACAACTGTCATGTGGTACATCAACAAGCAAGGGGGAACACATTCTTATCCTCTATGCAGGCAATCAATGATTTTATGGGAGGCTGCGCTAAGCTTGCAACTAACTCTTCAGGCAAGGTTTCTGCCAGGAGCACAGAACTCCTTAGCAGATGTGTTAAGCAGACAAATCATGGATCCCCACGAGTGGAAACTGGATCTTCATGTATTTCAGAAACTGACAGTGTCATGGGGAACTCCAGACATAGATCTGTTCGCTTCTCCACTAAACCACCAGCTGCCAAAGTATTGCACAAAGGGGTTTCATCACACAGCTTGGAAAGTGGATGCTCTGTCTTTCAGTTGGAAAAACCTTCATGTGTATGCCTTTCCACCTCTACCTCTTCTTCCAAAGGTACTATTAAAGGTCAGACAAGACGGGCCAAGGATGATTTTGATAGCTCCAGATTGGCCTCGGCAACACTGGTACCCACTACTACGGAGTCTGGTAAAGAAGCCTCCATGGCCTTTACCTCTGATTCCTCATCTGTTATCTCAGAAGGACGGTCATCTGCTCAATGTCAAGCTTCACTCTCTTCATCTAACAGCCTGGCATATTCTGTGTTGAAACACAGCAGGTCTCAACTTCCTCAACGAGTTTTAAAGGTGATTATGGAAGCTAGAAGACCTAGTACAAGGAGAGTGTACGCAGAAAAATGGAAGAGATTTTTATTTTGGAGTACAGCAAAGAATTTGGAGATTTCAGAGCCTAATTTGAGTGTGGCTCTTCAATATCTTACTGAATTATTGGACAAAGGTTTGTCCTTCTCTTCCATAAAGATTCATGCTGCAGCAATTTCAGCTCACTATGATTGTGACCCACCTTTGTTTTCGCATCCTTTGTTCAAGCAGTTTCTTAGAGGGGCAAAGAATATAAGACCCCACGTGAGCTCCTACTCCTGCTTGGGATCTCAATTTTGTGTTGGAAAAACTTACTCTACAACCTTTTGAGCCTGCAGCTACTGCTGAATTGAAATATTTGTCATGGAAGTCTGCTTTTCTGTTGGCTATTACTTCTGCAAGAAGGGTGTCTGAGTTGCAGGCCCTTATGGCAGTAGAGCCCTTTTGATTTTCCATAAGGATAGGGTATCATTACGTACTAATCCTTCTTTTATGCCTAAGGTGGTTTCTAGTGTGGCTTTAAACCAAACAATTCATTTGCCTACGTTTTTTGCAGATCCTCAAAATAAAGGGGAAAAGATTTTGCACACTTTAGATGTACACAGGCAATTGCGTTATTATTTAAGCAGGACTAAGGATTTTAGGCAGTCTCAGCAGTTGTTTGTTTCTTTTGCTTTGAGTTCTCAGGGCAAGCCTGTGTCAAAACAAACTATTTCTAGGTGGATTGGCTTTTGCATTGCATTTTGTTATTCCCATCATGGCAAGGAGATTCCAGCTGGGATTAGGCCTCATTCCACTAGGGCTACTGCCACTTCAACAGCATTTCTAAGGGGTGGCAACTAAGGATATTCTGGAAGCAGCTACTTGGAGTTCAGTGCATACTTTCTCTAGGCATTATCACCTTCCTATCTACTCTAAGTCTAGGGCTGGTTTTGCCACAGCTGTTTTACAAGGCATGTTGTCAGCTCCTACTACTTTATAATTTGCCAGCCTCCCTTACCTCTGCTTTGGGATTCTACCCAATAGTCAGGACTGCAGCAATGGAAGACGAAGAACATAGTACAGTTTTGTACCTACCATAAATGTAGATGTTCGAGGATTCCATTGCTGCAGTCCAATTTACCCTCCCTCCTTCCCCTCTGTATTTAGGGGTGGTTGTGTAGGTGAGTTTACATGCTTATATTTTTGTATATATTGTTGTATATATATTGTACATGTTTTTGGTGCAGGTTGTTTTGGGACTTGTCTTTTTAGGGTCTTCTGGCATCTGGGGCAAGAAAAGACTGAGGATATGACGTCGGTCATGCGCATTAGTACCCTGACGTACTGTCGTCAGTCTAATGCGCCCTGACCGACGTCAGCCTTATACTCTGGTATTCGGGCCGACTGGACGCGGACTATACCCAATAGTCAGGACTGCAGCAATGGAATCCTCGAACATCTACATTTATGGTAGGTACAAAACTGTACTTTTCCAGGAGTGATACAGAAAGCTATTTCCTTGGGAAGCAGGATGATCCTTATTGCTCCACACTGGTCTCGACAAGTATGGTTCCCTTTTCTTCAACGGTACGCACTGGACGGTCCGTGGACTGTGGACCCAGTGCCGGACCTCCTGATTCACATGTCAGGACAACTTCATCCATCCCTGTGAACTCTCAGGTTGACAGCCTGGCTGCTCCATTTCCTTTTCACCTGAAGTGGTGCACATCTTGTCTTCTCATAAGTTTTCCACCAGGAAGATTTATTCCAGCAAATGGAGGAGATTCTGCATTTGGGCTCAGGCCCAAGGTTTGGACCCCTTCACAGCCCCTATTCCGTCTGTCTTAGATTTTTTAGCCGTGTTGTTCCGTCAGGGCTCTGCGCCCGCTACAATTAAAGTACAGTTGGCTGCAATTTCCAATTTTCACACATCTTATGAGCCCTCTCTTATGGGCCACAAACTTTGTAAAGCCTTTCCTAAAAGGCGCTTGGTTACTTCGTCCCCCAGTTTCTGAACCTGTACTGCCATGGGATTTGAGCCTTTTGCTACAAGCTATTACGTCACCACCCTTTGAACCGGCTGCCACTTGCGACTTAAAATTCTTATCTTGGAAGACGGCTTTTCTGATAGCCATTGCATCGGCCAGGAGGGTATCAGAACTTCAAGCCTTGTCCATTAAACCTCCGTATTTGATCTTTCATAAGGACAGAGTTTCCCTGAGGCTTAACCCCCCCCCCCCCCGTCCTTCCTTCCGAAGGTGTCATCCACTGTCAATCTCCATCAATCTATTGAGCTACCAGTGTTTTTTTCCAAACTTTTCCAATAAAGCAGAGTTCAGGTTTCATCAGTTGGATGTGCACAGACAACTGAGATTTTATTTACATAGGACTAAGCATGTTAGGAAATCTGATCAACTGTTTGTGTCCTTTTCAGAGAACAGAGCAGGTTGTCCTCTTTCCAAGTGCGCAATTTCTAAATGGATCAAAGATTGTATTTCATTCATCTACTCATCAGCAGACAGAACTTTACCCTTTCCCGTCAAGGCTCATTCTACCAGGGCTATGTCTACATCAGTAGCTTCCCATGCTAGGCTTTCCTTGGACGATATTTGTGCTGCGGCCACGTGGGCTTCTCCCAACACTTTTATTACTCATTACAAGCTGGACATGGCTTCTAGGGGCCTGGCTTCCATTGGTTCCACGGTTCTCAGGAGTATCTTCTTATGAGCCTCCCAGGATAGAGGTGCTGGGGACGCTGTCCCGTGAGTAAGGAATGTAGGCGAGATAGGACCACATAACATCAGTTAGTTATGTACTCACCATAACGATCGATGTATGTGGTCCATCTCGCCTACATTCCTACGTACCCTCCCACCTGCCCCCCTTCCTAGAGGATTTGGAAGAATATTGGCTCTGTGGGACCCTTCAAGGTCAGTGATTTGGTTCCCTTATCTGGCTGGAATTTCTTCCGGTGTTTATTGAGTATGGGTTATGAGTGTTATGATTGCAAACAAGATCTGGGGCTAGGGCGAGGTGCATCCTGGGATACTGGGTTAGCCCAGCCAATTAGAGACTTCGTGCTAGAGAAATTTGGCCGAGTCTGAGCCGATTCTCGGCTCCGAACCCGTGAGTAAGGAATGTAGGCAAGATAGACCACATCAATAGTTATGGTGAGTACATAACTAACTGTTTCCAGTTAAGGTTAAGGCTCACTCTACCAGCCTTTGGCTTCATCTGTATCTTTTAGGAAAGGGTAGCATTTTAGAAGTATTCTAGATGCAGCAACTTTGTCCTCTGTGCACACTTTTACAAAGCACTATAAATAGATCCTTCCTACAGGTCTAACACAGGCTTTGCTAGAACCATTCAGCAGGGGCTCTTGGACACTTGCCTTTCATACTCCTAGTCATGCTAAAGTATGGTAAAATACCCACATAGCTTAGGCTACTGCAGCAGAGATCCTTATGAAGAACATAGTATAGTTGCGTAAGTAAACTCAGCATCACAGTATGTTCGATGATCATTGCTGCAGTAGCCTTTCTCTCCTTCCCATCCCCCTTATTTTTGTATGCTTTTTTATGCCAGGGTGTGGGGTTTTCTTCCTGACATTGTCCTGTCATGGTAAGTCTCCCTCTCTCTGTTGACATGAAAGCTTTGAAGGGCTTTGCACCTAAACTTGATTTTCTCACCTCACCTCAAGCTTGACTAATGGTTTGGGTGTGTGGAAGGTACCTTGAAAGCTTTGGAAACTGACTGCTGTATCCTTAGCAGGATGTGTAACCCCCATAGCTTACTCTGTTGCTGTTGTGGTAAGTTTACGTAAACAGTTGTACTTTATACCTGTCTCTCTAGGCAGAGAAGCAGTGATTTTTTTTATTTTTGAATATTAGAAGAGCTGGGATTCTTAGGGGTTTACCACTTGTGTTCATGCCTTCAAGAAGGGATTTTTTTTCTTTTATACTGGAAGGTTTATCATTTTCCACTGGTTTCTGTATTTCTTGGTGGTAATCATTTTAACACCAAGAAATGCAGAAACCAGTGGAAGGTGTGATACATCATGACTACAGCTGGAAGTATACTTTTGTCACTGGAATATATTTGATTAGTCCATTTCTTTAGTCTTGAATAATAGAGAAATATTTTTTTTACGCCTTTGGCCCCCTGTTGCCTGCTGAGCCTCAGCCCTCCTGCGCTAATTGGCCCATTCATTCCCACATCACCTGTGTTGAGAGTCTGTTTGAGAACAGCCATCATTTAGGCAGGCATCGGGGCGGTTTAATTTTTCTTTTAGCCTATATTACAAAGGGAGGGTGAGACACATAATGATGGTGGTAGATGATCCCTTGCTCCAGAAAGGGATGCAAGCCAGCAAAGAGCCCTACCCACAAGCCTTGAAATATGGCAGGTAGTTTTCCCATTCTCTACCAGTAAACTCATACCCTGCACTGAGAGGAGAATGGGCAGTGCCACTTCAGTCCTCTCTCCCGGCTAGTGTTGGAGATGCTAACCGAACTCTGGTCGCCACAGTCACTGTCAGGGCTCCTTCCGTCTATACCACAAAGCCAAGCTTGGAGAAGAGTACACTTGCTGTGCTGGTTTTTTTTTTTTATCTTAGTTTTTTTAGGTCATGCATGAGAATAAGTGGAAATCCTTTTGGCTTCTTCCTAATGGATTGCAGTCCATTCCTTATTATTTTAGACAGTTGTTTATCCCATTAAGAAATACAAAAATAAAAATAATAAACTCGGTGATAAACCAAACTCTGCTTTAATGCAGAAATTCAGTAAAAATCCAGTAAGCGCTTCCTTCTTTTCATACACAAGACTTCTTCAGACTGAATTAAAACCTCTCTCTTCATTCATTAAATACTAGAAGATAAACCTTGTTGACATATATTTTTACATCATTAATAACAATTTCACTGACTCCATAAATTAAATCACAGAAATTGCATGCCAAACATTTTTCCATCCTGCCTCTTGTACTAAAAGACCTGGGATTCAAACTGCTTTGGAAAAAGTTTTTAAAACTCTTTCCCTTTTTGTACAGAAAGCATGGACCATTACTGACTGCTTTTAGTACGTCTTCACTGCTCTTCAAAATTTTCCAATTTGTTCTGATAAATCTGTTTGATGGCTTCCGAATCTACACTATTCAATATTTGCATAGCAGTTCCAAAGTCATTGTTGATATTTTTCTTAGAAAAAAACTTCTAAATTTTCTCTAGTTCTTTTGACTTCACTAAATTTACTTCTAATTCATTTGAATAGCCTCTAGCTACAGACTTGTTAAATATAGCTTTGCTCTCTTTAATAAAATCAGCATCATCTAAAGTAAGTTGATGTGCCCTCATCAGTTGACCCTTAACAATTTTTTCTTTCATATATCTGGGATGCATGCTTAAGTGTAAATATGCATTGTTTTGCACATTCTTTTTGTTAATTTTAGTAGCTAACTTGCCATTTTCTTTATACACTACTACATCTAAATATGAAATACTTTTGTCATTCAAAACTGAAGTAAATTTCAAGTACGTACAAACCCTGTTTATATACAGCAAGAAAGATTCAAGGGACTCCAACCCTCCTCTCCAAACAATAAACAAATCATCTATAAAGCGTTTGTAATAAAGTATATTTTTTTGAATGTATCAGTCAAAATGTCTTTTCTCCCAACCATTCATGAAAATGTTGGCATAACTGGGTGCCATTGCTGCCCCCATTCCCCTCCATTTTTTTGATGGAAAAAATCATCTTTAAACTTGAAGTAGTTGTAGCTCAAAATAACATCTATCATTTCCATGAGTAAACTAATAGTATTATTGGAAAACAAACCTGAACTTAAAAGCTCTAATCTCACTGTTTCCATTCCTCCTTCATTGGGAATAACTGTATATAAAGACTTCACGTCTAAAGTGACTAAAATGTCTGACTCAATAACAATCACTTTTTTGATGTGTCCAATAAAATCAAAGGTGTCCTTAATATAACCACTACTACTGACCGCTACCTTTTGTAAATGTTTGTCTACAAAAATAGAAATGGCTTCAGTTTGGTCCCTTCACTTGCTACTATAGGCTTGAACATAGGGTTTTCCAGATCTTTATGTATTTTAGCCAAGCCAAAAATTCTACTAAATTTAGGAGCTGCATTTAAAATATATTTCTTAGTATCCTCTCTGATCCTTCCTGTAAAAAAACATTCCTCAATTAAGGAATCAAAATATGATTTTTTAACAGCAGAAAAACTAACTTTTTCATAGAATTCATCATCAGCCAACATGTGATACATTTTCATATCATAATAATCTCTATGTAGTACTACCAAAGTATTTCCTTTATCTGCTTTGCTAACAAGAATTTTGTTATCATTAACTAAATCAAAAAACAGCTTGCACTCATTTGCAGACATATTATGATATTTGAAAATACTTTTGTTGTTCAACAATTCAATAATTTCAAGCTCAGTCATACTAAGAAACATTTCCAATTCCTTTCTCAAAGGAGGATTAAAAGTACTTGGTCTACTGAACTCTTTACTTACATTGTTACTATTTTTAAACAAAACTTTGAAATTCAGTTTCCTGACAAAATCTCTCAGCTCATTCAGCGCATCACACTTATTCGCAGTAGTAGATGGAACAAAATTCCAACCCCTACTCAATGTCACAAGTCTTGGCATCCAAAAGTTTGGATGATAAATTGACAATTAAGTAACTGCTTGGATCTAAAGTACCTGAAAAAACAGTTATTTCTTCCATTTCTTCCACACTTTCTCTTGGACTGATTGTTGTAATTCCCTGTGGTAGATGATGTTACTTCTGCCCAAGTCCTTCGGCCATTCGGCCCTTTCTGATAAACCTGTGCCTGCTGTCCCTGCTGAAAATTTTGTGAAGGCATAGGACAAGGTTGTGCATTGGAAATCACCACTTCATTTTGTTGCCCACGCTGCGCTAGACATTCCGAGCATCTTGGCCCTTCCACGTCTCCACTTGCAGTCAATGCTGCCTCATTTTCGATTCTCAGGCATGTTGCATCAGCCGCTATGTCAGTGCGCCCTGTTACTCTAATATAAGCGTTCCCTTCCTCATGTTCTCTAAGGTCGCGCTGAAACTTTATAATTTTCCATTTGGACAAAAGGTCATTTTCTTTTGCTAATTTGTCTTGAATAAGACTAAATTTGGCAACAAAATTGTCAGCAGTCAACTGATCTATAAGAGAAAAGAAACTAGAATTTATTTTATTATTCAGTTGTTCAATTTTTAGTTTGTTGAACTCTGACAGCATTTCAACATATTGTAGCCCCACCTTTTGGTTTAATTCGACCCATCTGTCAATAAAGTCTTTGGGTAAATCATTCCCATTCAGCATTTTTGTAATTCTGAGGCCCTTTGGAACCCTCTTAAGACGCAAACAGTTATCGAAATAAGCAACATCTCACTGTAGACGCTTTAGCTTTGAGATCTTTTTCTAGATCTTTAAATAGTTCATAAGCATCAAAAGAATAACTGTTACTGGTGCCTTCATTGCTTAGAGTAAAAAAAAACATCACCTGGAGGGGCTAAACAGTTTGACAACAGCTCATTAGTTCTTTTTGGTAACTGTCCATGCCTTGTTGCTCCAAGATTCAGCAAGCCTTCCTGATTTAACATCAGCGACCCACTTGGGCCATCATGAAGAGTACATCCAGTTGGAATAGTCAAAAAACTAGAACCTGCTTGGCTCATCTTGAAAGATCATAAAAATAAATCACTTTAAAATGTATTAAACCAAATAACTGATAAAAATAATAAACTCGGTGATAGACCAAACTGTGCTTTAATGCAGAAATTCAGTAAAAATCCAGTAAGCGCTTTTGTCTTTTCATACACAAGACTTCTTCAGACTGAATTAAAACATCTCTCTTCATTCATTAAATACTAGAAGATATCGTCACATGACATTCCCAATTAATGTCTTAACCCTTTCTTTCTCAAATAGGCTAAAGAAATCTTCTCTGTTGTTTAGCCCAGATGGATAGCATGCATTTAACTTAACCTGCCATGTATATTCCAACCATCCCCAACTCCTCTTCAGCATTCAACTTGATCTCATAGTCAGCAATATTTCCCAAAACCAAACATTTAAAATTGATTTTACAACCCCCCATTTTGTAATGTTTACCTAAAGTAGTAGCTTCATTGCCAGTTTCTACAGCTCTTTTATGTTCATACATTCTTTTGAACAGCTCCCTACTAGTACAGCCAACATAGAATGCATTGCAAGACTGACATACAATTAGATAAACAACAAACTTTGATTTGCATGTGTAAATGATGTTAAATCAAGAAGGCTTGCTGAATGTTGGAGCAACAAGGCATGGACAGTTACCAAAAAGAACTAATGAGCTGTTGTCTAACTGTTTAGCCCCTCCAGGTGATGTTTTTTTGACTCTAAGCAATGAAGGCACCAGTAACAGTTATTCTTTTGATGCTTATGAACTATTTAAAGAACTAGAAAACTATCTCATAAAGCTTAAGAGTCTACAGTGGGATGTTGCTTATTTTGATAACTGTTTGTGTTTTAAGAGGGTTCCAAAGGGTCTCAGAATTTCAAAAATGCTGAATGGGAATGATTTACCCAAAGACTTTATTGACAGATGGGTCGAATTAAATCAAAAGGTGGGGCTACAATATGCTGAAATGCTGTCCGAGTTCAGCAAACTAAAAATTGAGCAATTGAATAATAAAATATATTCTAGTTTTTTTTCTCTTAAAGATCAGTTGACTGCTGACAATTTTGTTGCCAAATTTAGTCTTATTCAAGACAAATTAGCAAAAGAAAACGACCTTTTTTCCAAACGGAAAATTAAAAAGTTTCAGCGTGACCTTAAAGAATATGAGGAAGGGAACGCTTCTATTAGAGTAACAACAGGGCGCACTGACGTATCGGCTAATGCAACACGCCTGAGAATTGAAAATGAGGCAGCATTGACTGCAAGTGGAGACAAGGAAGGGCCAAGACACTCAGAACGTCTAGCGCAGCGTGGGCAACAAAATTAAGTGGTGATTTCCAATGCACAAGCTTGTCCTATGCTTTCACAAAATTTTCAGCAGGGACAGCAAGCACAGAAGGTGCAGGTTTATCAGAAAGGGCCGAATGGCCGAAGGACTTGGGCAGAAGTAACATTATCTACCACAGGGAATTACAACAATCAGTCCAAGAAGAAGGTGTGGAAGAAATGGAAGAAATAACTGTTTTTTCAGGTACTTTTGATCCGAGCAGTTACTTAATTGTCAATTTATCATCCAAACTTTTGGATGCCAAGACTTGTGACATTCTGAGTAGGGGTTGGAATTTTGTTCCATCTACTAGAGCGAATAAGTGTGATGTGCTGAATGAGCTGAGAGATTTTGTCAGGAAACTGAATTTCGACTTTTGTTTAAAAATAGTAACAACAATGTAAGTAAAGAGTTCAGTAGACCAAGTACTTTTAATCCTCCTTTGAGAAAGGAATTGGAAATGTTTCTTAGTATGACTGAGCTTGAAATTATTGAATTGTTGAACAACAAAAGTATTTTCAAATATAATATGCCTGCAAACAAGCGCAAGCTGTTTTTTGATTTAGTTAATGATGACAAAATTCTTGTTAGCAAAGCAGATAAAGGAAATGCTTTGGTAGTACTAGATAGAGATTATTATGATATGAAAATGTATCACATGTTGGCTGATGAATTCTATGAAAAAGTTAGTTTTTCTGCTGTTAAAAAAATCATATTGTTTTATTGATTCCTTAATTGAGGAATGGTTTTATACAGGAAGGATCACAGAGGATACTAAGAAATATATTTCAAATGCAGCTCCTAAATTTAGTAGAATTTTTGGCTTGGCTAAAATACATAAAGATCTGGAAGACCCTATGTTCAGGCCTATAGTAGCAAGTGAAGGGACCAAAACTGAAGCCATTTCTATTTTTGTAGACAAACATTTACAAAAGGTAGCGGTCAGAGGTAGTGCTTATATTAAGGACACCTTTGATTTTATTGGACACATCAAAAAAGTGAATGTTATTGAGTCAGACATTTTAGTCACTTTAGATGTGAAGTCTTTATATACAGTTATTCCCAATGAAGAAGGAATGGAAACAGTGAGATTAGAGGTTTTTAAGTTCAGGTTTGTTTTCCAATAATACTACTAGTTTACGTATGGAAATGTTAGATGTTATTTTGAGCTACAACTACTTCAAGTTTAAAGATGATTTTTTCCATCAAAAAAATGTAGTAGCAATGGGTGCAGCGATGGCACCTAGTTATGCCAACATTTTCATGAATGGTTGGGAGAATAGACATATTTTGATTGATGCATTCAAAAACAATATACTTTGTTACAAACGCTTTATAGATGATTTGTTTATTGTTTGGAGAAGGGGGGTTGGAGTCCTTTGAATCTTTCTTGCTGTATATAAACAGGGTTTGTACGTACTTGAAATTTACTTCAGTTTTGAATGACAAAAGTATTTCATATTTGGATGTAGTAGTGTATAAAGAAAATGGCAAGTTAGCTACTAAAATTAACAAAAAGAATGTGCAAAACAATGCATATTTACACTTTTCAAGCATGCATCCCAGATATATGAAAGAAAATATTGTTAAGGGTCAACTGATGAGGGCACATCAACTTACTTTAGATGATGCTGATTTTATTAGAGAGAGCAAAGCTATATGTAACAAGTTTGTAGCTAGAGGCTATTCAAATGAATTAGTGAGAAGTAAATTTAGTGAAGTCAAAAGAACTAGAGAAAATTTAGAAGTTTTTTCTAAGAAAAATATCAACCATGACTTTGGAACTGCTATGCAAATATCGAATAGTGTAGATTTGGAAGCCATCAAACAGATCATCAGAACAAATTGGAAAATTTTGAAGAGCAGTGAAGAAGTACTAGAAGCAGTCGGCAATGGTCCATGCTTTCTGTACAAAAAGGGAAAGAGTTTAAAAACTTTTTCCAAAGCAGTTTGAATCCCAGGTCTTTTAGTACAAGAGGCAGGATGGAAAAATGTTTGGCATGCAATTTCTGTGATTTAATTTATGAAGGAGTTAGTGAAATTGTTATTAATTTAAAAATATGTCAACAAGGTTTACACATGCAAATCAAAGTTGGTTGTTTATCTAATTGTATGTCCGTCTTGCAATGCATTCTATGTTGAACGTACTAGTAAGGAGATGTTCAAAATAATGTATGAACATAAAAGAGCTGTGGAAACTGGCAATGGAGCTAATGCTTTAGGTAAACATTACAAAATGGGGGGGGGGTAGGTTGTAAAATCAATTTTAAATTTTTGGTTTTAGGAAATATTGCTGACTATGAGATCAAGTTGAATGCTGAGGAGGAGTTGGGATGGTTGGAATATACATGGCAGGTTAAGTTAAATGCCTGCTATCCCCTGGGCTAAACAACAGAGAAGATTTGGTAGCATATTTGAGAAAGAAAGGGTTAAGACATTAATTGGGAATGTCATGTGATGATATCTTTTAGTATTTAATGAATAAAGTGAGAGGTTTTAATTCAGTCTGAAGAAGTCTTGTGTATGAAAAGACGAAAGCGCTTACTGGATTTTTACTGAATTTCTGCATTAAAGCACAGTTTGGTTCATCACCGAGTTCATTATTTTTATCAGTTATTTGGTTTAATACGTTTTAAAGTGAGCCATTAAGAAATATATTTAAAAATACTACTACTTTGTAATTCTGATTGTACGTATTCATTCACTTTTTATACCCATTTTGTCCAATTCAGCAACTCTTGGATGGGAAGCCAGCCCCATTATAAGTCTCCCTCATATGCACATCACATGTACCTACAGGCAAGTTAAGCATTTCCAGACCATATACTTTGACTGTCTTTGTCATATGGGATGAAACTAATTACAGATTGGCACAGAGAACATGCATGCTCTGCACAGAAGGCATTCCTTCCTCGGAAATGACCTGGAGAACCAAGCTGTTTGAGGTAGCAGTGCCAACAATTCCTCCATTGTGCCATCTTGTGATTTTCCACTACAGACTAGTATAGAGGTTCATTTTCTGTATTAATTCTTCTCAGTTTTTTTTATATGCTGCTGTGCACACACAGACGTGCACTTCTTGGGTCAGTTAATTTTGCCTTTTTCTGTTAATGATGTGATTTTTTTTTTCTTGAAAGAGATGGTACTGGCAAGGTGTGAATGTTCATAAAACTCCGTGGCCTTGGAATATCTCTGAAGCATTCTAACCTTGAGCAACTTTAGCTTTGTAGCTACATTTTTCTCAGTTCTCCCTCCTGATTCCTTGATTTCTGTTTATATTTGCTTTTGTTAATAAGAAACTTAAAACAAAACATTGTTTTTCTCAGTCATTCTGTAAGCTGTTTGTCATGTTAAAATGACATCATCAGCTTTTTATTGAAACTGTGACTGTTTTTGTGATCAACCCTCATAAGTGTGAATAGGTAGCAGCACATAGTCAAATGTAAACCGCAGTCATAATACATAATATCAGTGGAAAGAGCCAGATCAGTTGGCTTAGAGGGATAAGGCCTTAATTACATCCCAGATGATGAGCCAAGTTCAAGCAAGAACACAGGCACCTGCTGGAGCTGGCAAGGAGGGAAAGGCATGAAAAGGCTGTTTCCACTCATCTCTGTTAGGGAGGCAGGGGCAGAGTACTTGCCCAGGGCACACAAGTACAATTTCCTGTGGCAAAACGTCCCCCTATGTGCTTGTTTCTAGGAGATGGGTCTACTGGTGGGCTTAAATTATTAACAAAAGTGAGCAACAGTCCACCACTACATTCATTCCACATCCTCTTGATAGTGGTCAGTGGACATGTGAAGAGTGTTGGGGACCTAAAAAAGACTGCTGCCTTAATGGTGGCTCCTGTAGGTTGGCTGTCACTCTGGTGAAGGCAGAAGAATGCATCACTTAGCCAAGAAGGTGCAGGCAGTTGGCAGGCAGCTGTTGACAAAATGGATTAACATTTTTGCAGGGTCATGGTATACATCCCTGCAGTGCCCCATTTCCACAGTCATTGCATCTCAAGATAGGAGAAATCCCAGGATACTGCAGTCTCAATCTTGTCATTCAAAGTTCAGTTTAGAGTGCTAGTCACAAATGTTACATACAACCCAAGCACTCTACATATTTGTGTTATTTCTGAAGGTATGAAGATCACCCATACTTTTACACTTTAGGTGTAGTGTTCTGCCATTGTGGTCAAGAAATGCCTGTGCCAGGCAGTCTGAAATAAAGTATTGATATACATTCAAAAGTAGTTACCCTGGCCATTCTTAATATGTAATATCACTAAAAATGCTACTACTACTCCTTTTGTTACTGGAGAAGTGTTTTTGTTTGATAACATTTAATGTAAGGTTTTAGAGAAAACCATCTAACTCTGTGCTGAGACAACTATGCATCACAGTATTTTATTATTAGGGTTTCAAGTTATTCATATGTTTTGTGATTATTCCAGTTACTGGGATGGTGTATCATTAAATTAATGTGTTGCTCACACCCCTAATATAACTTTGTACATCTAAAAATGGAAGTTTGCGTCAATAAATTCCTGTTGCAGCACTGTCCCAGGTAGAAGTGTGACGCATGCAAATATCCTGAGGAAAATGCACACAAGCATGTGAATTATCAGTATTCTATATTGCAATCAATATGTAAATTAATGTAATCATTAAAAGTGGTACATTAGTTAAAGAACGTTTCTAGCAAACACTTGTAGTTCCAGTAACAAACACAATGAGTTCAAATGTACTCTCTCCCAGGTCCGGTATTAAATTAAAAAGATAAAAAGAGGAAAATCAGATAGTCAGTGTTATGTTTGATCCATTTGCATTAATGTAGATTTTCTTATTCTGTCTGTTTATTTGGAAAGTCTTCACATATCTAAATGGGCCATTTTTCTTTTATGAATCTCCTATGGCACTTGCCCAGCCGTCATTTGGAATACCAGAACATTTCTCACAAAGGATGTGAATACAACTCCTTTTTTAGTATATCAGTGGTAGTGTGGCATGTAGGTGACTTGGCCTAGTTGAGAACACACCCTTTTCTCAAAAACAGAAAAAAAAAAGTATTTGGCTGGGCCAATAAGTAGTTGAGCAGACATTTAGCTTTAAGATATAACATCTGTTCATTAATATCTGTGTTGAGGGAGTGTTAACATGACTTTGTGACGAGGGACTAAAGTTCAAAATACAACTGACAGCCCCTCTCTGTATTTTACTTTTTGCAAAAAAAATAAATACTTCAGAAAAACTGACTATTATCTGTTACTTAACTGAAGCAAGATATTTTGTCTGTGCTATTGTCTGCCTAAAGAATTTAGCCATAAACACACACAAACTAAACCAAATGTATTGTACCTTTCCGTGATTTCAGTGTGTATATGAAACTGCCTTGAAACAACTGATTGGATCTTGCTATAACCTGATCATGCATACTAAAAAAGAAATGTTTGTTAGACAGCTTTTCACACGTGTACACACACACACACACACACACACACACACACACACACACACACACGATAGCTACATAGACCGTTATTTAATTTCAGTTGGCTGTGAATTCCTTTAGGAGGTATGGCCACCTTTATAGCTTTCCTTAACTGCATAGCCTACTGTTTTGTGTTTTTTTCTTGGCCATATTCGTTTTCACTTTGCCAAGCATTTCTTTCTGAAAATTTTCACAAGAGATTATGTTGTAGCTTTGGTGAGATACTTCTACTGGCTTCCCCCAATCTTAATTTTATGAAATCTTTTATGCGTTATATTAAGCATTAGGTCACTACTGAGGGTGGCTTTTTGGGATTGCTCCAGTTCTGTGAAATGTTTTTGTGGTTTCAGCCTGTGCCATTCTTACTGGCCTTGAGACATTTACTTGCTATACCCGCTCACCTGTCACTTCCTGTGTGCAGTATGTCATTAAGATGCTATCTTCATTCTGTCACTGTTAACAATACTTTGTTTGTGCTGTTTTGTTTGGGATTGTGTTATTGCCTTCATTCCTTTGTACATTCCAGACATGCTTTTGCTTCTCAAATACATTGTTATAAACATTACCAAATTGTGTTTGTCTTGAAGCATATTTCATCGGGATGTAACTACCCAAGCACAGCTGGTTCATTTTACCTTTGTTTGTAGGTCATATGATTAATATGCAGACATAGCATGACTGATATTTGTGCAGAATTGCTGTGAGCAGTTTTGGAGTTTTTGCTTTTCCCAGCTTTTGTACAGCATCAGATTTAGTACACATAGGGTGGGATGGGGTGGTACATGGGAATTCTGACTCTCTGTAAAAACACTTCTTTGAATATCATTAATGTTTTTTAAGCTTGCTCCCTGTTAGTCTTCTAGGTCGTCATTTAGGTCCCATAATGAAGTCCATTCATTCCAAACGATTAGAGCCCTATATCCCATTTATTCTCTGGAGCAAGAGCATAATGAAGTTGGAGATGTCTTCTTTAATGTAGGAGCTGGATTTTATGCCAATATGTCATACTTGTGCATGTCTGTAATGGAGAGAAAACATGCAGTGGACTTGGTGTACTGTGTCCATACCTTCTTGTGTTGTTCAGCCATAGCGCTAACCTTCCTTACAGATATCACCTCTGCATGATCCCAGTCTGGACAGTGGTTATTTTGTGGAGTGTGATCTTGGGTATGTGCTTCCAAACTTCCTTAACAAGCAGTGGCAAACAGCAAGCAGACTGCGTGTTGCCATTCCTGCTTTCCCCCTCTACTTCCGGTAGGCACCCAAGCCTCTAATTAAACTCTGGTCATCTGGATGGCATCAGGGACTTTATCACCCTACACCAAGTTGTTGTGTCTTTCGGCTTTTCCCAGTTAGGGGTCGCCACAGTGGAACTCTGGTCCGCTAATGATTGGCAGTGGATTTTTACGTGCCAAGTTGCCAGCCCTGACGCACAACCTTCAACGAAAGTATGCCCATTCCCGCATGTCTACACAGAAGACACTCTAGCTGAGAATCAAACAGGACAACGTCTTATTGTGAGGCGACGACGCTACCGCAGCACCACCACCGCAGTCACCCTATACCAAGTGAACTGGCTAAAAGCATTTTTTTTAATCTGTGTATTGCAGGTCTGTTGTGTTCTTGATCAGTTGTCATCTAGTTTTTTTTTTTTTTTAAATGATTGTCATGATCATTCTTATGGGAATTTTTCTTCAAACAGCAGCCAGCTGGCAGAGCTTACTAAGATGCCCTTGAAGACCTGCAAGTGTGATTAGTATCAGTTGTCAGATGAAGTCAAGATAGAATGTGGAATACTCCTGTGTTAGTAAAATGGAGACTCCTAGTTTACTTGAGCGTCTTCAACTTAATCGTTTTTTTAACATTTCAGTGTTGAAATTTGAGATGTGGAAGTATTTCTTTTGGAAAGGAGGGATATTAGATGACTGCTGTATCTCACCGGTAGGAATAAATAATGTAGTACCTTATGTGAAAACAGTGCTGCACTGTCTCTCTTCCCACTTATTTGTATCACTCAGTACTGCATCCAGCACATGCATTTTTCTGGACTTTGCTCTTTGAGAGGTGTGGAGATGAGAATATTTTGTGCAGGTCAATTTGGGTCATTTGAGAGAAAAGAGACTTAACTGTAACTGGGAGAGGGAAGTTGTGCTCTTATCGCAGAGGAGAGTTTCATGCATTGTAAACAGCACTTGAATGCCATATACAGAAGGTACACTGCTTGTAATGTTAATGATTTCAGAATCTCATAGAAGACCCCATTGTTTCATTCACTTTTTGTTGGAATCCATATCCACAGGAGTGCGTTTTGATATCTGAAGGTCACCTTTCTTGGACTGTTGCAGAGAGACCATCAGAGATTTCAGAAGATCCTTATCTGACCCTTAGTTTAATATGTAAAAAGTAAGTTAATAAACCAGTGTAGATTATTAGTTCACGTTGTAATTTTATTTGTAATTTTTCACAGTAATGTATATAGTTTTATGGACTTGTTTTACTACACAGTTTTCCACATTACAGATCGCAGGTAGGTTAATAGAGTGTATAATAGTTCAGGAGTCTTGAAAAAGGTATTTAATTCTAGTTTCTGCATATGCTTTGATTGATCCATCAATTAATCTCCCAGCCCCTCCCAGTTTTCATTGATACTACTCATTGTCCATTTCTGTGGTACTACTTATTCCATAGTTTCCATGGGTCTATATTACATGATCGAAGTTTTAGTTAGTCGAATAACTAAAGCTCGATCGCTAAATGTCGAAGTCCCAAAAACGCGAACTTCAGTTTCCACACAGGGAAACAAGTCATTTGGCCGTTACATGGATTTTTCCCTTTCTACAATGTGGAGCGATCTCGAAGTTGGTATATTTAGTTGGGGGGGGGGAGCAAAGCCCCCCCCACTTGATTTGTTTAATGTTTTTTTTTTTTTTTTTTTTGTTAGGACAATGACACATTGTTTCGCCGTGTGGAAATTGCCATTCACAGTTTTTGGACTTTTGACATTTAGTGATCGAGCTTTAGTTATTCGATTAAAGTTTCGATCATGTAGTATAGACCCGTTTCCAAGCAACCATCATTGGTGATTGGTCTTTCAGGACTGATTTTTCTCAAGGGAACCTAAGCACACATTGTATTAGACAGTGAAGTTTTCACCGTAATGGTCTCCTCTACCAACATGTATTACATGGTTTCTGTTGTATTCTGTGGATTTTGCAAACACAGCATATAGCTTGTGCTGTAGGGTTTAGTGGTCCCTTACAATTAAAGTTGAAAGTTGCATGACACTTAATTTCTTATGTGCTTTTAATTTTCTATTTGAAAGAATTGAGTGTTTGAAGAGAGACATTTAATTGTTCAATTTTTCCCGTTTTTATTCTACTTGCCCCTTTTGAAAAACTTATTTGTTTGAGTTGTATCTTTTATGCTAGAGTTAACATTAATTTGAATGTATTCACAGATTATTACCAGGCTAATGACCCAGGGGCCTTTCTAAACCTAACCAAGTTTTCCCAAAAGAATAATGCTGTCCTGTATCCAAAAAAGAAATTGGTGGCCAGGCATTTATAAGCTATCTCTGCCCATAATGGACATGGATGTCAGGCCCTGTGTAAATTTAATATTGTTCATCCACTTGTCTAGGTTGTGCTTAAACTGAGTAATATACAGATTCAGCTTCACATACATGGGAAGTCTGTTCCATAGGGGACACATCTGTCTCTCCAGCATGTTCTGTTTAAAACTCATTACAGCCGAGTGACGTCACAGACGTTTCTGCAGTTACCTCCTAATGTGCCTCTAGGTGTCAAATATTGCCTGTTCATATTTGCATTCATTCCAAAACCATGCTACATACAAGGTATCAGAATATTTTATTTTGAAGCATACATGATGGCAAACACAATTGTATTTATCTATGACCTCTGTCAATTAGTATTTCTTAGAACTGTAAGGTGATGACTTCATTTTTTAAAGGCTGCATCCACACCGACTGGGAGTTAAAGGTACACACTCAATAGAGCTCTACTGGAGGGAATGAATTGTTAGACAAAATTCAGGTCCCTAGACCTTGTATTTCTGGTACTGTTTGACTTAAGAATATGCAGGAGATTCATAAGTGTGGGATTTTTGGATGCCTTCTAAGCCAGGCATACATCACCCTTCAACAGTCTATGAGACTGAGTAGAGAGGAGGAGCTTTAAGCTTCTCTGCATATGGTGGTTTTGTTGCATCTTAAATTCTTGTAAGGAACCTCTGTGGTCACTCTAGTTGCTGCATATGGCTGGTCAGGTGCATACTGAAAGGTGCTTTGTACTCTGGTTTGATAAGGGCAGAATACAGTGGTAAAGTGACCTCTTTGGACCTAGATGTCATGCCCTTATAAGTTGCGCATTATAAAAAGATTTCCTTACCACTGTGGCCATGTGGTGGTAGAAGGTAACGCCACTGTCTACGTGTGTACCCAGATCCCCTGACCACTGGATCGACTTTTGAGGGCATATTATCATCATGGTAATTGTAAAATATTATGGCGTGGAATATTTTGCTAACAAAATCACCATTGTGAAGGTCCTTTGCTCACAGGGTCCTTAGCTGAAAACAGTAGTTTCCTTTGAAGCAAATAACCAAGAGTAAGATCCAAAACAGTCTTTGCTGAGTCAGATTTTCTTTCCTATGAAAAGGAACCAAAAGTTGCGGAAGTGTCCTTTTCCTTCTGTGTTGCCATTGTAGCAGAAGACTTATTTATAAGGTCATGCATTTCCATGCACAGTGTAGACTGAGGATGTAGACATATGCAATAACTTCAAGCTGAGCTCTTGTGCTTTGCTTTTCTTGACAAATTTTTATAGCCCATAGGAAGAGAAACGGTGGACTGAGTTATAGATTCTGCCTCTTAAGCAGATGTTTGAGCAAAACTTTTTTTACCCCACAGTCACTATTTGTAGGTAGTCTAGCTAATGGTGGTATAACTGTCATTCGGGTGCCTATTACGTTGTCAAATTCCTGAAACTTCGAAGCTGAGAACATCGAATTCAGATGTTCAAAGTTCCAGGAATTCGAACAAAAAAAAAAATGAAAGAAATAAAAACCCTAACAGCTATCTAACTGTTGCAAGCAGGGGGGCAAGCCCCCCTGCACCCCCCCCCACACCTCCTGCTCTTTAAATATACCAACTCCGAGATCACAATACAGTGTGGCCTTTCCACACTGTACTGCGATCTCGGAGTTGGTATATTTAAAGAGCAGGGGTGTGGAGGGAGCCAGGGGGGCTTGCCCCCCTGCTTGCAAAAGTTTTTTTTGTTTTTCTTTTCTTTTTATTTTTTATTTTCACGTTGTCGAAGTTCTGAAACTTCGATCATAAGGTTTCGACCTTATGGTGTTCGAAGTTTCGGAACTTCGACAACATAATAGGAACCCCTGTCATTCAGACATCCACCAGGAGATTTCATAGTATGGGCTGATCAGTGGCATGTCACCAACTTATACTAGTCATGCAACCCTTCAAGCAAGCACCACAATGTGATCTGTTTTGGGGGGGAGATTCTAGCACAGTGCATGTACCTTGGCCATGAGCTTCCTTCACCTTAGACTGGTAAGCAGGCATTACTCATCACTTCTCTCCCTGCCCCCCCCTCCCCCAACTGTTCCAGCTGCTAATTCTCTGATCCAAACCCAAGGTGTCTGCATGTCTGTGTCATAGTCAGGACTTTATCTATCTTCGCCGTATAATAGCTGTTCCTGTGTAGGATTTGCTGTACCTACCTAGCAAGACTCCATGAGAGGTACCACCCCTACTAGATGCATTTTGAAAGATAGCTTGGCATCACCTGATTCTGTGGTCTTATTCAAATAAGGCTGGTATGGCTCTGTGCCGCCTAGGGTCTTTACATTGTTAACTGAAAATCAAGAATGCAGCACAATCACAGCATCAGCTGCATAGGATTTCCATTTCTGCTTACAATGATTCAGCCGTCATGTGAGGAGCCAGGGCCTTGGACCATTGTCCTATTTGCCCAGGTTTATGGTAGCTCAGGTGGTGTAAAAGCCTCTGTCACTTGCAGTAAAATGTAGGGATATGTATTTACAAGTTTCAGGAAAAAAAAAAAAAAGTAGATCTGATGTCAGTCTTAACCCAATCCTTGACAGTGGGTTCAGTTACAAACCTCGGAACCGACTCTTTCATATTTCCCAGCTCACACTGTCCAAACTCGCGAGCCAGGCGCACTACCCATAATGCTCCTCACAGAGATTACCTCAGATCTCATTTGCCACTTCACCGACCAGATGCATTAGCTTCCTTCTCTCGAGCCTAGACTATAACAGCGTAGTTCTTAATTTTCCTTAATCATTCCTCATTCCTTATTTCTTAATAGAATTTTCTATTTCCTCTCACGCTATTTACCTGCTTCTCTTAGATTTATCACTTCTCTTTATTCTGCCCTTTTCTTTCCTTTCCTGCCGTTGGTAGAACTTGTTGGTTCCACCATTGTTGGTACTTCTTTCTATTACCTTTAGATATTCTAATTACCATTGCTGGTACTTTCTTCTATAACTTCCTTCCTTCTTTATATAGTAAAAAAAAATTCTTATTTTCTATCTCATCTCCTCTGTTGGTAGATCGTAGCGACTGTTTTTATTTTTAGTTACAATGGCCGATCATTGCCAAACCTCTCCAGCTAAGTCCAATAAAGGCAACTCAGGATTTAAGAGGTGCCACAAATGTGAAGGCAAGATGCCTAATTTGTGTATATTGTTTGGGAAAAATGCACTTAAAAAGAGGACTGTTCAGTCCGTCATGGGTTCTTTACCCAAACCCTGACGGAAGGTTAATTTTAAAAGGACTACTTAAACCTAACTTTGACGAGGCCTTAGCTGAGCCTAGACCTGAAGCTAGCACTTCCTCCTTTTAGAGGAAATGGCCTTCTTTGGTTCCAATGTCTTCGGAACCGATAAAGAAGTTACCTAAATCATCCTCCGTACCAAAGAGTTCCTCTGCACCTTAGGATTTACCTGCTTCGAGATCCAGGCTCCCCTCTGAATCGAAAACTACTGCTTTGGCACCGACAGATAACACAAACTAAATACCATCCATTGATCCATTCAAAGATATGCCACCCAGTCCATTTTTTGGAAGCGAGACCTCCAAGATCTCCCTCCTGATCTTCCGTTCAATCTACTAAGAATTTCTGAGGTCGACATATTGAGACTGGTGGATCAGCTCCTTACGGCTAGGGGGTTATCCTCAGTTCCTAGTCATGCTGGCCTTGGAACTAGCCTAGCTATAGCTCCCCCATATCCTCCTCCAGTTGAGACCTTGAAGCCCTCTGTTCCAACTCCACCGGCGTCGACTGCTTCAGTTTCCGGTAGCTTCCTAGTCCCCGGTTCCTTGAGTTGTCTTGAGTTCCTCCAAGCCTTCGGCACCAGAGGTCTCCTGGGGTTGTGATTCTCTGGTCAGGTCCGAGAGGCTTGGATCGATTTCATTTTACTTGGAGCCATCCATGTCCCTCGGCACCTCGGCCTTTGTAAGATCAACCAAGGCTTCTGTTCCAGAGGCTGCTTCCTCTGTGCGGGGTGTGAACCCAGTTGCGGGCTCCCATCCCTGTACGGGGGAGACCAGCCTTTAAGATAATGGAAAAGGCATTGTCCACTGGGGACTCTGTCTTTGCCATCCCTGTCGGGATAGATTTCTACCTCCTCTAGACCTGAGCTACCGTCAGTCTCACCCCTAGGACAGAGGGCACAAAAGTCTCAGGTGACTCCCACCTTAGTGGTGGTCTCTTCAGACACTTCCCCGGAGGAAGTCACTACGAAGTAGTCATACAAGAGGAAGCACCTGGACTCCCTGGAAGAGTCCTTCACAGAAGATACTGATTTTGATGGGAGGGAAGGTCACCCCCTGATGATGATTCCTTTGGGGACATCCTAGAAATCCTAAAACAGAGGGGTGGGTTGGTCCTCCATTCAGCCTTCCTCGGAGGAATCAGTATACCTGGATTTTCTTGCCCAGCCCTCTACTTCTTGGGTCTCTCCACCCGCTGATGATCTCATTAAATTGATCGCTCAGCGGGCATGGAAGATGCCCGACTCCATAGAGCCAATCCCCAAGAGACCTGAGCGGATATTATCAGCACCCAAAAATGAACCACATTGGTTTAAAGGAATTCCTGTCAACGCCATGGTGATAGTGGCCACCACCAAAAAGGAGCTCACTGAAGAGAGTCCAACTATCCATCCTCCTAACAAAAGGAGTCTAGGATGTTGGATAGATTTGGGAAGCATGTTTATGCTTCAATGACCTTTGCTATAATGTTCTGGAATTATATTGCGCACTTTACCAGATTATAGAGAGCTTTGATTAAAGGACTTTCAAATACTCTCTCAGGAGCAGTGGCTGAAGAGGTCCATGACAAGGTTTCCTCGCAGCTTGCAACCCTTGATGCTATCTCCAACTTGTACATGAGGCTCATTGCCCATGCATCCGAAGGGACAATCAGGGCAGTGGGTTCAGGCATAGCCATTAGAAGGCATTCCTGGATGTGTTTGTGTGACTTTGTGGAGCCATTTAAAGTGTCATTTGTCAGTGCACCTTTTGACAGATCCACCCTTTTTGGCGCAAAGGTAAAAGACACCCTAGCCAGATGCAAGAAGGATGGTAAGACCCTATCTGTCATAGGCATACATTTCTCCACTCCTCAAAGGCCTTATTCTAAGAACCAGAGAAGTGGGATACTATGGTTTAAAAAAATCCAAAGGGCCTTTCCAAGACTCACGAGGCAAATACTTCCCCTGGGGCAGAGGGGGAAGCAATGGAAGACGCCTCCCTAGGGGCAAAAATGGACTGCAGAATCAGGGGTCCAGAGAATCTTTCTCTGGACCTTCCTATCAGCATCCCTGAATGGGGGCCCAATTGTTCCTCTGGAAGCAGTCGGGGGGGGGTGATTATCCCTGCATCTGCCTGCCTGGCAGTTGATAACTTCGGCCAAATGGGTGCAGGGGATAATATCCAGAGGTTACAAAATTCCACTATCTGGAAGTCCTAAACCCCAGAAAAAACTCCCAGATGGTTCCACCCAATCAAAGGGAAGCAGCGGTCTTAGAAATTCAAAAACTGCTTGAAAAGAATCATGCAAAAAGTCCCACCAAACCAAACCAAACAGGATCCGGGATTTACTCAAGATTCTTTTTAGTGCCCCAAAAAACATGGGACTGAAGACCCATTTTGGATCTCAGCCATTTCAACAAGGCAGTTCAAACCAAATTCCGGATGGTCTCTGTTCAATCCATACTTCCTTTTTGGAAAAAGGCAACAATGTGCTCTGTAGACCTCCAAGATGCTCACTACCACATAAAAATGGAAAAAAGCTCCAGGAGGTTTCTGCACTTCTGGCTAGGAGCCAGTCATTTCCAGTTCAGAGCACTGTCCTTTGGTCTCACCACAACCCCCAGGGTGTTCACCAAATGCATGGCAGTGGTTGCAGCTCATCTCAGACTGCAAGGTTTTTTGAATCTTTCCGTATCTCGATGACTGGCTCCGCACTGCTACCACCAGGTGTCTTTTAGAACAGGCAAGAGATTACACCAAAAATATTTTACGTCTCTAGGCACAGCAATAAATTTTAAAAAGTTCAGCCTTCTCAGCAACTGGATTTCATCAGTGCTCATTTAGATCCTGTCTCAGGGATTGCATCTGTCCTTCAAGAAAGACTGCAAAGCATCAAAGTCCAAGTTCCCGAGAAACTTGTCCTTTAAACCTTAGGCTCCATGGCTGTATCAGTCACTCTGGTTCTTCTAGAGAGGTTTCATATGCAAATCCTGTAGTGGTTACTTGCATCCTAATGGTCTCTGATGCATAAACCAATGTCTCAACTATGTTGATTACCAGCCATTGCAAACAGGATCTCAAATGCTGGCTACATACAGATCAGATGCTCTTGGGCTGGCCATTCATTCTTCCTCAGCCCTTAACCATACTGACCACGGATGCTTACCAGATAGGGTAGGGGGGGCATTATCTGGGAAAGACAGTCCAAGACACGTAGTCCCAATTGGAGACCAACTTGCACATTGATGTTCTAGAAATGAGGGCAGTGCTCTTAGCGTTGCAAGCATTCCAAAGTGCCCTTCCTCTCGGGACAGTAGCAATTCAGACAGACATGATGTCAGTAGTCTGGTATATAAACAAACAAGGGGGAACCAAATTTTACCCATTATGTTGGGAAGCACTCAGAGTTTGGCAATGGGTGATTTCTTCCAACCACTTTTTGATAGCAATGCACATTCCTGGAAGTTCCAAAGTGATAGTGGGCATATTGAGCAGAACTATTCTTATGCCTCATGAGTGGTGTCTCAATCCTGTAGTGGCGAACAAGATTTTTCGCCATTGGGGCCAACCTTGCTGCGACCTCTTTGCCTCTCCCCTAAACAGGTGCAGAAGTTGCTTTGCCCTGATCCCCCTCCAGGGGACTCGCCCAGAGTCGCTGGTCTCCACAATTGGCCTCCAGATTTGTTATATGCCTTTCCCCCGACTCCTCTCGTATCACAATTCCTAAAAAAAAAAGCCAAAAAGGACGGAGAATTCAGTAATCCTCATTGCTCCCTTCTGGCCTGGACAAGTTTGGTTTCCCTTCCTTTAGCCTCACCTAATATAGAAACCATAGATTTTGGACCCAGTTCCAGATCTGCTAACTCACCCAGAGGGCATGGTTCATCTGAATCTCCAACATCTCAAGCTCACTGTGAGGCTTTTCCAATTCCCATGATTGCCCAGGCATCCTTTCCTTTCGTCTCCTGTCTAATGTATTGTTATTGCTCATCACAAGCTTTCTACTGGAAAACTGTATCAAAGTGAATGGGAGAAAATTATTAGGTGGGCCTTGAATAAAGGACTGGACCCTTATACCAGCCCCATTCATGAAGTTCTGGATTTTCTAAATGCACTTTTCCAGTCTGGTTGCTCTGCATCAACAATAAAAGTTAATCTGGCAGCAATTCCAAATTTCCATTCAGTCTCGAATGACAACTAATATCTCACAAGCTTTGTTAAGCTTTCTTAAAGGGACTCCTGATACTAAAACTCCAATTTAAAGAGCCAGCTCCCCCCTTGGGATCTAACTATTGTTCTTCAAGTTCTTACTAAGACCCCTTTTGAATCATCAGCATCTTGTGACTTGAAATATTTATCCTGGAAGGCATTATTTTTGGTAGCTATTACTTCTGCAAGAAGGGTTTCTGAATTGCAGGCCCTGTCTTGCAAATCACCCTACCTAATGTTTCATAAAGATAGTCTCACTCAGAACAAATCCATGTTTTTTTTTTTTTTTTTTTTTTACCAAAAGTAGTCTCAAAACCAACATTAATCAGTCACTACATTTACCAGTCTTTTATCCTAATTTTTCTAACAAAGGAGAATATGCCCTTCATTTACTAAATGTGCACAGACAGCTACATTTTTATCTTCACAGAACTAAGGAATTTAGAAAATTGGATCAGTTATTTGTGGTATTCTCTTCCTTCCATATGGGTAATCCATTTGCTAAGGTTACTTTAGCTGAATGGCTCAGAGACTGCATCACGTTCATCTGTCACTCTAAAGGACAACTTCCCACACCAGTCCAAGCCCATTCAACAAGAGCTGTGACAACATCAGCAGTTTTTCATGCCAGAGCTTCTCTAGACAACATCTCTGCATCAGCCTAATGGTTCTCTCATCATACCTTTATCACTCATTACAAATTAGATCAGGTCTCGAGGGGTTGAGCATCCTTTGGCTTTATGGTGCTTAGGAATATTCTTCCGTGAGACCTCTGGCAATTCTGTCCCACTGTCAAGGACTGGGTGAAGATTGACAACATGTCATACCTACCTGGTTGATTAAGTGATATACAATACAACTTTAATTTTATATGTATATTATACATACTTTTATAATCCTTTACATCTATGTATTATTTCTGGAGTTTTTATTGGAAAACAATACAGTATGTATGCAAAACAAGTTTTTAGGTGTCAATAGGTGGTTGCATTATCATTGTTGTATTGTGGCAATGAAGGGGTAATTATGCTGCTTTGAACTAAATGGCAGACCAATACAATGCTTGGTATTTTACTTCACTCACTATATAAAGAACTAATGTAGTCAGGACAGATGATTCTGATGAAGTCTCCAGGTTGGAGATGAAAGCGCTTAACCTGTTTTTTTGTTTTTTGTCTGTAAGTTAAAAGAGGTTTTACATGGAAATGGCCTGCTGAATTAATTGAACTGAATACTATACTGGATGTTTTGAGCAGTGTTAGTGTGCGGAGGACAGCCTTTATTGATACCTGGAATGGCGTTTTGTGGTTTCATACCCTTATCTACCTATGAGGACTCAGATGCTGGAGATTCAATTCCCTCTGGAAAATAGTGCAAGCCCTTCTGTGGGGTATACCAGCAACGAAAAGAAATCACATCTGGTACCCAGCCAAAAGATTGTATTCCAGTAGCAAGCTTGAAAACAACTTCCCAGATCGTATTCCTCGCTCCAGAAAAGCAGGTTTGACAACTTATTTCAAACTACTGGCCACCCAAACCCAGCTATCTGCAAGAAAAATACTGCAAGTCCTAGGGTTCATGGCCTCATGTATACTACTGATTCCATATGCAAGACTGCATATGAGGAAACTTTAGTGGTACTTAATAAAAAAAAAAAAAAGTCTCTGGTGTCAACATTCCCAGGACCTGGAAGCAGTGATTCCTATCATTCCTTGCCTAAGGACAGAGTTCCTTTGGTGGGCAGAGGCTTGCAACCACAACATGGGACTCCCTTTCTCACAACCCCCCGCCATCCAAGCTCTTGACAACAGATGCATGAGACTGTGCATGGGGGGGCTCACATGACAGACAAATGCATTCAAGGCAAATGGAGCCCAGGACAAATTCACCTGCATATCAATAAAAAAGAAATGTTAGCTGTACAGAATGCACTGATAGCCTTCAAATACGTTATCCTGCCAGGACAACTCCTGATAGACAGACACCACCACAGTTGTGTGGTACATAAACAAGCAGGGGGTGGAACCCACTCCTACCCACTTTGCAGGTTAGCCGTGGCTCTGTGGAACACAGCCTTAAACAACCAAGTGCATCTACAAGCTCAATTCCTGCCAGGCAAACAAAATTCACTGGCAGACGACTTAAGCAGAAATCTAATGGACCCACACGAGTGGAAACTGGAACCAAACTCATTCAAACTTCTAATACACAGGTGGGGGACACCAGAGGTGGACCTCTTTGCGTCCCCCAAAAACCATCAACTAAACAAATTTTGCACCAGAATTCCCCACAGCCAAGCTTGGAAAGTGGATGCCATATCCTTCACATGAGAAAACCTCTCAATCTATGCCTTTCCCCCTCTGCCCCTCCTTCCAAAAGTATTCCTCAAGATCAAACAGGACAGGCCAAGGACAATCCTTATTTAACTAGACTGGCCACGCCAGTAATGGTACCCACTCCTATGCAGTCTGACAGCAGTGCCACCCTGGCACCTACAGCAGACCCCCTCTATGCTGTCCCAGCAGGAGGGAAACATTTTGTATCCTCAGCTGCAAACCCTGAACCTGGCAGCCTGGCTTATTCCCTGAATACATCACCAGCAACTCTCAGCAAACAGGTGCTGGATGTTATCCTTGAGGCCAGGAGGGGCCCAGTACTAGGAAATCCTATTCAGAAAAGTGGAATATATACTGTTCTTGGAGCCAGTCTCAAGTGAAGGACACAGCAGTGCCCTCCTTGCCTCAAATCCTAGATTACCTAGCAGAGCTGCTCCACAAAGGCCTATCATTCTCATCAATTAAGAGTCATGCCTCTGCCATCTCAGCTCATTCCAAAACTGAGCCACACCCCTCTTCTCTCACCCTCTGATCAAATAGTTCCTGAGAGGAGCTAACAATTTAAGACCCCCCAAGGAGAACTCCCACTCCTGCCTGGGACCTTAACTTTGTACTAGAGAAGCTCACACTTCCCCCTTTTGAGCCTGCTGCTACAGCAGAGTTAAAATTCCTCTCTTGGAAAACAGCCTTACTTCTAGCCATCACTTCAACAAGAATAGTATCTGAGTTACAGGCCCTTATGGCTGTGGAACCCTTCATTATCTTCCATGCGGATAGGGTTTCCCTCAGGACTAACCCATCTTTTATGCCCAAGGTGGTAGCCAGTGTGGCTCTAAATCAGTCCATTCATTTGCCATCCTTTTTTCCTAATCCTCAGACTAAAGGGGAAAGGATCCTGCACTCCTTGGACGTGCACAGACGGCTCAGATTCTACCTTGACAGGACTAAACCTTTCAGAAAATCTGACCAGCTGCTAGTCAGCTTTGCTTCAGGGGCAGAGGGCAAGGCCATTTCGAAACGAACCATTTCTAAATGGATAGCACACTGCATCCATTTCTGCTACAAACACCATGGAAAACCTACCCCACAGGGGATCAGGCCTCATTCCACTAGGGATACCTCAACCTTTACAGTTTTTCTCAGGGGAGTCCCTACCAGGGACATCCTGGAAGCTGCCACCTGGAGTTCTGTACACCTTCACCAAGCATTGCCACTTGCCTATCTTTTCTAAATCCATAGCTGGATTTGTCACAGCACTCTTACAAGGCTTGCTAGTCAGCCCTACTGCTACTTAACTGCTTCCACCCGTCCTCAGCTTTGGGAATCAACCCAAGTGTGATGACTGCAACAGTGAAACACGAAGAACATAGTACAGTTGTGTACACTTACCATAAATGTAGATGTTCGAGTGTATTCACTGTTGCAGTCCTGGTTACTCTCCCTCAAGCCCCCTGTCTTTCTGTACTTTCTACCTATCCTCTTTTTTGGCCATGTCTTATGGAAATGGTATTTACTTTTTACTGGAGGTGTTCCACACCATTTGATTGCTCCCTATTTTGGGGGCTCCTGACATCTGGGGCAAGAAAAACTGATGTAATGGTGTTGGCTGCATGTTTTATACCCCTGACATCATGGATGAGGTGACAGCATCCGATGCAGAAATCCCAAGACTCTGGTATTCGGGCCGACTGAGGGCTACCTGCAGATAGATAACCCTAGTGTGATGACTGCAACAGTGAATACACTCGAACATCTACATTTATGAAAAGTGTACACACCTGTACATTTTGTTTCAAGTACATTATTACAGATGTAATGGGATCCTATCTCGCCTACATTCTGGTGCATTCTGGGATAAGGGGAAGCCCAGCCAATGAGAGACTTCATTCTAGTATATAGTGGCCGAGTCGGAGCCGACGGATCGGCTCCGAACCCATCAGTTATGAATGTAGGTGAGATGGATCCCATACATCCGAAGTTATGGTAAGTACATAACTAAAAGTTTTCTTTGTTTCACTGTTGTAGTCCTCAAATATGCAGTTATCCGGTTCCCGTTAGCCCTCAGTCAGCCCGAATACCAGAGTCCTTGGTATATGACGTCGGCTGCCGCCGGTTGTAAACCTGATGTCAGTACGTCAGGTATAAAGGGAGGCAGCCGACGCCATTTCTTCAGTCTTTCTTGCCGCGGAGCCCGAAGCAGATGCAATTCGCACTAGTGCCATTCGGCCGTTTACCTTCGTTTCACTTTCTGACTACCAAGTTGAAGACTCCTTCAGATAAGTACCCCATTGGGGATCCTCTTTTCTTGTTTTAACGAATGTCAGATAAAGTTAATAACTGTTTTGCCTGTGGAAAACGGATTCCGCACCGTGATTTCCATTCCTGTTGTATAACTTGTCTGGGCCTTGAGCATGACATCCCTAACTGCGATTTCTGTGCTTCCTTTAACCCGTGTACCATACACCATAGAGCTAAGATTTTGTATAAGCATTTCGGAGTCTGGCCGAAGTTCGTCGGTATGGCATCTTCTGGTCTCCCGTCTTTGGATATACCTAGGAAACGCAAAGACAAGGACTGCGACAGGCCTATGGTTAAATCTGCTGACGACGCACCAGTGAAATTGGTCATCAGCACAGCGGTAGTCAGTGAGGCACTTTTGCAGCCCCTGCAGTCTGAAGATTTTCAGCCATAAGCCTCTGCTGAGACCTTTACGGTGTCCTCCATGCCGGTGGCTGCTATTTTGGCTTCAGACCCTCCGCCTGTCGTCGCCTCAGATGGGTCCAGAGCCGCTTTGCAGGCACCAGCTTCTGACGCTGCTTCTTTTCGACATGAGACCAGAATCAGACCGACTACCTTAATTCAGACTTCTGCAGATGTCCTTCAAGGATGCATCTGCAGCCATCACATATGGGTTGTCCTGCCTCAGGCAGCCCTTCGGTCGGCCGGATTCCAAAGTCTGGGTCCGGCGTCGGCTGATGTCGCACTTTCCCCGACGTCAGAGAGCCTGGGGTATAAAAGCATCAGCTGACACCATCTTCCCCAGTCTTTCTTGCCGCGTGGTGCCCGAAGCAGAAGCAGTTTGCAAGAGCCGGTCGGCCAGCTCCTGTAATTCAGCTACCGAAGACTTCAAAAAGCTAAGTACCCCATTGGGGACTCTTTCTTGCCTCAGCCGATGTCAGATAAAGTTAATAATTGTTTAACTTGTGGGAAACAAATACCTCATAAGGATTTCCACTCTTACTGCCTCCCCTGCCTAGGCCCAGACCACGACGTCTCGGCCTGTTCAGCCTGTGCTTCCTTCAACCGACGCACTCTTAGACGTCGGGTGGAGTTTGCAGAGGAATTTTTTGGGGCTAGTTTTTTGTATAAGATGCCGTCGGAGACTCCGACTTCTCATTTAGTTAAGAAACGGAAGGACAAGGACTGACACACGTGGGCCGCGGTTTCGGCTGAAACAACGGCAAGGCCTACCACGAGTGTCTCGGTCTCGGCGGCCCCGGCTGAGTCTGTTATTGAATTTCCAACAGAAACTGGTGTCCTGGAACCTTTCCGACACCATTCCTTTAGACAAATCTACACCAGCACGTGGTGCAGCCAGGCCTCCTGCATCCATGTCCATTAAGGCATTCTCCAGGGCTAAAGCTGCTAAACTCTCAAAAGCTTTGCCTCCCAAGGTTATCCCTCAGGGACCCTCTACTGGTTCACAGATTCTAAGCTTAGCAGAGGATCTTATCTCCTTAATTAGGGGCTCTCAACCTCATCCGGACAGGGGCTCTCAACCTCCTCCAGACAAAAGGCCCAGGGTCGAGCCCTCTGATCCCCACTCCTCAGATGAGGCCTCTGATGGCTCTACTCTCTCGGACCACCAGGAGGAGGCGCTTTCGGCCTAGGAGGATTCTGATGCAGAGGAATCTATTCCCTCGGCCTCCCCTCCTGAAGAGTTTTCCTTTGGGGAGACACTGCACACCATGAGAGAGCATTTCCAATGGCTGGGCCAGGAATTCTCTGATTCCAGGAAAAGATTAAGGATCTTTTTACATTTGCCTCAGCATAGACCTTTAGCTATTCCTCCTGTTTTGAATGTCATTGATGATGTGTACTCTGACTCTAGCACAACCCCTGATTCTCTCCCTCCGGCTCCTGCCAAACCCGATAGGTAGTACAGGGTCCCGGACTCGCATCTTTACCTTTACAAGGCCCACTCTGCTGATCCAGAAACTATTTCCCAGGGCCCTAAAGGGGTTGCAGCTGCCACTGCTAAAAATCCTCTCGCCTCTGAAAGGGAGCGCAGAGCTTTAGAGGGATGGGGTAAAAAGTGTATACTTCTGCTACTCTTTCTATGAGGGCATTAAATTGTCAATTTCATATGATACAGTACCAAGAGTATTTGTTAGATGAATTGCATAAAAAACTGTCTTCACCTGACCCCTAGACCGCAAGTCACTTCAGGATCTGGTACATAACTCACAACAGGTTAGCAACCATTTCTTGCAATGTGGTTATGATGCATTGGAAGCTTCATGTAGGTCAGCTATGACTGGCGCAGTCATACGTAGGCATGCTTGGCTGAAGGAACAATCTCTGCCAGACCATGTTAAAGCAAAGCTGCTGGATGCTCCTCTGGAAAAGCAAAAGTTATTTGGCTCCATGGCTCAGGAGGTCCTAAAGAAATTTGAAGAAAAGGCAAAATCCGTACAAACAGTCAAAGATTTTCTCCAAGTACAACCACCAAGATTCAGCAGGAATTGGCCTTCCAAAAATTGGTCCTTTCCAGCCACAGAGAGGTTTCAGAGAGGCAAGAACAGGCGTGCCAGAGGTAGAGGGCAAGCTAGAGGCTCCTACAGAGGACGTCAATGGCAGCCTCCCAACCAGAGAGGTAATGCAGGACCTTCAACTGCTGCACAAGGACAGGCTCAATGACTTTACTTTACAATTGAAAGCACCTTTGGACGGAAAGCTTTCTTTATTCTCAGAAAATTGGCACAGTATTACAATGGACAAATGGACACTACAAATAATAGACAAAGGATACAGGTTTCATTTCCACACATTACCAAAAAGAAAGGGCATGCCAGACCTGCCACCGAATCAAAGGGCAGAGGCTTTGAAACAAATTTCCAGCTTAATGCAAATGAAAGCTATAGAAAAGGTTCCTCTCTCAGAACAAGGCCAAGGATTTTATTCCAGGCTATTCCTTGTTCCAAGAAAAGAAAAACAATGGAGGCCTATTCTCGACTTGTTCGCACTGAATACGTATCTCATTGTGCCAAAGTTCAAAATGCTGACTCTACAGCAGCTCCTTCCCATGCTGGGCAAGGGGTCTTGGCTGGTAACTCTAGACCTCAAGGAGGCATACCTGCATGTCCCTATCAGACAAAGTTGCAGAAGACACCTCAGATTTCTTGCAGGGTCAGAGCATTATCAATTCTCAGCATTGCCCTTTGGCTTATCTACTGCGCCCAGAGTATTCACGAAATGCCTGGCATCAGTAATTGCACACTGCAGACTTTAGGGGATTCAAATATACCCATATCTGGACGACTGCCTTATACAAGCAAACAGCCAACAAACTTTGGTAAAACACTTGAATTATGCCATCCACTTACTTCAGGCCTTGGGATATACAGTCAACTTTCACAAATCAAGACTTGTTCCATCCCAGAGAATCACCTTTCTGGGTGCAGATCTAGATACAACCACCCAAATGGCCTTCCTCACAGAAGAAAAACAAAGTCAACTACCAGATTACTTCAAAAATCTGACAAGACAAACCCAGCTGACTGCAAGGAAAATCCTGCAGGCCCTGGGTTACATGGCTTCTTGCATCCTTCTGATTCCGCAAGCAAGACTACATATGAGGAAACTACAATGGTACCTAAGGAGTTTATGGACTCAGCACAGTCACAGCCTGGAAACTTTGATACCACTCATTCCATGCCTTCAAAAGGAATTTCTGTGGTGGGCTCAAGCAAGCCAGGCAAACAGGGGTCTGCCTTTCAGCAAACCAATAGCCAGCCAAACCATTACAACAGACTCTTCAGACCACGGATGGGGAGCGCACATGGAGGGCAGATGCATTCAAGGTCTATGGTCACAAAAAGAGCTATGTATGCACATAAACCAAAAGGAAATGCTGGCAGTGATACATGCAGTCGAAGCCTTCAAACCCTTTCTGCATCATGGCCATCTGCTAATAAGGACAGACAACACCACGGTTATGTGGTACATAAACAAGCAAGGAGGCACCCATTCCTATCCTCTTTTCAGGCTGGCAATGAATCTATGGGAACTATCCTTGAAACTCAATATACAGCTACAATCCCAGTTTGTGCCAGGGAAAGACAATATACTGGCGGACAGCTTAAGCAGAAATATCATGGATGCACACGAATGGATGCTGCACCCAGACATCTTTCTACAGATAACACAATCATGGGGGAGGCTGGACTTGGATATTTTTGCCTCCCCCCACAATCATCAACTGAAGAAATTCTGCTCAAGGACATACCACCCACAAGCATGGAAAGTGGACGCCCTCTCTTTCAGCTGGAGAACTCTAACAGTGTATGCATTTCCACCTCTCCCATTAATGGCCAAGGTTTTACTGAAGATCAGGACAGAGCAGCCAAAAGTGATTCTGATAGCTCCGGACTGGCCAGGACAGCACTGGTACCCACTGTTAAAGAGCATGTCACGCACGAAACCATGGCCTCTTCCTCTATGGCCACTTCTACTGACACAGCACAATTACAAAACTCTGCATTCCAACCTGAAAACCTTGCAACTAACAGCCTGGAAAATACCTTGACTCCTCCTCAGGACAAGCTATCCCAGAGAGTGAAAGATATTATTATGGAAGCTCGCCGGCCTTCCACAAGAAAGGCATATTCAGCAAAATGGAAAAGATTTCACATTTGGAACACCACAAAGGGCCTAGATGCGACAGTGATGAACATGCCACATATCCTGGAATACTTGGCAGAAATGTTCCACAATGGTCTGTCTTACTCTTCCATTAACATTCATGCTTCAGCAATTTCAGTAGAGTACAATACTGATCCACCTGTCTTCTCTCATCCTCTCCTAAGACAGTTTCTAAGAAGCATCAAAAACATCAATCCTCCAAGGAAACCACCTCTACCTACTTGGGACCTTAACTTCGTGTTGGAAAACCTAACACTGCCTCCCTTTGAACCAGCAGCATCTGCAGAACTACAGTTCCTGTCTTGGAAGACTGCTTTCCTTCTGGCCATAACCTCAGCAAGAAGAGTATCTGAGTTACAGGCCCTTATGGCAGTACAGCCATTTCTTATTTTTCATCAGGACAGAGTTTCATTGAGAACCAATCCTACATTTATGCCAAAGGTGGTATCCAGGGTTTCATTAAATCAAGCTATTCACTTGCCTACCTTCTTTCCAAATCCACAAAACAAAGGGGAGAAACTTCTGCACACCCTGGACATACACAGACAGTTGCGCTACTACTTGGACAGAACTAAAGGATACAGAAAAACTGACCAGCTGTTGGTAGCATATGCTGCTGGTACACAAGGAAAAGCAATTTCCAAACAGACAATTTCAAAATGGATAGGGAATTGCATTCGTTTTTTTACTCCTTTCATGGAAAAACTGTGCCAGCTAACATTAGACCTCATTCCACGAGAGCCACAGCCACCTCCACAGCCTTCTTAAGAGGGGTGGCTACCAAGGACATTTTAGAAGCTGCTACATGGAGCTCCGTGCATACATTTGCCAAGCATTACAATTTACCTTTATATTCCAGATCCAGAGCAGGCTTTGCTACGGCAGTCCTGCAGGGCATTTTAGCTACACCATCCTTTACATAGTTCCTCCACCCCCAGATTGGCTATGGTATTCTACCCATATGTGATGACTGCAGATGCATCCTTGAAGGACATAGTACAGTTTTGTACCTACCATAAATGTAGATGTCCGATAGGTATGCATCTGCAGTCAGGTTTACCCTCCCTCCTTCCCCTCTGTGGTATTTCTTGGGTACATACCCCTCTTATAGCTAGCTGGGGTGATCTATTATGGTGTATTTGTTTTTATATTATTGTGCATGTTTGGATTTTTAAATGCATCTCTCCAAATTTAGCCTTCCTTAGAGGGCACCTGGCATCTGGGGCAAGAAAAACTGAGGAAGATGGCGTCGGCTGATGCTTTTATACCCCAGGCGCTCTGACGGGGAAAGGGTGACATCAGCCGACGCCGGACCCAGACTTTGGAATCCGGCCGACCGAAGGGCTGCCTGAGGCAGGACAACCCATATGTGATGACTGCCGATGCATACCTATCGGACATCTACATTTATGGTAGGTACAAAACTGTACTTTGCTAGGCCTCCAGAGTCCCTCCAGATTGCTAGTAAACCTTCCAGCCACAAACCTACTCACAAGCAGGTGTCGGCCTCCCCTCCTGTACCTCAGTCTCAGTTGGTAAAGATGGCTGGTGATCTTCTTTCCCCGATTAGTGGCTCTCACCCCCCCCCCCTTCAAAGAGGGCTAAAGAATTATCTCCTGGATGTTCTTCATCTCACATTGCTGCAGTCATAACCTGTGGGGTAGTCCGCTGTCCTCGGTCGGCCCGAATACCAAAGTGTTAGGCTGGCGTCGGTCATGGTCGCTCAGATCTGACGTCAGTACGCCGTGGTACTAAAGCGCATGACCGACGCCATATCCTCCGTCTTTCTTGCCGCATGGTCCGAAGCAGAAGCAGCGTTTTGCAAGTGCCGTTCGGCGTCCTGAAATTTTCGTATTCTGAGTTTCAGACCGAAGACCAAGTTGGGCTAAGTACCCTGTCGGGGAATATTTTTGTCTTTTCTTGCCTCAGTTAAATCTGGATGTCAGAAAAAGTGAATAATTGTATTTCTTGTGGGAAACAGATTCCTCATAGGGATTACCACTCTCTTTGTATTCCTTGCTTGGGGCCTGAGCACGACGTAGTCGGGTGTCGCTTTTGTGCTAGATTTAATAAGCGCACCATTAAACGCAGGTTAGATTGTGCTAGGCTTGTCTTCGGTAAGCGGTGTAATTACAATATGCCGTCGGATCCTCCGACGCCCGCTACCACTAAGAAGCGTAAGGAAAAATCGTTAAAGTCCAAGCAGGATGAGTCGTCCGTTACGGACTCCGGTTCTTTAGAAACTACGGTGGAATCTGTGGATCCAGCCGAGGTTTCAGCTGAGTCTCAGGGGGAGCCTTTAGTTTTGCAGGATGTGGCCTCTCAGGAGTCGGGTCAGGCTGAGGGGGTCTCTCAGGTCTCTGTAGTCCCTTCTTTGCATAAGGTGGTTAGGCCTTCTACTTCTGTCTCTAAGGTACCTTCCAAGGTCAGGCCTGGTTTGTCTTCCTCTGGCGTCAGCCCTAGTTCTGCAGGTTCTGTACCTAAAAAGCATATGCTGAAAATGGCAGAAGATTTAATTACCTTAATTAGGGGTTCTTTGCTCCCTCCAGATAAGAGGCCTAGGGTGGAGCCGGAGGTGGAAGGATTGGAGCATTCCTCAGATTTCTCGGAGTCTTCGGCTGAAGACATTCAGGATTTTCCTCCTTATTCTGATTCAGATGCAGAGGATTCTAGTCCTTCTGCTTCCCCCCCAGAGGATTTTTCTTTTTCTGAAACCCTGCATTCCATGAGAGAGCATTTTAAGTGGGAAGGTCAGGATTTCTCAGATTCTAGAAAGAGACATAGGGAATTTTTGTTTTTACCACAGCATAGGCCCTTGGCTATACCCCCTGTTTTGGATGTTGTTCAGGATGTTTTCTCTGAAGCTTCCCTTAATCCTGATTCTTTGCCTCCTGCCCCGGTCAAGCCAGACAGGTATTACAGAGTGCCTGAGGCTCATAAATATTTGTATAAGAGCCCGAGAGCTGACCCGAAACTATTAGCCAGGGACCTAAGGGTGTCAGGGCTTCTGTTGTAAAGAATCCAGTTCCTATGGATAAAGATTCTAGAGCTTTGGATAGGTGGGGTAAAAAAGTGTATACCTCTTCCACTCTAGCAATGAGGGCTTTGAATTGCCAGTTTCATATGCTGAAGTACCAGAATTTTCTCCTAAGTCAGTTAAAATCTAAGGTAGATGCTTTGGCAGAGGGCATTGAGTGTAAGGAATTGCAGGATTTAGTTCATGCCTCTGATCAGGTGGGTAAGCTTTCTTTGCAGTGTGGTTTTGATGCTCTTCAGGCCTCTTCCAGGGTGGCTGCCACTGGATCAGTTATTCATAGGCACGCCTGGCTTAAGGATCAGAACTTGTCAGAGCATGTTAAAGCTCGAATTTTGGATGCTCCCCTTCAGTCTGAAGTTCTGTTTGGTTCTCCTGTGGAGTCAGTTTTGAAGAAAGTGGAAGACAAAGCTAAGTCTATGCAAACAGTTAAGGATTTTTTACAGGTGCAGCCCCCTAAGTTTAGCAGAAATTGGCCTACTAAGGGATGAGCTTATCCTTCTTCTGATTTACGGTCTAGGGGTAGATCTAGACGTGGTAGGGGCAGAGCGCATGCTCAAGGTTCTTTCAGGCCTAGGACGTGGAGTTCCCCTACACAATCTTCAGGTGAGGGCAGGGGTCAGCCTTTTCGTAAACAGACCCAATGACTTGTATCTCCAGCTGCCAGATCCCTCCTGTCTGGCAGCTCCTCTGGGAGGAAAGTTGGCACTTTTCAAGCAAAATTGGCTTTTAGTCACTCAGGACAAATGGGTGTTGGACATTATAGATCGAGGCTACAAGTTTTATTTTCACACCTTGCCTCCTTTCAGAGGCATGCTAGACGTTTCTTCTCAGCAAAAGGTGGAGGCTCACAAACAGATTTCTTTACTTCTAAAAATGGGGGCTATCCAGGAGGTCCCTCCGTCAGAAGTAGGCCTAGGATTTTATTCTCGCCTGTTTCTTGTACCAAAGAAAGGAAACACTTGGAGGCCAATTCTGGATTTGTCTATTCTCAACACATACCTGGACATTCCAAAATTCAAGATGTTAACTTTGCAACAACTTCTGCCTCTATTAGGCAAAGATCACTGGATGGTAACTCTGGATCTCAAAGAGGCTTATCTTCACATTCCTATCAGGCCCAGCTGCAGGAGGTTCCTGCGTTTTCGGGCTGGGACTTTACATTATCAGTTCTCTGCATTGCCCTTTGGCTTATCTACTGCACCCAGGGTGTTCACAAAGGTCCTGGCACCCGTGATAGCCTTCTTAAGGTTAAGGGGAATACAAATTTAACCAAAAGTCCACAAAGGATGCACGAAAGACCGCTGCACGGCAAAAGAGCATATAAATCCAAACAAATAAAGCCAGCAGCTGTTGGTACCAAAATACAGATTGTTTATTACATAAATACTGAGAGAAAAATCCCTCAGATATCAGATATACAGACCGGTTTCGGCTCAACAGAGCCTTCCTCAGTGAAAGAAGTTTTTTTAAAAATCTGCTCACAAAGGTTCCAAACACAATATATATATGAACAAAAACCAATCACAGTACATAATCAGCCTATCATGATTAACAAATCACAATTGGTCATTAAGACCAGGTGGAAACATTGCCCCAAGTTTTATTATCCACTTCCTCTCTTTGGAAGTCAGCAATTCATGCCACTTTGTTTTATCCTGACATTTACCCTTAATGTGGTCAATAATGCAAAACATAAAATTAGCTGTAGTATGTTTTAAACTATGTTTGAATAATGCATTGTTACTACGCTTATTTTTGATGTCACTGATGTGTTCACCAATTCTAAGGCGGAATGCCCTAGAGGTCTGGCCAACATAGAACGCAGAACAGGTGCAGGTCACTAAATATATAACCCACCCAGAACTGCAGTTGGCCCAAAAATTAATCTCAAAAATGTCAGGTGTGTTCTGACTGCTAAATTCTCCAATGCGTGAAACCTTGTTACAAAATTTACAGTGGCCACATGAAAAACATCCAACCACTGGAGCCCCTGTAAGAGTTGATTGAGTGTAAACTTTAGAATCAGGCAAAGACTTCTTATAATGACTCAAGTGTGACCCAATAGTACGTCCCCTTTTAAAAGAAAACGAACATCTGTCCCCAAGAAAAATATGCAATCTGTTATCCGCCAAAAGGATATTCCAATGTCTATCGATAATTTTCATAAAGCCTCGAGTATTGCGTCCATAAGAGGTAACTAACCTAAGCGGTTGCTGTAACCCATCACGGTTGTGATCTTTATAACGCAATAAATCAGTTCTATCAAATTTAGAAGCCCACTGTTTGGCCATATATATTGTCCCTGAATGGTATCCCCTATACTTGAATCTGGCGGCCAAGTCATCACTGGTCTTAGCATAAGACCCTTGGTTGGAACAAATTCTCCTAGCTCGTAAATTGAGACTTAGGAATATTCGGATGATATGTGGTGGGTGGAAGCTGGTGGCATGCAATAAAGAATTGTACTCTGGAAATTTCCTGAATAGGGTAGTAGACAGAGTATTGTCCATATTCCTATGAATTTCAACATCCAAAAAGATTATATTAAACCTGTCAAAACTCATCTTAAATTCTATACCCCATATGTTGTTATTAAGATAATCAAGAAATTCCATAAGATACTTGTCATCAGCCTTCCACACCAACCAACAATCATCCAGATATCGACGCCACATATCCATTTCACACATGTAGATGTTGTGACTGGCGTCATAAATAATAATCTCCTCGATATATGCCATAAACAAATCTGCATAAATGGGTGCAAAAGATGCACCCATAGCAGTTCCCTTAATTTGCCAAAAGCACTTATTCTGATAATAAAAGATATTACTAGATGTTAAGTTGTCTATCTCGCCTTCATTCTTGCTGGATGGGTTCGGAGCCGACCTCGGCTCCGACTCGGCCACTCTAAAGCTCGAGAGTTGGTTCCACCGGCTCGAGGCTCCCCTTATATCCCACAATGCTAGGCGATAGTTACCTCAGATCTCGTTTGCCGCTACAGCTTCGAGGTTGGTTATTCTACCGGTTCCTGGTGAGTTTTAGCTTTTTCTATAAAAAGTTACTCTTTTTACCCCTTTTTTAGTTTAATTATTCTTAAATTAGTGTAGTTCATTGAACTTTATCCCCGAACCTAATTTTTCCCGTTTCTTGTTAAAAGAACTTTTAGTTCTTCCCTTGGGCCTTTGGCCTTCCCTTCCCATAGGGAGTGTTTGTGTAGTGTACTACTGTTTTTTGTACTTTATTTTTTAGTAATTTTACTAAAGTTTGTTATTCTGACAGGGTATAACTGGTGTGTTTGAGTGTGTGTTTGTGTTCACCAGTTAGGCTATGTCTAAAGAAGCAAAGGTCTCCGGATTCAAGAAGTGTGATGCGTGCTGTCAGAAAATGTCTCTGACAGACGCTCACACTTCTTGTGTCTATTGTCTGGGGCCTTTGCACCTGCAGGATTCCTGTGCTGTTTGCCATGGCTTCAGCCCCAGGGTCCTGCAGGAAAGAAAAAACAAGCTTATATTGAGAGGCTTGTTGAAGCCTGAGGATTCCCTGTCTGTCTCAACAGGGAAGCCCTCCAAGGCATCGAGGTCTTCGGCTCCAGCTTCTGAGCCGAGACCTCAGGTTGTTCAACCTTTGCCTTTATCGGCTCCGGCTGGAGCCGATAAGACTCAGTCCACAGTTTCTGTGGCTTCCTCGACTCCGGCCCGAGCCGAGGTTATCGAGTACCCGTGTCGGCTCCGACAAGATCTTCGAGCCGACAACCAGAAAGAGGTCTAGGTCACCTTCTCTTGGCTCCGTTCATTCGGCTCCAGGATCTCCCCTGCTGTCTGAACGGAGCCAAAGGTCTCATTCCTCTAGGTCATCGAGGCTGTCCGATCATGACCTTCAGAGGGTGGTGAGTCGACTACTCAAGTCCGAGGCACTAGCCCAGATGCTTCAGAGCCCGACTCATCAGTCGGTGCCTGTCCCGGTCCATCAACTCCTTCCTCCTTCGACTCTCTTGAGTTCGGAGCCGGGTCATGTCGGAACCGAGACTGTGGTCACCTCGGAGCCGAGACAATTGTCTTCGGCTCCGTCGTCGGCTCCGTTTTCTTCCATGGAGGAATCTCGGCGCGGACTTCCCTCGTCGGCTCGAGGGGTGAGTGGCATCGGACCCTTGTCCGACCCCCCTCTCCCTCTCGGTGCTTCGGCGCTGGTGAGTTCGGCTCCGACATCGGCCTCGGAGCCATCACTGTCGGTGCCGAGGGGGGTCCTTAGCTCCTCGGAGCGGGGACCTCTGGTTCTGCCTGACAGGGGTGCTTTCGAGGTCATGCGGAGTGTGTTAGAGCCTGGCTCTACTCCACAGTCGGCTCCGTCAGCCCCTCCCTCTATGCTGCCTCAGGGTAAGTCGACTCACTCCCTCATCCCGGACCGCAGAGAGCCAACTCCTCAGGAGCTCCCTTTGGGATTTCATCCTCTTCCGAGGCCTCTCCTGATTTGGCAGAAGAGCCCCCTCGGAAGAGAAAGTGCAAGAGGAAGCACATTGACTCACCTGAGTCTATCACGTCGGACACAGATCTGGATGCTTCCGAGGGTTCCCCGTTCCCCTTCTGAAGATGTCTCATTTGCAGACATTTTGGAGATCCTTAAACAGAGGGAAATTGGCCTGCCCTCAACCCTTCGGTGGTCGAATCTGTGTATCTTGGGGCGTTTGGCTCTCGTCCTTCCACCTCCTGGGTGTCCCCTTGACCCCCTCATGCAGGTGGTTGCTAAAAGGCATGGACGGCTCCTGATTCAGTGGACCCCACTCCCAGGAGACCCTCCAAATTCATCACAGCTCCATCAGACAAGGAATTTTTATCAAAAGGAGTCTCTGTGGATGCTATGGTGGTAGCTGCCGCCACAAAGAAGGAACTGGCCGATCCTTCAGTGCCTGTCCATCCACCTAACAAGGAACCTAGGTCCATGGATAGGTACGGGAAGCGGATGTTCTCCTCAGCGACGTTTACTATGCGTTCGCTGAATTACCTGTGCCATTTCACTCGTCTTCAAAGGGACTTGGTCAAAGAAGCGAGTGAAATGCTGAAGGACCCTACAGCTGCGGGTTTCCAAGAGAAAATGAACACGCAGCTGGCTATCCTTAATTCTATCTTCAACTCCTCCATGCGCCTCCTCTCTTATGCGGCCGATGGAGCGAGCAGAGCCGCAGGAACAGGGGTAGCCTTACGTAGGCATGCCTGGATGCGGCTATGCAATTTTGCGGAACCTTTCAAGACGTCTTTCACGAACTCCCCTTTTGATGGATCATCTCTTTTTGGTCCACAAGTGAAAGAGACCCTGACTAGGTGCGAGACTGATGGCAAAACCCTTTCTGCCGTCGGAGTCCGTTTTTCTACTCCTTCTAGGCCTTACCCCAAAGGCCAGAAGGGGGGAAAGATGTGGTTCCGTAAACAATCTCAAGGGACTTCGCCTGACGCACAGAGTCGGTTCCCCGCCAGAGGCAGAGGGGGGAACAACAATGGTAGACGTCGCCCTAGAGGCAGAGGGGGTCCGCAGAACCAGGGCAATCGAGAAACGTCCTCCGATAAGCCCTTTCAGCATCCCTGAGGTGTTGCCCGACTGCCCATCTTCGGAGGCAGTCGGGGGAAGAGTGTCACTGTACCCAGAAGCCTGGCTATCCTTGACACAAGACAAATGGGTACAGTCCATCATTTCCGAAGGTTATTCTAGTCCCTTTCATCGTTTTCCAAATCAGTCAAAAAAATCCCTTCCAGATGTTCCACCCGCTCAAAGGGATATAGCAGCTTTGGAAATTTCAAAACTGCTTGCAAAAAGAGCTATTCAACCAGTGCCAGCAGACCAACTAGGATCCGGAATCTACTCAAGGTTCTTTTTAGTTCCAAAGAAAACAGGGGACTGGAGACCAATTTTGGATCTCAGTATCTTGAACAGATCGGTCAAGAAAACAAGATTTCGGATGGTCACGCTGCAATCCATTCTTCCTCTATTGGGGAAAGGAAACTGGATGTGCTCTATAGACCTTCAGGACGCGTACTATCACATAAAAATGAACATGCCCAGAAGATTCCTCCGCTTCAGGCTGGGAACCAGTCATTTTCAATTCAGGGCCCTGCCCTTTGGTCTCACCACTGCCCCGGTGTTTACCAAATGCATGGCAGTGGTAGCTTCTCACCTGAGTCGACAAGGATTCCAGGTGTTTCCATATTTGGACGACTGGCTCCTCACAGCTCCCACCAAGCATCTCCTTCTGTTGGCCAGACATTACACTTTACGCCTGTCAAAAACTGGGTATCTCAATAAATTGCGAAAAGTCTGTTTTGTCGCCTTGTCGTACTATTACCTACATAGGCGCAAATTTAGATACTGTAAACATGTCTGCAACACTAACGAACCAAAGGATATCAGACATTCAAAAATTAGTATCACTACTTCTCAACAACAACAGAGCCAAAGCCAGGTTAGTTCTAAAGGTGTTGGGAATCATGGCAGCGCCATACCTCTCCTTCCATTGGCCAGATACCACATGCGGATCCTTCAGTGGATGCTTTTTTCTCAATGGTCATACCAGGAACTTCCAATGTCTCACACCATTATGATCACGCAAGCGTGCAAAAAGCATCTCATGTGGTGGATGTCTTCCCCCCAGCTCCTGTTGGGGAGACCATTTGTTCCACCTCCTCCGGTTGCTACTCTGACAACGGATGCCTCCCTGATCGGGTGGGGGGGGCATTATCAGGGCAGGACAGTCCAGGGCACATGGCAACCAAGCGAATGCCACTTGCACATAAATGTTCTGGAGATGAGAGCAGTGCTTTTAGCGTTGCAAGCCCTTCAAGACTCTCTTCCTTTGGGAACAATTGCAATCCAGACAGACAATATGTCTGTAGTGTGGTACATCAACAAACAAGGCGGAACCAGATCATACCCCTGTGTCGAGAAGCACTCAGACTGTGGCAATGGGCGATTTCTTCTCAGCGTTTTCTGATAGCAACGCACATCCCGGGAAGTCCAATCACATTGCGGACAAGTTGAGCAGAGCTATTCTCATGCCTCACGAGTGGTCTCTGAAAGACTCTGTAGTGAGAGAGATTTTTCTCAAGTGGGGTCAGCCTTGCTGCGATCTTTTTGCTACTCCCCAAAACAGCAAGTGCAGAGAATACTTCACTCTATTCCCTTTACCAGGCCAACCCAGCAGGGACGCTAGTCCAAGTTTGGCCCCGGGGACTTCTGTATGCATTTCCTCCTTTCCCACTGATCTCTCAAGTAATACAGAAAGCTATCGCTCAGAAGGCCTCATTGATCCTCATTGCTCCTTCCTGGCCTCGGCAAGTGTGGTTCCCCTTTCTACATCGATTTCTCTTGGAGCGACCGTGGAATCTGGACCTAGTTCCAGATCTTTTGATCCATCAGTCGGGTCAGTTTCATCGCTCCCTCCCCTCTCTGAACCTCACTGCTTGGTTCCTCCACTTCCAACCGTAGCCAGGCTTTCTCAACTATCTCACTCTGTTAGAGATATTTTGATAGCTTCCCATAAATCTTCCACTCGAAAGATTTATTTGAGTAAGTGGAAACGCTTTTCATGTTGGGCACAAGGAAAGGACATAGATCCTTTCACCGCTTCCATCCAACTAGTCCTTGATTTTCTTGCTGAACTTTTCCATGCAGGTTCATCTCCATCTACTCTTAAGGTTCAATTGGCAGCTATTTCTAATTTCCATGTGGGTATTTCTGAATCTGCCCTAATGTCCCACAAACTCTGCAAAGCCTTTTTGAAAGGAGTTTTTCTTCTCAGACCTCCTGTAAGAAATCCTCCCTCTCCTTGGGACCTAAATTTAGTTCTTGCTTCTTTGATTCTTTCCCCTTTCGAACCTGCAGCTTCATGTTCCTTAAAGTTATTATCATGGAAAACTCTCTTTCTGGTGGCTATCACATCAGCTAGAAGAATTTCAGAACTTCAAGCACTCAGTTGTCGTTCTCCTTACCTTGTGTTCCATAAGGACAGAGTTTCCTTACGAACTAACCCGTCCTTTTTGCCTAAGGTGGTTTCAACATCAAATCTAAACCAGTGCATTGACCTCCCTGTCTTTTTCCCGGAGTATTCAAATAGGTCTGAAAAAAATTACACTGTCTGGATGTTCATCGTCAATTAAGGTACTACTTGGACAGGACGAAACAATTCAGAAAATCTGATCAACTGTTTGTCTCCTATGTGGAAAGCAGAAAGGGACTTCCAGTTTCAAAGGTATCTTTATCCAGATGGCTAACATCTCTGATTACCCTTGTTTATGAGATTAGACACCAAAAACTGCCTAATAAGCCTAAAGCACATTCCACTAGAGCTTTGGCTACTTCTCTAGCCTTCCAAGACAGACTGCCTATTGACACCATTTGTGCAGCGGCTACTTGGGCTACTCCTCACACTTTTATTTCCCATTATAAGTTGGATTTAGCTTCTAGGTATAGAGCTAATTTTGGTTCCACTGTTCTCAGGAGTCTGTTCCGTTAGGCCACCCGGGACAAGGTGCTAGGGACGGTCCCATCCAGCAAGAATGAAGGCGAGATAGACAACTTAACATATAGAAGTTATGTTCTTACCATAACGTTCCATGTTAGTTGTCTTCTTCTCGCCTTCTTCTTGCGTCCCACCCTCCTTCCCCCTGGCCTGGACAGACCTAGAGGAGTTGTGATCGTGACCTCTCTTTCTACCACCTCTTTCTTAGCTATATGCTATTATGCATATTTCTTGTTTCAGGATGTAGGTCACCCTTCTTCTTCCTGTTGTTAGAGGTGGACTTTGTTTTTATACAGTTATACTGTTTCTGTTATAAGCTGGGGTTAGCTTACAAACGAGATCTGAGGTAACTATCGCCTAGCATTGTGGGATATAAGGGGAGCCTCGAGCCGGTGGAACCAACTCTCGAGCTTTAGAGTGGCCGAGTCGGAGCCGAGGTCGGCTCCGAACCCATCCAGCAAGAAGAAGGCGAGAAGAAGACAACTAACATGGAACGTTATGGTAAGAACATAACTTCTATTTAGCACATATTCCGTGAGACAAACCAGAAAAGTGTTGAAACCAGGTTTGTATAAATCAGATCTAACCAACCAATAATCTAATGCTTGTAGGCCTGCCCAGTGTGGAATGTTGGTATAAAGGGACGTAATATCAAGGGTACATAATAGCCATTCCGGCTCCAATTGAATATCACCAATAATATCCAAAAATTGTGTGGTATCTTGGATACGAGCTCTAATTAGCCCTAATAAGGGTTTCAAATAGAAAGTCAGATATTCCGATAAGGGTTCCGTCAAGGACCCATGTCCAGAAACAATTGGTCGGCCAGGGGGATTACTAACATTTTTATGTATTTTGGGAAGCATATAGAGATATTGTTTTTTAGGGGACGACACCATCAATTGTTCCTTAGTAGCCTGTTGGATAATACCCTCCTCTACTGCTGATGTAAGAAACTCATCAATCTTACGCTGTAAATTGGAGGTTGGATCCAAAGGCATGGCCATATAGTGGTCTCTATTCCCCAACTGTCTCATAGCCTCCTGATCATAAGAATATTTATTCTGAATCACCACAGCCCCACCTTTATCTGACTGTGTAATCACCACATTTTTATGAAAATTCATCCAATACAGAAGGGGAATTTGAGGAGAACCAGTCTGATGCTTTGCCAACTGCAAAACGTGACAATTTGTCGCACCCTCCCGCCGCACCTACAGACGAGGGGGGCGGAAACATAGGAAAGGATACGCCAAAGCAAAGCATGGAGGCTTTATTGAAACTGATGACAGCACAGTAATGTTCCCTTCCAATGTTCATAACATTTCTTCTATTGAGCTAACTACTACACAGGGTTTATTATTAAATAAAGGATTAAACTTTGTCCCCGTTTTTTTTGTACCTGAACAGTCTTTAGCCTTGGATGTGGTTAACTTCTGTAGATTACTGAATTTAAAACTGTTATTTGCTGATAGTGATAGTGATAAATCTCATGAGTTTAGATTTAAGAAATCGTCTTTTAGTCCACCTATGACTCAATTGGTGGGTGTTTTTCAAAGGAATGTATTATATGATTTACACTATCACTACAAGGATTTTCCTCTGTCTTATAACAATTTATCCAGGGATGAAGTGTGTAGTTTGGATGAGTTAGCTCAAAATAAAAATGTGGTGATTACACAGTCAGATAAAGGTGGGGCTGTGGTGATTCAGAATAAAGATTCTTATGATCAGGAGGCTATGAGACAGTTGGGGAATAGAGACCACTATATGGCCAATTGTTTCTGGACATGGGTCCTTGACGGAACCCTTATCGGAATATCTGACTTTCTATTTGAAACCCTTATTAGGGCTAATTAGAGCTCGTATCCAAGATACCACACAATTTTTGGATATTATTGGTGATATTCAATTGGAGCCGGAATGGCTATTATGTACCCTTGATATTACGTCCCTTTATACCAACATTCCACACTGGGCAGGCCTACAAGCATTAGAATATTGGTTGGTTAGATCTGATTTATACAAACCTGGTTTCAACACTTTTCTGCTTTGTCTCACGGAATATGTGCTAACTAGTAATATCTTTTATTATCAGAATAAGTGCTTTTGGCAAATTAAGGGAACTGCTATGGGTGCATCTTTTGCACCCATTTATGCAGATTTGTTTATGGCATATATCGAGGAGATTATTATTTATGACGCCAGTCACAACATCTACATGTGTGAAATGGATATGTGGCGTCGATATCTGGATGATTGTTGGTTGGTGTGGAAGGCTGATGACAAGTATCTTATGGAATTTCTTGATTATCTTAATAACAACATATGGGGTATAGAATTTAAGATGAGTTTTGACAGGTTTAATATAATCTTTTTGGATGTTGAAATTCATAGGAATATGGACAATACTCTGTCTACTACCCTATTCAGGAAATTTCCAGAGTACAATTCTTTATTGCATGCCACCAGCTTCCACCCACCACATATCATCCGGAATATTCCTAAGTCTCAATTTTTACGAGCTAGGAGAATTTGTTCCAACCAAGGGTCTTATGCTAAGACCAGTGATGACTTCGCCAGATTCAAGTATAGGGATACCATTCAGGGACAATATATATGGCCAAACAGTGGGCTTCTAAATTTGATAGAACTGATTTATTGCGTTATAAAGATCACAACCGTGATGGGTTACAGCAACCGCTTAGGTTAGTTACCTCTTATGGGCAATACTCGAGGCTTTATGAAAATTATCGATAGACATTGGAATATCCTTTTGGCGGATAACAGATTGCATATTTTTCTTTGGGACAGATGTTCGTTTTCTTTTAAAGGGGCGTACTATTGGGTCACACTTGAGTCATTATAAGAAGTCTTTGCCTGATTCTAAAGTTTACACTCAATCAACTCTTACAGGGGCTCCAGTGGTTGGATGTTTTCATGTGGCCACTGTAAATTTTGTAACAAGGTTTCACGCATTGGAGAATTTAGCAGTCAGAACACACCTGACATTTTTGAGATTAATTTTTGGGCCAACTGCAGTTCTGGGTGGGTTATATATTTAGTGACCTGCACCTGTTCTGCGTTCTATGTTGGCCAGACCTCTAGGGCATTCCGCCTTAGAATTGGTGAACACATCAGTGACATCAAAAATAAGCGTAGTAACAATGCATTATTCAAACATAGTTTAAAACATACTACAGCTAATTTTATGTTTTGCATTATTGACCACATTAAGGGTAAATGTCAGGATAAAACAAAGTGGCATGAATTGCTGACTTCCAAAGAGAGGAAGTGGATAATAAAACTTGGGGCAATGTTTCCACCTGGTCTTAATGACCAATTGTGATTTGTTAATCATGATAGGCTGATTATGTACTGTGATTGGTTTTTGTTCATATATATATTGTGTTTGGAACCTTTGTGAGCAGATTTTTAAAAAAACTTCTTTCACTGAGGAAGGCTCTGTTGAGCCGAAACCGGTCTGTATATCTGATATCTGAGGGATTTTTCTCTCAGTATTTATGTAATAAACAATCTGTATTTTGGTACCAACAGCTGCTGGCTTTATTTGTTTGAATACAAATTTATCCTTATTTGGACGATTGCCTGATTCTGGCTCAAGACAAAGTCAAGTTACTTCACCATCCACAGTATGTTATGGCAGTGTTAAGGTGCCTAGGGTATTCTGTGAACGAAACAAAGTCCAGTCTAGTACCCTCTCAGGACATGTGCTTTCTGGGTGTGAGACTGAATACAGCCTCTCAGATGGCATTTTTGACCCCGGACAAACAAAGAAATCTTACCCTTTACTTCCAACAATTGTCTCTACGGTCCAGGCTGACTGCAAGGACAGTCCTTCAAGCCTTGGGGTTCATGGCATCTTGTATTGTGGTGCTTCCCAATGCCAAACTGCATATGAGGAAGCTACAATGGTATCTCAAAAGCGTATGGACTCAACACTGCCACGATTTGGACACTGTCATTCAGATGATACCTTGCATCCAAAGGAATTTTTGTGGTGGGCTCAGGAATGTCACCTAAACAAGGGACTCTCTGTGACCCGACCAGAGGCGAGTCAGATCTTAACGACAGATGCCTCAGACATGGCTTGGGGAGCACACTTCAATGGAAAATGGGTTCAAGACACGTGGCCTGCCAGACTACAACATTTGCATATCAACATGGAGGAGATGTTAGCAGTCCAATTTGCATTGATGGCTTTCAAGGATCTACTTCACCCAGGACAAGTGTTGATTCAGACAGACAACACAAGTCATGTGGTACATCAACAAGCAGGGGGGTACCCATTCGTACCCTCTTTGCAGACAAGCTATGATTTTGTGGGAGACTGCTCTCAGTTTGCACCTCACTCTTCAGGCAAGGTTTCTGCCAGGAGCACAGAACTCCTTAGCAGATGTTTTGAGCAGACAGATGGTGGATCCCCACAAGTGGAAATTGGATCCTCATGTTTTTCAACAGTTGACGGTGGCTTGGGGGACTCCAGACATAGATCTGTTCGCTTCTCCACTGAATTACCAACTGCCAAAGTTTTGCACAAAGCTGTTTCACCCAAAAGCTTGGAAAGTGGATGCTCTATCATTCAGTTGGAACAACCTTCACGTTTATGCCTTTCCTCCTCTGCCGCTCCTTCACAAGGTGCTCCTGAAGGTCAGGCAGGACAAGCCTTGCATGATTCTGATAGCTCCAGATTGGCCACGGCAGCACTGGTATCCTCTGCTGAGGACTTTAGTATGGGAGCCTCCTTGGCCTTTGCCATTAATTCCACACCTTTTGTCCCAGGCAAGCAATCATTTCCGCAATGTCAGGATTCAGTCCCTGCATCTGACAGCCTGGCGTATTCTGTTTTAGACCCTGGGGGGTCGCAGCTTCCTCAACAAGTTTTGAATGTCATTTTGGAGGCCAGACGGCCTAGTACAAGGAAAGTTTATGCTGATAAATGGAGGAGATTTTTTCTTTGGAGCAAAACAAAGAGCTTTGATGTTTCAGTGCCTAATTTGAGTGTTTCACTTCAGTATCTTACAGAATTATTAGACAAGGGTTTGTCTTTCTCCTCTGTAAAAGTTCATGCTGCAGCCATTTCTGCTCACTATGACTGTGACCCACCATTATTCTCTCACCCTTTGTTCAAGCAATTTCTTAGGCAAAGAACATAAGACCCCACGTGAGCTCCTACTCCTTCCTGGGATCTCAATTTTGTGTTGGAAAAGCTCACTTTACCTCCTTTTGAACCTGCAGCTACTTCAGAGTTGAAGTTTTTGTCTTGGAAGACTGCTTTTTTGTTGGCCATTACGTCTGCTAGAAGGGTATCTGAATTACAGGCTCTTATGGCAGTTGAACCCTTCCTGATATTTCATAAGGATAGGGTCTCCCTACGTACTAATCCTACTTTTATGCCTAAAGTTGTTTCTAATGTGGCCTTAAACCAATCTATTCATTTGCCTACATTTTATGCTGATCCCCAAAATAAGGGGGAAAAAATTTTGCATTCTTTGGACATTCACAGGCAGTTACGTTATTATTTGAGCAGAACTAAAGGGTTCAGACAGTCCCAACAGTTATTCATTTCTTTTGCCTTGGGATCTCAAGGAAAACCTGTTTCAAACCAAACTATTTCTAAGTGGATTGGCCATTGCATTGCTTTTTGTTATTCTCATCATGGTAAGGAGGTTCCGGCTGGAATCGGACCTCATTCCACTAGGGCTACTGCCACTTCTACTGCTTTTTTAAGGGGAGTAGCTACTAAGGATATTTTGGAGGCAGCTACCTGGAGTTCAGTGCACACTTTTTCTAAACATTACCATCTTCCTCTTTATTCCAAATCTAGGGCTGGGTTTGCCACTGCAGTTTTACAGGGCATGTTAGCAGCTCCTAATGCTATCTGATTTTACCAACCTCCCTTTACCTTTGCTTTGGGATTCTACCCACAGGTTATGACTGCAGCAATGTGAAATGAAGAACATAGTACAGTTTTGTACCTACCATAAATGTAGATGTTCGAAGATCCACATTGCTGCAGTCCAATTTGCCCTCCCTCCTTCCCCTCTGTAGTTTGGGGTGGCTGTGTGGTTTGTGGTGTATCTATTGTTGCTATTTTGGTGATTGGGTATTTTTCTATTTTTGGCTATGGCCTTTCTTTTTAAGGCCTTCTGACATCTGGGGCAAGAAAGACTGAGGATATGGCGTCGGTCATGCGCTTTAGTACCACGGCGTACTGACGTCAGATCTGAGCGACCATGACCGACGCCAGCCTAACACTTTGGTATTCGGGCCGACCGAGGACAGCGGACTACCCCACAGGTTATGACTGCAGCAATATGGATCTTCGAACATCTACATTTATGGTAGGTACAAAACTGTACTTTTTTGTCTGTCTCAGATTCTGAAATTTCCAGTATGTCAGCTGGTGAAGAAGGAAATTCTCAACTTTTTTCTGGCTTTGAGGATTCTGATGCTGAGGACTCTATCCCTTTTGCCTCCCCTCCAGAAGATTTTTTCATTTGGGGATACTTTGAATACTCTTAGAGAGCATTTTAAATAGGAATGTCAGGATTTTCCACAGTCTAAGAAAAGAGTCAGGGAATTTTTAGATTTGCCACAGCAGTTTTGGAAGTTGTGAATGATGTTTTCATGGAAAATTCTTTAAGTCCTAATTCTGTCCCTCCTGCCCCCAGAAAACCAGATAGGTATTACAGCGTTCCTGAATCTCATCAATTCCTTTTTAAAAACCCTTCTGTTGACCCAGAAATTATTTCTCAAGGCCCCAAGGGTGCTAAGGCTACTATAGCTAAAAACCCTGTGCTTTCTGATAAGGAGTCTAGGGCCTTGGACAGGTGGGGTAAAAAAGTTTATACCTCTGCAACTCTTGCCATTAGATCCGTGAATTGCCTTTTTCACATGCTTAAGTATCAGCAGCATACTTTGGAGGCTATTGAAGCTAAACTTGGAGATATTCCTTCCATGATGGAGAACAAAGATATACAAGACTTACTGAATTCTGCCACTTTAGTTAATAAGCATTCACTTCATTGTGGTTTTGACACTTTGGAGGCTTCCTGCAGAGCAGCAGCCACTGGTTCCGTAATTAGAAAGCATGCTTGGCTCCAGGAGCAGCCTCTCTCTGAAACAGTTAAATCTAAATTGCTGGATGTTCCTTTGCACAAGGACAATCTTTTTGGTAATAAGGCTGAGGAGGTATTAAAGAAGTTGGAGGATAAGGCAAAACCTATGCAAGCTGTAAAAGATTTCCTTCAGGTTCAGCTGCCTCTGTTTAGTAGGCATTATCCTTTCAAAAATTGGTCTTTTTTGATCCTGGCAAGCAGGGTCGCTCTAGGCCTAGGGGGTTGATTTTCCAGAGGCCCTGGGTCTCAGTAGATGCCTGTGAATCAGACGTAGCAGGTATCAGGGGCTGCAAAAGCGCCTCACTGAGTACCGGTGAACTGGCTTAGGAGAAGCGTCGTCGGTAGTTTTGGACCTCGGCAGCCTGTGTCTGTGTTTTTTCGGAATCCCGGTAGTCGGATGGCTAACCGACGACATTTCTGGATAATTGAACCGAGAACTGAAATATTTAGAGGCAAAAATATACCGACGAGGTATCAAAGGGCCTCAAAGGGCTAAACAATGCCTTTCTTCTGCTAAATCGGGGAGTTCTAAGCCAGCTTCCCAAAGCAAACATTCTCAATGACTCCGGACAACTTGTGCCTACCTCTGTGGACCCTGGGTTTCCTTTGGGGGGAAGGTTAGCTATGTTTGCAGAGGTATGGTCTACCATCACAGACGACAAATGGGTTCTCAGTATAGTAAACCAAGGTTACAAGTTTTACTTTCACACCTTCCCTGTTTAACAAGGATACAAAGACATACCCAGACCTCTCAGGGCAGAAGTAGGAACTCAAAATGTCCTTCGTGTTTCTCTGTTGCAGTTATTATATTTGGGTTATCTGCTTGCAGGTAGCCCTCAGTCGGCCTAATTAACAAAGTCTTGGGTCCTGCGTCGGTTGCTGTCCCTTCTTCCATGATCTCAGGTCATCAGGGGTATAAAACATGTAGCCGACGCCATTACACCAGTCTTTCTTGCCGTATGGTGCCCGAAGCAGAAGCAGTTCGCAAGTGCTCGTCGGCCGACTCCTGAAATTTTCGTTTTCGAGTTTTAGAACCGAAGTCTTCAACTAAAGCGAAGTACTCCGTTGGGGAAACTTTTTCTTGCTCCTTACCGATGTCAGTAAAAGTTAATAATTGCATTACTTGTGGAAAGCAAGTACCTCATAAAGAATTTCACTCGTACTGTATTCCTTGCCTAGGCCCTGACCACGACGTACCTTGCTGTCGGTTTTGTGCTTTATTTAATCAGCGTACTATCCATTGTTGGTATATTTTCGCCTCTAAATATTTTGGATGTTCTTCGTGTTTCACTGTTGCAGTCATTACATTTGGGGTAATCTGCTGGCAGGTTGCCCCTCAGTCGGCCTGATTAACAAAGTCTTGGGTCCTGCGTCGGTTGCTGTCCCTTCTTCCATGACATCAGGTCGTCAAGGGTATAAAACATGCAGCTGACACCATTACATCTGTCTTTCTTGCCGCACGGTGCCCGAAGCAGAAGCAGTTCGCAAGTGCCGGTCGGCCGACTCCTGAAATTTTTGTTTTCGAGTTTCAGAACCGAAGTCTTCAACTAAAAGCTAAGTACCCCGTTGGAGAAACTTTTTCTTGCTCCTTACCGATGTCAGTAAAAGTTAATAATTGTATTTCTTGTGGGAAGCAAATACCTCATAAGGATTTTCATTTGTAATGTATTCCTTGCCTAGGTCCTGGCCACAACGTGCCTTGCTGTCAGTTTTGTGCTAAATTTAATCAACGCACTATTAAATGTCGGTATATTTTTGCTTCTAAATATTTTGCCTCGAGATTTAAATATCCAGACATGTCGTCGTTTAGCAATCCGACTACCGGAATACCTAAACGCAAAGAAAAAGACAGAGCGAGACAGTCGAGGTCCAAAACCAACGACGAAGCTTCTCATAAGCCAGTCGCCGGTTCGCCGGTACTCAGTGAAGCGCTTTCGCAGCTCCTGATACCTGCTACTTTTGATTCGCAGGCCTCTACTGAGACCCATTTGGAGTCCGGTATGCTGCAAGATACTTTAAGTATTGAACCAGTGGATGTCTCTACCTTAGATGGGTCTGGAGCCGCTGAGCAGGCACCGGCTTCTGAGGGTGTTTTCAGGCCTAAAGATTTGTATATTAAATCGACGCCATCTTCAAAACTAAGGCCAAAATCTACTTCTGTGTCTAAAAAACGATGCTTGGGCCACATGTACAAGCCCCAATGCCTAAAAAACAAATGATCAAAATGGTTGAGGATTTAATTACCTTGATCAGGGGTACCCTTCCCCCTCCTAAGAGTCCTAGGCAAGGCACTGACTATGAATCTTCAGATCAGGTTTCTATTTCTTCTGATCAGGAATTGTCTATTCCCACTTATGAGGACTCTGATGCAGAAGATTCCATCCCTTCTGCTTCTCCTCCTGAGGATTTTTCTTTTGGAGAAACTTTGCATACTTTAAGGGGAACACTTTCACTGGGAGAGTCAGGATTTCTCAGAATCTAGAGAGAGACTTAGGGATTTCCTTCTTCTTCCTCAGCATAGGCCTTTGGCTATACCTCCCGTTCTAGACATTGTTGATGTTTTCTCAGAATCTAGTATGACTCCTGATTCCCTGTCTCCGGCTCCTAGTAAGCCAGACCGATATTACAGGGTTCCTGACTCCCACAAATTCCTCTTTAAAAACCCTACTGCTGACCCTGAAACCATTTCAGTGTCACAAGGGCGTTAAGGCTTCTACTGCTAAAAATCCTACCCCTTCTGATAGAGATTCCAGGGCGCTGGATGGATGGGGTAAGAAGGTTTACATGTCTGCAACCTTGGAAGTCAGGGCTTTAAACTGTCAATTTCATATGATCAAATAGCAGCAGCATGACATGGGCTTACTTAAACAGAAAATGTTGATTTCTGACTGCGTGGAAAATAGAGTTGCAGGATTTATTGCATTCAGCTGAACAAGTTGGAAAACGTACTTTGCTATGTGATAAGAAGGCATACTTGGCTGAAGGAGCAAAATCTGCTTGACCATGTTAAAGCAAAATTGTTGGATGCTCCTTTACAACAGGACAATCTATTTGGTAATAAGGCAGAAGAAGTTTTGAAAAAGATGGAAGATAAAGCTAAATCTATGCAAACTGTAAAAGATTTCCTACAAATGCAACCACCCAGGTTCAGTAGGCACTGGCCTACTAAGAACTGGTCCTTTCCAGTACCCACCAGAGCCGCTCAGGTCAAACCCAGGCATTCCAAAGGCTCCAAGTTTCAGTCACAAGGAACTTACAGAACAAAGCAATGGGGTGCCTCCACCTCCAAATCTGGAAGTAACAAGGCACCTTCCTATGATAAACAGTCTCAGTGACTTTCCACTGCAGTCAGCAAGCACTTATCTTTTGGCCGCCCCTTTGGGGGGAAAACTGGCACTTTATGCATGAAACTGGCAACTGATTACCCCAGGATAAGTGGGTTTTAAATATAGTATCCCAGGGATACAGATTTCATTTCCACACGTTGCCAATCCCAAACGAATGGCCAGATCTGCCTCCAAATCAGTGGGCAGAGACCCAGAAACAAGTTATGTCCCTCATGAATATGGGGGCTATTCAACCAGTACCAGAAAAGGGACAAGGTTCTTATTCAAGACTTTTCCTGATACCCAGAAAAGGCAATTCTTGGTGTCCAATTCTGGACTTATCCATTCTAAATACATTTCTGGACATTCCAAAATTCAAGATGCTGACTCTACAACAGTTATTGCCTATGCTAGGCAAGGATGCCTGGTTGGTAACTCTAGACTTAAGAGGCTTACCTGCATATCTCAGTCATGGAATCTTGCAGAAGATACCTCCACTTCAAAGCAGGCTATTTGCATTACACGTTCTCTACACTGCCCTTTGGCTTATCTACTGCGCCCAGGGTCTTCACAAAGTGCCTGGCACCAGTAACTACATTTTGCAGGCAAAGAAATATTCAGATTTATCCATACCTGGACGATTGTCTAATTCAGACATAAAACAAGAGCACTCTTCTAAAACATCTGGCGTTTGTAAAAAGGGTTCTAACCTGTCTAGGGTACACCATAAACGAAAAGAAATCACAACTTGTACCCTTTCAAATAATTACATTCCTGGGTGCAAGCTTGAATACAACTGCCCAGATGACTTACCTTAAGCCAGAAAACAAATTCAATTGATGACTGACTTCAAACAGGTGGCCACAAAAACCCAGCTATCTGCAAGACAAATTCTGCAGGCCTTGGGGTTTATGGCCTCCTGCATTCTAATAATTTCATATGCAAGACTGCATATGAGGAAACTTCAATGGTACCTAAAAAGCTTATGGAGTCAACATTGTCACAGCCTGGAAACAAAGATTCCTATCATTCCTTGCCTGCAGCTAGAGTTCCTATGGTGGGCATAGGCCTGCCACCAAAACAAGAGACTGTCATTCATTCCACCCCCTGCCGCCCAAACCCTGACTACAGACGCATCAGGTTATGCTTGGGGAGGTTGCATCTGGCAGGGAGATGCATTCAGGGCCAATGGAGCCCAAATCAAATATGCACCTACATATCAACCAGAAAGAGATGCTAGCTGTACATAATGCTCTGACAGCCTTCAAGGACCATCGTCATCCAGGACAACTACTGATAAAGACAGAGACAACACCACAGTCATTTGGTACATAAACAAGCAGGGGGGTACCCATTCCTACCCCCTTTGCAGACTAGCCATGGCATTGTGGAACACGGCCTTGACTTATCAAATACATCTACAACCTCAGTTCTTGCCAGGAAAGCAAAATACTCTGGCAGACGAACTAAGCAGAAATCTTATGGACCCACACGAATGGAAACTGGATCCACAAATCTTCAGCATGTTGACATGCGAATGGGAGAGCCCAGACTTGCATCTTTTTGCCTCACCCCAAAACTATCAGTTGGACAAATTCTTCACAAGAATTCATCTCAAAAAAAGCTTAGAAAATGGATGCTCTCTCCTTCAGCTGGAAAAACCTATCCGTTTATGCCTTTTCCTCTCTGCCTCTACTCTCCAAGGTCTTACTAAAAGTCAGGCAGGAAAAACCAAAAGTGATTCTGATTTCTCCAGACTGGCCTTGCCAACACTGGTACCTGCTCCTACGCAGTATGTCGCACCTTCCTCCGTGGTACCTGCCTCAGACACCTTTACGTACTGTCTCAGCAGAACTATCAAATTCTGCACAACTCTGCTCCAAACTCTGAATCTTGCAACATGGCTAATCAACTAATTTCACCAGTTACATCTCTCAGCAAACCAGTGATGGATGTCATTTTGGAGGCTAGAAGGCCGAGTACTAGAAAGTCTTATGCTGACAAATGGAAAAGATTCTGTGCCTGGAACCAAGCACAAGGAATAAGCACAGCAATGCCCAATATTCCTCAGATTCTGCAATATTTAACTGAGATGCTTCACAAGGGCCTATCTTTTTCTTCCATAAAAATCCATGCCTCTGCCATTTCAGCTCATTACAACACAGGGCCTCACCTCTTTTCTCATCCTCTGCTAAAGCAGTACCTCAGAGCGGCCACAAATTTAAGACCTCCCAGGAGAGCACCAACTCCTGCATGGGACCTCAATTTTGTTTTGGAAAAACTCACTCTACCTCCTTTTGAGCCAGGTGCTACTGCAGACCTAAAATTTCTCTCTTGGAAAACCGCTTTTCTTTTAGCAGTCACTTCAGCTAGAAGGATTTCAGAACTACAGGCTCTTATGGCAGTGGAGCCTTTTATTATTTTTTTTACCCGGACAGGGTGGCTGTCAGGACCAGTCCATCCTTTATGCCTAAAGTGGTATCTAGTGTGGCCCTTAATCAGATCATTCATCTGCCAACTTTCTTCCCAAATCTACAGAACAAGGGTGAGCGGATTCTGCATTCATTGGATGTACATAGACAACTAAGATTCTACTTAAACAGGACAAAATCTCTAAGAAAATCTGAACAATTACTGGTGGCATTTGCTGCAGGGGCAGAGGGAAAGGCTATTTCAAAGCAGACTATTTCCAAATGGATAAGTCATTGTATTCGTTTCTGCTACATGCACCATGGTAAACCTGTCCCCAAGGGGATCAGTTTTCATTCCACCAGGGCTGCATCTATTTCTGCAGCCTTTCTCTGAGGGGTTCCTTCCAGACACATTCTAGAAGCTGCTACCTGGAGCTCAGTTCATACGTTCACCAAACATTACCTTTATCGCTCTTCTCTAAATCCAGAGCAGGCTTTGCCACTGCTGTCCTGCAGGGCCTTATAGCTGCTCCTAATGCTGTATAAATCCATCCTCCCAACCATAGCTTTGGGATTCTACCCAAATGTAATGACTGCAACAGTGAAACACGAAGAACATAGTACAGTTGTGTACACTTACCATAAATTTAGATGATCGAGTGTATTCACTGTTGCCTTCCTGGATGTTCATCGTGTTACACTGCTGCAGTCATTACACTTGGGTTATCCTGCCGTCAGGCGGTCCCGCAGTCGGCCAGAGTCCCAAAGTCTTGGTCCGGCGTCGGTTGCTCTCGCTTCTTCCCTGACGTCAGTGCGCCAGGGGTGTATAAGATGCATCCAACGCCATTTTCTTCAGTCTTTCTTGCCGTGCGGTGCCCGAAGCAGAAGCAGTTCGCAAGTGCCGGTCGGCCGACTCCTGAGATTTTTGAAGTCGAATTTCAGATCCAAAGTCTTGAATAAAGCTAAGTACATACCCCATTGGGGAAACTTTTTTTCTTGCCTCGGACCGATGTCAGAAAAAGTTAATTGTATTTCTTGTGGGAAGCAAATACCTCATAAGGACTTCCACTCTTACTGTGTTCCATGCCTAGGCCCTGATCATGACGTCACTAGTTGTCGGTTCTGTACTAGATTTAACAAACGCACTATAAAATGACGTTTTGATTTTGCTTTGCACTACTTTGGCCGAAGGTTCAATTATACTATGCCATCGGATCAACTGACCGCAATACCGAAAAAACACAAGGACAAGGATAAAGACAGGCATCCGAGGTCCAAAACCGACAAAACCTCTTCTCGGCCATCACCGGTTCTCATTGAGGCGCTTTCGCAGCCCCTGACACCCGCTACCTCAGAGCCACAGGCCACCTCCGACTCACCCGTGGAGACAGTTAGGCCTCTGGAAACTCAAAGTATTGGGCCTACGGAAACTAATCCCTCAGATGGGTCTGGAGCCGCTGAGCAGGCATCGGCTTCTGAGGGTGTTTTTGGACCTTCACAACTTACCATTAAAACAACAGCCAAGACAAAAGTACCATTAAAGACAAAGAAACAAGTACAGCATTCTCCTGGACAGTCCTCCATGCCTAAGAAACAGAAGCTCAAAATGGCCGAAGACCTCATTACTCTAATCGGGGGTTCCCATCCCCCTCCTGAGAAAAAGCCTAGGCAGGATACAGACTATGATTCCTCTGATCAGGTTTCTATTTCCTCTGATTCCTCTTCAGACCAGGGATACTCTCTACCCCCCTCCCTATGAGGACTCTGATGCTGAAGAATCTATCCCTTCAGCCTCTCCTCCTGAGGATTATTCTTTTGGGGAAACTTTACATACCATGAGGGAGCATTTCCATTGGGAAAGTCAGGATTACTCAGAATCCAAGAAAAGGCTCAGGGATTTCCTTTTATTGCCTCAGCACAGGCCCCTGGCTATTCCAGCTTTGCTAGATATTGTGGATGATGTGTTCTCTGAATCCAGATTATCTCCTAATTCTTTGCCTCCTGCACCAGCCAAGCCCGATAGGTATTAGAGTCCCTGACTCTCACAAGTTTCTTTATAAAAAACCCTTCTGCTGATCCAGAAATTATTTCCCAGGGTCCAAAAGGGGTTAAGGCTTCCATTGCAAAAAATCCAGTACCCTCTGACAGAGATTCCAGAGCTTTGGATAGATGGGGGAAGAAAGTATACACTTCTGCAACTTTAGCAGTAAGAGCTTTAAATTGCCATTTTCACATGCTTAAGTACCAACAATATTTAATGGCTCAGTTAAAACAGAAAATGCTTGCAAGCTCAGAAGCTCCTGATTGTAAAGAAATGCAGGATTTATTGCACGCAGTTGAAAAAGTGGGAAAACACTCTGTAATGTGGTTTTGATTCTTTAGAGGCCTCTTGTAGAGCTGCAGTTACAGGTTCTGTGATTCGAAGACATGCTTGGTTAAAAGAGCAGAGTTTACCTGATCATGTTAAGGCAAAATTATTGGATGCTCCTTTACAGCATACCACCTTGTTTCAATGTTAAGGCAGAAGAGCTGTTAAAGAAAATGGAGGATAAAGCTAAATCTATGCAAACAGTCAAGGATTTCTTACAGGTACGGTCACCTCGTTTTAGCAGAAATTGGCCAACAAAGAATTGGTCCTTTCCAGTGTCAGGCCACAGAGAGGCAGATACAGACGCCCAAGAGACAGATCTCATCCCCAAGGCTCAAACACGACGACAGTGGGGCACCTCAACCCCAAAAGGAGGTGAGGACAAGTCTCAACCTTACAGGAAACCGTCACAATGACTTTCCCCTTTGTACGCCAAGCACTTCCCTTTTGGAAGCCCCCTTAGGGGGGAAACTAGCACTTTTTTCTCAAAACTGGCAAACAATCACCCAAAACAAATGGGTTCTGAATATTGTGTCTCATAGGCTAAAAGGAATGCCAGACCTGCCACAAAATCAATGGGCAGAGGCACAAATTTCAGCCCTCATGGACATGAGAGCTATTCAAAAAGTACCACAGCAGGAACAAGGACAAGGATTTTACTCGAGACTCTTCCTGGTCCCCAGAAAGGACAAGGCCTGGAGGCCCATTCTGGACCTTTCAATTCTAAATACTTACCTGGTTATTCCGAAATTCAAAATGTTGACATTATAGCAGCTTCTACCCATGCTGGGCAAGAAGGCTTGGCTTGTTACTCTGGACCTCAAAGAGGCATACCTGCATGTCCCTATCGGACAAAATTGCAGAAGATACCTCGGATTCAAAGCTGGTACAATGCACTACCAATTCTGTGCACTGTCCTTTGGCTTATCTACTGCGCCCAGGGTCTTCACAAAGTGCCTGGCACCAGTAATTGCATTTTGCAGACAAAAAGGAATTCAAATATATCCATACCTGCACGACTGCCTCATTCAAGCAGAGACAAAGGACATTCTTCTACAACATCTGGCGTTTGTAAAAAGGCTGTTAATTTCTCTAAGGTACACAGTAAACAAAAAGAAGTCAAAACTAGTGCCCTCACAACAGATTATATTCCTGGGTGCCAGCTTAAATGCAACGGCCCAGATGGCTTACCTCACGCCAAACAAACAAGTTCAACTATCTCAATATTTTCAATTACTGACAAAAAAGTCCCATCTCCCTGCAAGAAAAATTCTGCAGGCCCTGGGATTCATGGCATCCTGCATACTACTAATACCATATGCCAGACTGCATATGAGGAAATTACAATGGTACCTAAAAAGTGTTTGGACTCAACACTCTCACAGTTTAGAAGCAGTAATACCAATGATTCCCTGCCTACAACAGGAGTTTCGATGGTGGGCACAGGCATGTCAACTAAAGGGTCAGCCTTTCACCCTACCCACAGCCAGGTAGACTCTAACAACAGATGCTTCGGATTACGCCTGGGGAGCACACATGGCAGGAAAATGCATTCAGGGCAAGTGGACCACAGACCAAATGCATCTTCACATCAATCAAAAAGAGATGTTGGCTGTTCAAAATGCCCTAACAGCTTTCAAGGACCTTCTGCATCCAGGACAATTATTATTAAAGACAAACACCACAGTAATGTGGTACATAAGCAAGGGGGCACTCATTCTTATCCCCTATGCAGGCAAGCCATGACCTTGTGGAATACAGCTCTAACGTATCAAGTTCACCTGCAAGCACAATTCCTGCCAGGAAAGAAAAATACTGTGGCAGGCGATCTAAGCAGAACTATCATGGACCCTCACGAATGGAAATTGAATCCACAAATATTCAGCATGGTAGCGCAAAAATGGGGATGCCCAGACATGGATCTTTTTGCCTCCCCACTGAATTGCCAACTACAAAATTCTGCACAAGGACTCATCACAAACAAGCATGGAAAGTGGATGCTATTTTGTTCAGCAGGAAAAACCTAAAAGTTTATGCCTTCCCGCCACTGCCTCTTCTTTCAAAGGTACTCCTAAAAGCCAGACAAGAAAAACCACAGATGATCCTGATTGCTCCAGACTGGCCATGCCAGCATTGGTACCCTATCTTAAGAAACTTAGCTCAAGGCCCACCATAGATTTTGCCTCAAATTCCACACCACCTGACTCAACAAAACAATCAGATCCTGCACGGTCAGCTCAAAACCCTAAACCTGGCTGCATGGCAGATTCATTAGTCAAACAGGCAACACCTCTCTCTAAAGCTGTTATGGATATTATTTTGGAGGCCAGGAGGCCTAGCACCAGGAAAGCTTACTCAGAAAAATGGAAAAGATTATGCGCCTGGAACCGGGCTCAAAGCCTTGACCCTCTTGTTCCAAACATTTCTCAGATTTTACAATACTTAACTGAGATGCTGGACAGAGGCCTATCCTTCTCATCAATTAAGATACACGCCTCTGCCATTTCAGCACATTACAACACGATCCTCCTTTATTCTCTCATCCCTTGCTAAAGCAGTACCTCAGAAGGGCTAAAAACATAAGACCGCCCCGGAGAGCACCAACATCAACTTGGGACTTCAATTTCGTTTTGGAAAAACTAACCCTGCCACCTTTTGAGCCAGCCAATACAGCCGATCTAAAATTTTTATCATGGAAAACAGCTCTGCTCCTGGCAGTAACTTCAGCACGAAGGGTCTCAGAGCTACAGGCATTAATGGCAGTGGAACCTTTTATAATTTTTCATCACGACAGGGTTTCTTTAAGGACAAACCCTACCTTTATGCCAAAGGTGGTATCTAGTGTGGCTCTTAACCAAACCATCCATTTGCCAACCTTTTATCCAAACCCCCAGAATAAAGGAGAGAAACTTCTGCATTCTTTGGACATACACAGGCAGCTATGCTTCTACTTGGACAAAACAAAAGCTTTCAGGAAAACTGAGAAACTGTTTGTAGCATATGCTGCAGGATCACAGGGCAAGGCTATCTCAAAGCAGACTATATCCAAATGGATAGGACACTGTATTCGTTACTGCTACACACAGCATGGAAAATCAGTCCCAAATAACATTAAGCCACATTCCACCAGGGCAACAGCCTTTCTCAGAGGAGTACCTACCAAGGAAATTTTGGAGGCTGCAACTTGGAGTTCAGTGCACACCTTTACCAAGCATTACCACCTGCCTCTTTACTCTAAATCCAGAGCAGGATTTGCCACTGATTTTCTGCAGGGTTTCATAGCCAATCCTAACTCTTTATAGTCCAGCCACCCAACCTTAGCTTTGGGATTCTACCCAAGTATGATGACTGCAGCAGTGTAACACGATGAACATAGTACAGTTTTGTACCTACCATAAATGTAGATGTTCGAGTGTTCACACTGCTGCAGTCCAGGTTACCCTCCCTCCATCCCCTCTGAACTAGCTGGACTTATCTATACCTTTCTATCCTATACAACCTTTGTGGTGTATTTGCTTGTAACTGAAGTTACTGCTTTTATTTTATATGTATAATTTTTATTAGCAGTATGTTTTGCCTACCTACTTGGGGGCACCTGACATCTGGGGCAAGAGAAACTGAAGAAAATTGCATCAGATGCATCTTGTATACCCTTGGCACACTGACGTCAGGGAAGAAGCGACAGCAACCGACGGCGGACCAAGACTTTGGAACTCTGGCTGACTGCGGGACCGCCTGACGGCAGGATAAGCCAAGTGTAATGACTGCAACAGTATGAATACTCGAACATCTACATTTATGGTAGGTACAAAACTGTACTTTACCCTCCCTCCAGACCCCTCTTTTTTCTCTAACTATACCTCTCATTTCTGTTACTATCTTTAAAAGCCTTTTTGGTGTATTTGCTTTTGTTTGGAGGTATATGTTTTGTGTTTTTCATTCTACAACCATATATATATATATTTAGCTCCCCATTTTGGGGGGCACCTGACATCTGGGGCAAGAAAAACTGATGTAATGCTGTTGGCTGCATGTTTTATATACCCCTGACGACCTGGAAGAATGGACAGCAACTGACGCGGGACCCAAGACTTTGTTAATCAGCCCGACTGAGGGCAACCTGCCAGCAGATTACCCCAAATGTAATGACTGCAACAGTGAATACACTAGAACATCTACATTTATGGTAAGTGTACACAACTGTACTTTCTCGCTTTAATTATCCAGAAATGTTATCAGTTAGCCATCCGAATACCGGGATTCCGAAAAAAAACACCAAGATAAAGACAGAGACAGGCCGCCGAGGTCCAAAAATGCCGACGACGCTTCTACTAAGCCAGTCGCCAGTTCACCGGTACTCATTGAGGCGCTTTCGCAGCCCCTGATACCTGCTACTTCTGATTTGCAGGCCTCTACTGAGATGCATTTGGAGTCCAGTATGCCGCGAGATGCTTTAACTATGGAACCCGTGGATGTCTCTACCTTGGATTGGTCCAGAGCCGCTGTGCAGGCACCGGCTTCTGAGGGCGTATTCAGGCCTACGGACTTGCATATTAAACCGCCTCCTTCTTTACTTAGGCCTAAATCTCAATCCATGCCTAAAATAACATACACCCAGGCCATATGCTCAGGCCTCTATGGCCAAAAAAACGAATTATAAGAATGGCTGAAGGTCTAATAACTCTAATCAGGGGTAGCCAACCCCCTCCCCTTCTAAGAGAACTAGAACTGAAGTTGATTATGAGTCTTCTGGTCCAGATTCTGTTTTTTCTGATGATCTGGATATGCCCTTATCTACCTATGAAGATTCTGATGCAGAGGACTCCATTCCCTCTGCTTCCCCTCCTGAGGATTTTTCTTTTGGGGAAACCTTACTCTAAGGGAGCATTTCCACTGGGAAAGCCAGGATTTTTCTGATTCAAAAAAGAGGCTTGGGGATTGCCTTCTCCTACCTCAGCATAGGCCTTTAGCTATTCCTCCTGTACTAGACATTGTTGAAAATGCTTTTTCAGAATCTATTTTGGCCCCTGATTCCCTGCCTTCTGCTCCCAGAAAACCTGACAGATACTACAGGGTCCCTGAGTCTCTCAAGTTTCTTTTGAAAAATCCTATTGCAGATCCAGAGATGGTTTCACAGGGGCCCAAGGGCATTAAGGCTTCTACTGCTAAAATTCCTACCCCTTCTGAGAGAGACTCCAGGGCGCTGGATAGATGGGGTAAGAAGGTTTACACTTCTGCAACCTTGGCCATTAGGGCTTTAAGCTGCCAGTTTCATACGTTAAAGTATCAGCAACATGTTATTGGACTGCTTAAACAGAAAATGATGTTGATTCCTGACTGTGTGGAAAATAAAGACTTGCAGGATTTAATGCATTCTGCTGAACAAGTTGGAAAACATACTTTGCAATGTGGTTTTGATTCATTAGAGGCCTCTTGCAGGGCTGCTGTTACTGGGTCTGTGCTCAGAAGGCGTGCTTGGCTTAAGGAGCAATCTTTGCCTGATCAAGTTAAAGCTAAATTGTTGGATGCTCCTTTAAATCAGGACCGCCTGTTTGGCAGCAAGGCTGAGGAAGTTCTTAAAAAGATGGAAGATAAAGCTAAATCTGTGCAAACTGTTAAATTTTTACAAGTTCAGCCTCCTAGATTTAGTAGGCACTGGTCCTCTAAGAATTGGTCCTTTCCAGCCCCTTCCATGTCTTCTCAAGCCAAACCCAGACACAGCAAAAAATGCAGGTTTCAGTCCCAGGGGGGACACAGAACTAAGCAGTGGTGGACCTCCACTTCCAAACCTGGGAATAATAAGACCCCCCCCTATGGTAAACTGTCTGAGTGACTTCCTTTTAAAATTTCCAAGCACTTATCAACTGACTGCCCCTTTGGGGGGAAAGATTGCTCTTCATGCAAAGAATTCGGAACTCCATTACCCAGGACAAATGGGTTTTAAATATAGTGTCCCAAGGATACAGATTTCACTTCCACACATTGCCAACACCAAGCGGATGGCCGGACCTACCCCCAAATCAGTGGGCAGAGGCCCAAAAACAAGTACTTTCTCTCTTAAACATGGGGGCTATTCAACTGGTACCAGAAGAGGAAAAGTGACAAGGTTCTGCTCAAGACATTTCCTGGTTCACAGAAAAGACAATTCATGGTGTCATATCCTGGTCCTGTCTACTCTAAACACCTTTTTGTAGATTCCAAAATTCAAGATGCTGACTCTTCAGTTACTTCCTATGCTAGGCAAAGATGCCTGGTTGGCAACACTCTATTTAAAAGAAGCATACCTGCACATCCCAATCAGGGAATATTGCAGAAGATACCTACGCTTCAAAGCAGGCTACACGCACTATCAGTTCTCTGCACTGCCCTTTGGCTTATCTACTGCACCCAGGGCATTCACAAAGTGCCTGGCTCCAGTTTTTGCATTTTGCAGGCAAAGAAGTATTCAAATATATCCATACCTGGATGATAGTCTAATTCAGGCAGAAAGCCAAGACTTACTTTTGAATCATCTGCCCTTTGTACAAGGGGTTCTAACTTGTCTGGGGTACACCATAAACGAAAAGAAATCACACCTGGTACCCTGTCAACAAATTATATTCCTGGGAGCAAGCTCGAATACAACTTCCCAGATGGCTTACCTCACACCAGAGAAACAAATTCATTTGACAACCTACTTCAAACAAGTGGCCACAAAAACCCTGCTATCTGCAAGACAAATACTGCAAGCTTTGGGGTTCATGGCCTCTTGCATTCTTCTAATTCCATATGCAAGACTGCATATGAGGAAACTACAGTGGTATCTAAAAAGCCTATGGTGTCAACATTCTCAAGACCTGGAAACAATGATTCCTATCATACCTTGCCTTTGCCTAGAGTTCCTTTGGTGAGCAGAAGCCTGCCACCAGAACAAGGGACTATCTTTCACACCACCCCCTGCCGCCCAAACCCTAACAACAGACACATCAGACTATGCATGGGGGGCTCACCTGGCAGGGAAGTGCATTCAGGGCAAATGGAACCCAAGTCAAATGCACCTGCGTATCAATCAAAAAGAAATGTTAGCTGTACAGAATGCTCTGACAGCCTTCAAGGACCACATTCTTCCAGGACAACTAATGGTAAATACTGACAACACACCACTGTGTGGTACATAAGCAGGGGGGTACACATTCTTACCCCCCCTGCAGACTAGCCATGGCATTGTGGAACACAGCCTTGAGCTACCAATTGCACCTACAAGCTCAATTCCTGCCAGTAAAATTAAATACACTGGCAGACGGACTAATCAGAAACCTCATGGACCCCCACAAGTGGAAACTGGAACCAAGGATTTTCAACATGTTGACAAGCAAATGGGGGAGCCCAGATATAGACCTGTTTGCCTTTCCCCAGAACTACCAGTTGGACAAATTTTGCACAAGGATTCCCCACAAACAAGCCTGGAAAGTGGATGCTCTGTCCTTCAGCTGGAAAAACCTATCAGTCTATGCCTTTCCCCCCTCTGCCTCTACTCTTCAAAGTGCTACTAAAAATCAAACAGGACAAACCAAAGATGATTTTGATTGCTCCAGACTGGCCGTACCAACACTGGTACCTCCTCCTGCGCAGTGTGTAAGTGTTGTCTCCATGGCACCTTCCTCAGACTCCTTCCCTGCTGTCTCAGCAGAAGAACCAGATTCTGCACCCTCAGCTTCTAACACTGAACCTTGCAGCCTGGCTAATTACTTAATCTCTCCTTTACCATCCCTCAGCAAACCTGTGATGGATTTCATTTTAGAGGCAAGGAGGTTTAGTACTAGAAAATCTTATGCTGAAAAATGGAAAAGATTCTGTGCCTGGAACCAGTCTCAAGGGATGAGCATAGCAGCGCCCAATTTACCTCAGATTTTACAGTACTTAACTGAGATGCTTAACAGGGGCCTGTCTTTTTCCTCCATTAAAGTCCACACCTCAGCCATTTCAGCTCATTATAACACAGAACCTCTGCTCTTCTCTCATCCACTGCTCAAACAGTTCCTCAGAGGGGCAAAAAATTTGAGACCACCCAGAAGAGCTCCAACCCCAGCCTCTGGGACCTTAACTTTGTCTTGGAGAAACTCACTCTACCTCCTTTCGAGCCAGCTGCTACTGCAGACTTAAAATTTCTTTCTTGGAAAACTGCTTTCCTTTTAGCAATCACTTCAGGTAGAAGGGTATCTGAATTACAGGCCCTCATGGCAGTGGAGCCTTTCATCATCTTTCATGCGGACAGGGTGTCACTCAGAACCAATCCATCCTTCATGCCCAAGGTGGTATCCAGTGTGGCTCTTAATCAGTCCATTCATTTGCCAACCTTCTTTCTCAATCCACAGAATAAAGGTGAACGGATACTGCATTCCTTAGATGCGCACAGACAACTTAGATTCTACTTGGACAGGACTAAACCTCAAAGGAAATCTGAACAACTGCTGGTGGCATTTGCTGCAGGGGCAAAGGGGAAGGCTATTTCAAATCAAACCATTTCTAAATGGATAAGCCATTGCATTCATTTCTGCTATAAGCACCATGTAAAACCTATCCCCCAGGGGATCAAACCTCACTCCACCAGGTCTGCATCTACCTCTACAGTCTTTCTCAGAGGTGTCCCTATCAGGGACATCATAGAAGCTGCTATCTGGAGTTCTGTACATACTTTCACCAAGCATTATCATTTGCCAATTTTCTCTAAATCCAGAGCTGGCTTTGCCACTGCAGTCTTGCAGGGCCTTCTAGATGGCCCTAATGCTATCTGAATTCCTCCTCCCAACCATAGCTTTGGTAATCTACCCAGATATGACTGCAACAGTGAAACGTGAAGAACATAGCATAGTTGTGTACACTTTCCATAAATGTAAATGTTTGAGTGTATTCACTGTGTCAGTCCTGGATGTTCTTCGTGTTTCACTGTTGCAGTCATTACATTTGGGTAATCTGCTGGCAGGTTTGCCCTCAGTCGGCCTGATTAACAAAGTCTTGAGTCCTGCGTCGGTTGCTGTCCCTTCTTCCATGACGTCAGGTCATCAGGGGTATAAAACATGCAGCCGACGCCATTACATCAGTCTTTCTTGCCGTGCGGTGCCCGAAGCCGAAGCAGTTCGCAAATGCAGGTCGTCCGACTCCTGAAATTTTCGATTTCCAGTTTCAGAACCGAAGACTTCAACTAAAAAGCTCTGTACCCCGTTGAGGAAACTTTTTCTTGCTTCTTACCGATGTCAGTAAACGTTAATAATTGCATTACTTGTGGAAGCAAATGCCTCATAAGGATTTTCATTTGTACTGTATTCCTTGCCTAGGCCCTGACCACAATGTACTTTGCTGTCGGTTTTGTGCTAAATTTAATCAACGCATTATTAAACGTCGGTATATTTTTGCTTCTAAATAATTTGGCTCACGATTTAACTATCCAGAAATGTCGGTTAGCAGTCCAACTACTGGAATACCTAAAAAATGCAAAGAAAAAGACAGACTGTCGAGGTCCCAAACTGACGACGCTTCTCCTAAGCCAGTCGCTAGTACTCAGTGAGGTGCTTCCGCAGCCCCTGATACCCGCTACTTTTGATTCGTAGGCCTCTATTGAGACCCATTCGGAGTCCGGTATGCGGCGAGATGCTTCAATTATTGAACCCACGGATGTCTCTACCTTAGATGGGTCCGGAGCCGCTGTGCAGGCACCGGCTTCTGAGGGTGTTTTCAGGCCTACAGATTTGTATATTAAACCGACGCCATCTTCAAAACTAAGGCCAAAATCTAATCTATATTTAAAAAAACGACGCTTGGGCCACATGTGCAGGCCCCTATGCCTAAAAAACAAATTATCAAAATGGCTGAAGATTTAATTACTCTGATCAGGGGTAGCCAACCCCCCCCCTCCCCTTCTGAGGCCTAGGCAAGACATTGATAGTGTCTTCTGAACAAGATTCTATTTCTTCTGACTCTTAATGAACAGGATTTGTCTATACATCCTTATGAGGACTCTGATGCAGAAGACTTTATTCCTTCTGCTTCACCCCCTGAGGATTTTTCTTTTGGGGAAACTTTACATACTTTAAGGGAACATTTCCACTGGGAAAGTCAGGATTTCTCTGAATCTAAAAAGAGACTTAGGGATTTTCTTCTTCTTGCTCAGCATAGGCCTTTGGCTATACCTCTTGTTCTAGACATTGTTGTTGTTTTTTCAGAATCTAGTATGGCTCCTGATTCTCTGCCTCCAGCTGCTTGTAAGCCAGACAGATACTACAGGGTTCCTGACTCCCACAAATTGCTTTTCAAAAATCCTATTGCAGATCCTGAAACCATTTTTCAGGGTCCCAAGGGCATTAAGGCCTCTAAGGCTAAAAATCCTACCCCTTCTGATAGAGATTCCAGGGCGCTGGATAGATGGGGTAAGAAGGTTTGCACTTCTGCAACCTTGGCAATAATGGCTTTAAACTGTCAATTTCGTATGCTTAAATATCAACAGCATATCATGGGACTACTTAAACAGAAAATTGTTAATTTCTGACTGGAAAATAAAGATTTACAGGATTTATTGCATTCAGCTGAACAAGTTGGAAAACATACTTTGCAATGTGGTTTTGATTCTTTGGAGGCCTCTTGCAGGGCTGATGTAACTGGGTCTGTGCTAAGAAGGCATGCTTGGCTCAGAGAGCAAACTATGCCTGATCATGTTAAAGCAAAATTGTTGGATGCTCCTTTTCAGCAGGACCGTCTCTTTGGTAATAAGGCTGAAGAAGTTTTAAAAAAGATGGCAGATAAAGCTAATTCTATGCAAACTGTGAAAGATTTCTTAAAAGTGCAACCTCCAAGATTTAGTAGGCACTGGCCTACTAAGAACTGTTCCTTTCCAGTTCTTCCTTCAAGTGCCACTCAAGTCAAACCCAGACATTCCAAAGGCTCCAGGTTTCAGTCACAAGGGACTTTTAGAACAAAACAGTGGGGTGCCTCCTCCTCCTCCAAATCTGGAAACAACAAGGCACCCCCCTATGGTAAACATTCTCTATGACTTCCCTTTGCACTTAACAAGCACTTTCCTTTTAGCTGCCCCTTTGGGGGGAAAACTGGCACTTCATGCAAGGAACTGGCAACTTATAGCCCATTACAAATGGGTTTTAAAGATAGTATCCCAGGGATACAGATTTAATTTCCACACGTTGCCAATCCCAAACGGATGGCCAGACCTGCCCCCGAATCAGTGGGCAGAGGCCCAGAAACGAGTACTGTCCCTCATGAACATGGGGGCTATTCCACCAGTACCAGAATAGGAAAAGGGACAAGGTTTCTATTCAAGACTTTTCCTGGTACCCAGAAAAGACAAATCATGGCGTCCAATTCTGGACTTGTCTACTCTAAGCACATTTCTGGACATTCCAAAATTCAAGATGCTGACTCTTCAATAGTTACTTCCTATGCTAGGCAAAGATGCCTGATTGGTAACTCTAGACTTAAAGGAGGCTTACCTGCATATTTCAGTCAGGGAATCTTGCAGAAGATACCTCCGCTTCAAAGCAGGCTACTTGCATTACCAGTTCTCTGCACTGTCCTTTGGCTTATCTACTGCGCCCAGGGTTTTGACAAAGTGCCTGGCTCCAGTAATTGCATTTTGCAGGCAAAGAACCATTCAAATGTATCCATACCTGGACGATTGTCTAATTCAGGCAGAAAACAAGGACGTTCTTCTAAAACATCTGGCGTTTGTAAAAAGGGTTCTAACTTGTCTAGGGTACACCATAAACAAAAAGAAATCACAACTGGTACCCTCTCAAAAATTACATTCCTGGGTGCAAGCTTGAATACAACTGTCCAGATGACTTACCTTATGCCAGAAAAGCAAATTCGTTTGGTAACTTACTTCAAACAGGTGTCCACAAAAACCCTGCTATCTGCAAGACAAATTCTGCAAACCTTGGGGTTCATGGCCTCCTGCATTCTTCTTATTCCATATGCAAGACTGCATGTGAGGAAACGTCAGTGGTACTTAAAAAGCTTATGGAGTCAACATTGTCACAGCCTGGAAACAATTATTCTGATCATACCTTGCCTGCAACCAGAGTTCCTATGGTGGGTATAGGCCTGCCACCAAAACAAGGGACTGCCATTCACTCCACCCCCTGCCGCCCAAGCCCTAACTACAAACTCATCAGACTATGCTTGGGGGGCTCATCTGGCAGGGAAGTCCATTCAGGGCAAATGGAGCCCAAATCAAATGCACCTTCATATCAATCAAAAAGAGATGCTAGCTGTACAGTATGCACTGACAGCCTTCAAGGACTACCGTCATCCAGAACAATTAATGATGGACAACACCACAGTTATGTGGTACGTAAACAAGCATGGTGGTACACACTCCAATCCCCTTTGCAGACTATCCATGGCATTGTGGAACACGGCCTTGACCTATCAAATACAACTGCAAGCTCAATTCCTGCCAGGAAAGCTGAATACTCTGGCAAACGAACTAAGCAGAAATCTCATGGACCCACACGAATGTAAACTGGAACTACGGATTTTCAACATGTTGACACGCAAATGGGGAAGTCCAGACATGGATCTTTTTGCTTCACCCCAGAATTATCAGTTGGACAAATTCTGCACAAGAACTCATCACAAAAAAGCCTGGAAAGTGGATGCTGTATCATTCAGCTGGAAAAACCTATCAGTCTATGCCTTTCCCTCTCTGCCTCTGCTCTCCAAAGTTCTACTAAAAGTCAAACAGGACAAAACAAAAATGATTTTGATTGCTCCAGAGTGGCCTCGCCAATGCTGGTACCCACTCCTGCACAATGTGTCACACCTTCCACCGTGGCACCTGCCTCAGACACCTTACTTACTGTCTCAGCAGAACAACAAAATTCTGCACACTCAGCTCCAAACTTTGAATCTTGCTGCTCGGCTCATCACCTAAATTCGCCCTTAGCATCCCTCAGCAAACCTGTAATGGATGTCCTTTTGGAGGCAAGAAGGCCTAGTACTCAAAAATCTTATGCTAACAAATGGAAAACATTCTGTGCCTGGAATCAGTCACAAGGGATAAGTACAGCAGTGCCCAATATTCCTCAGATTTTACAATATGCTGAGATGCTTCAAAAGGGCCTGTCCTTTTCTTCCATAAAAATCCATGCCTCAGCCATTTCAGCTCATTACAACACAGAACCTCCCCTCTTCTCTCATCCTCTGCTAAAGCAGTATCTCAGAGGGGCCAAAAACTTAAGACCACCCAGGAGAGCTCCAACCCCTGCCTGGGACCTCAATTTTGTATTGGAAAAACTCACTCTCCCTCCTTTAGAGCCAGCTGCTACTACAGACTTCATATTTCTCTCCTGGAAAGCAGTTTTCCTTTTAGCAGTCACTTCAGCTGGAAGGATTTCCGAATTACAGGCTCTTATGGCAGTGGCGCCTTTTATTATTTTTCATGCAGACAGGGTGTGCCTCAGGGCCAGTCCGTCCTTCATGCCTAAGGTGGTATCCAGTGTGGCTCTTAATCAGACCATTCATCTGCCAACTTTCTTTCCCAATCCACAGAACAAGGAGGAGCGGATTCTGCATTCATTGGATGTACACAGACAACTTAGATTTTACTTAAACAGGACAAAATCTATAAGAAAATGTGAACAGCTACTGGTGGCATTTGCTGCAGGGGCAGAGGGAAAGGCTATTTCAAAGCAGACTATTTCCAAATGGATAAGTCATTGTATCCGTTTCTGCTATATGCACCATGGTAAAACTGTCCCCCAGGGGATCAGATCTCATTCCACCAGGGCTGCATCTACTTCTACAGTCTTTCTCAGAGGTGTTCCTACCAGAGACATTCTAGAAGCTGCTACCTGGAGATCGGTTCATACGTTCACCAAACATTACCATTTGCCTTTCTTTAAATCAAGAGCTGGTTTTGCTACTGCTGTCCTGCAGGGCCTAATAGCTGGTCCTAATGCTGTATAAATCCATCCTCCCAAGCATAGCTTTGGAAATCTACCCAAATGTATTGACTGCAACAGTGAAACACGAAGAATATAGTACAGTTGTGTCCACTTACCATAAATGTAGATGTTCAAGTGTATTCACTGTTGCAATCTTGGTTACCCTCCCTCCAACCCCCTGTTTTGCTCTTACTATACCTTTACTATGCTTAAAAGCCTTTTTGGTGTATTTGCTTTTGTTTGGAGGTATATTTTTATGTTTTTTAAATTACTTAAATATTTGGCTCCCCATTTGGGGGGCACCTGACATCTGTGGCAAGAAGAACTGATGTAATGGCGTCTGCTGCATGTTTTATACCCCTGACAACCTGACGTCATGGAAGAAAGGACAGCAACCGACGCAGTACCCAAGACTTTGTTAATCAGGCTGACTGAGGGCAACCTGCCAGCAGATTACCCAAATGTAATGACTGCAACAGTGAATACACTCGAACATCTACATTTATGGTAAGGTACACAACTGTACTTTTCTTCTCTACTGACTATGGAGGCTATAGAGCCAATTCCTGCAAGTCAGGCAGGCCTAGGTTTTTATTCAAGGCGTTTTCTGGTACCCAAGAAAGGGGGCACCTGGTGCCCTATTCTGGATCTCTCCATTCTGAACACTTTTCTGGTGATTCCCAAATTCAAGATGATCACCCTTCAACAATTACTACCAATGCGGGGCAAGGATTCATGGCTGGTAACTTTGGATCTCAAGGAGGCTTATCTGCGCATCCCAATAAGGGAAAGTTGCAGGCAGTTCCTTTGCTTCAGGTATCGGGAGCAACACTTTCAATTCTCTGCATTGCCCTTTGGCTTATCTACTGCTCCCAGAGTTTTTACGAAGTGCCTTGCTCCAGCCATTGCTTTTTGCAGACAGAGAATCATTCAAATTTATCCTTACCTGGACGACAGTCTCATTCAAGCAAACTCCCCAGAACAACTAGAAAAGTATTTGGATTTCGTGAAGAACATACTCCTGTTTGGGTTACACTCTTAATGAAAAGAAGTCAAAGTTGGTTCCTTCAAGTGAGACGGTTTTCCTGGGAGCGAGTTTGAATGCAGCCGCCTAGATGGTATTCCTCCCTCAACAGAAGCAAGAAGATCTTTCTGCTTACTTCATGAACTTGGCAAGCATGACCCAGCTCTCTGCAAGGCAATTCCTGCAAGCACTGGGGTTCATGGCTTCATGTATTCTGATGTTCCCATATGCAAGGTTGCATATGAGAAAACTTCAATCGTACCTCAAGAATCTTTGGTGTCAATACACACAGGACTTGGGCTAGATTCTTCCCCTGATTCCCTGTCTACAAATGGAGTTCCTCTGGTGGGCGACAGCCTTTTCTCAGAACAAGGGTCTGCTTTACCTCCCACCGCCTGCTAACCAGATTCTCACCACAGACGCCTCAGATGTTTCATGGGGGGCTCATCTGGAGGGCAGAGCATACAGGGGACTTGGAGCACCCAGCAGATTCATCTGCATATAAACTTAAAAGAATTGATGGCAGTGCAGCAGGCCTTGCTGGCTTTCAAGGACCTACTCTACCCTGGGACTCTGCTGATCAGAACAGACAATACCACAGTCATATGGTACATCAACAAGCAAGGGGGGACTCACTCTTACCCTTTGTGCAGACAAAGCATGAGACTGTGGTCCATAGCAGCATCCATGGGCTTACATCTAATAGCCCAGTATCTTCCAGGGAGGCTAAATTCCTTGGCGGATCATTTGAGCAAACATGTTCTGGATCCTCACAAGTGGCAACTGAACAGGGACATTTTCCATCATTGGGGCACCCCACAAGTCAATCATCTCCTTCCAGCCTTCTCCACCAGGGAGTTTCACAACAAAGCTTGGAGAGTGGATGCGTTGTCCTTCCCTTGGACACATCTCTCAGTTTATGCATTCCCTCCTCTGCCTCTTCTTCCCAGAGTGCTGCTAAAGATATGGGATGAAAAACCAAAGGCTATTCTGATAGCTCCAGATTGGCCCAGGCAGCATTGGTATCCCTACTTCGCACCCTTTCCCAGGCTCAGCCTTGGGGGGGGGGGGGGGGGGAGTTCCTTCATCCTCATCTTCAAACTGCATTTAACTGCCTGGCTAATACTTTAAATGTTTCCCAACAGGTGGCTGAAGTTCTTCATGAGGCCAGGAGGCCTAGCACAAGAAAATCCTATGCAGATAAATGGAAGAGATTTTGCTTTTGAATGCTAGCTAAAGGAGAAGACTCTTCTCATCCTTCTCTTTCACTCATTCTTGACTACCTAGCAGGATTGCTTAATGGTGGACTTTCCTTTTCTTCCATCAAAATTCACACTTCAGCAATTTCTGCTCATTGTTGTTTTGAGCAACTCATTTTTTCTCACCCCTTGATGAAGCAGTTCCTGAGGGGAAGCTAGTAATCATAGACCTTCCAGAACAGCTGCTACTACTTGGGATCTTAATTTTGTCCTGGAAAAGCTTACTCTGCCTGCCTTTGAACCAGCTGCCTCTGCAGATTTGAAGTTTTTGTCCTGGAAGACTGCTTTCCTTTTAGCTATTACTTCACCTAGAAGGGTATCTCAGCTGCATGCCTTAATGGCAGTAGAACCTTTCATTATTTTTCACTGAGATCGGTTTTCTCGGAGAACCAATCCCTCCTTTATGCCTAAGGTGGTTTCCAGGTTAACCCTTAACCAGTCTATTCACCTGCCTACATTTTTCAACAATCCCCAAAATAAAGGGGAAAGGATTCTGCACACTCTTGATGTGCATAGACAGCTGCAATTTTACTCAGACAGGACTAAATCCTTTCGTAAATCTGAACAATTATTGGTTAGTTTTGCTCCTGAGGCTCAGGGTAAAGTTATTTCAAAAAAAACATCTCCAAATGGATTGCTCATTGTATTCACTTTTGTTACCTGCAGCATGGGGAAGGTTCCCCCTCAGGGTTTTAGGACCCATTCTACTAGAGCAGCCGAGTCTATGTTACCTTGTCGAAAGATGAATATCGAATGGCATAAACATCGAAAATGCTGTACATCAAAACCGTTCTTGTGGGGGGGCTGTGCCCCCACACCCCCCACTAATTATGTATACCAATTCCGAGATCGCACTACAGTGAGGAAAGAGCAAATTTTCTCATCCCCACTGTACTATGATCGTGCAACAACACTTTCCATGTATGGCATTTACGACATTATTGACGTTCAATATTTTCAACATGCATTTGGGTGAAGTAGACCCTAGCAGCCTCTACCTCTGCAGCTTTTCTGAGGTGTGCGCCTACTAAGGACATTCTAGAAGCAGCTACTTGGTCTTCTGTCCATACTTTCACAAAGCATTACAATCTACCTTTGTTTTCTAAATCCAGGGCTGGTTTTGCCTCTTCAGTTTTGCAGGGCCACTACCAACCCTTAATCTGTGATCCCTCCTTCCCCCTTTGTCTTCTTACTGGGCTTCAGGAATCAACCCATATGTGAGGACTGCAACAGTGAAACACGAAGAACAAAGTACAGTTGTGTACACTTACCATAAATGTAGATGTTTGAGTGTATTCACTGTTGCAGTCCTGCTTTCCCATCCCCCCATTCTCCCTTTTTTTCTTAAGGCACAGACTATAGATTTTTATTTTTTGTATGACGTGTCCAGGGTGCTACCATTCCTGGGTTAGCCTTCTTTTGGGGGCTCCTGACATTTAAGGCAAGAAAATTGAGGAAATGGCGTCGGCTGCCTCCCTTTATACCTGACGTACTGACATCAGTTTTACAGCCGGCGGCAGCCGACGTCATATACCAAGGACTCTGGTATTCGGGCCGACTGAGGGCTACTGGGAGCCAGATAACCCCATATGTGAGGACTGCAACAGTGAATACACTCAAACATCTACATTTATGGTAAGTGTACACAACTGTACTTTCTTTCACATCATGTAACCTTTCTTTTTCCACTTTATATTTAATTCTTGTAAATTTGCACATGTTGTACTGCAGCCAAAAATCCTACAATTTAGTATCTTGTTCCTTATTTGCTTTATTGTTTGTTTTATGTAGCCAGTTCCAACTTTGTAATTTATGAAACTTTAATACCTTAATGCAGTACATTCCTAACTTATACACAATCATTTGGATCTGAAGTAGTTTACTTCATTTGGTCTTCAACCTGTGGGATACGGATCCGTATTGGATCCAAGCTGGCAAATATTACTAGCATCAGCTCCGAGCTCCAGACTCCTCCCCTTACCCGTAATACACCTCCACTGCCTTCCATCCCCAGATCTCATTTGCCACGATTTGCTTATACATTGTGTCTTCGGAGCTCCAGCTAGCAGTGGGTTATTTCACTATAAGTTTAAAGCTTTCATTTTTTTTTTCCTTTGGTCTAGGTTAGTTTAGGTACCCCTTCTCCCCTCGCATCGCTTTGGCGTAGAGTGTTAGTGTCTGATTAGGTAAACAGAGTCGTTTGTACTGTGGTGCCCTTCCCACCCCTCAGTGTTGTCTATAGCTTGGTGAGTGGGTGTATGTGTGTTGGAGTTGAGAGAGTTTTTTGCCTGTCTTTTTTTAAGGCTTTCTTTCTTTTTCTCAGGATGGTTGAAAAGCTTGTTTTTAAGCACTGTACAAAGTGTGGCCATAAGCTCTCACCAGCAGATGGCCACACAGTGTGTGTGTGTGTGTGTGTGTGTGTGTGTGTGTTGTGCTTAGGTGTGGCCCACCTTAGTGTGGATTGCTCCATTTGTGCGGGGTTCAACCCCCGAGCTTTAAAGGATAGGAAGGCCAAGTTGGCCCTCAGTGGTCTTCTTCCTTCTACATGTCCTCCTTCCTCGTCTTCAGCTTCAGTCACAGCAGCTGCTGTGACTGCCTCTCCCTCTTCTCTTCCTCTGGTCTCTCCTCCCTCCCAGGCTGGGAGTCAAACTCCTGCATCTAAGCCTGTGGCTCCCCTTGGCTCCAGTCTCCGAGGTTCTCTCCGGAGCTGCAGGAGGCACCACTAGTCTGCAGAGCCTCAGTTCCCTGACCTGCCAGGTCAGAGTCTGTGGCCTCGTCAGGGTCAACCCGTTCCTTATCGGATATGGATCTGGATAAGACGAGGCGCTTTATCCGGTCACAGATCCAGATAGGAGTCTTGCCAGCCCCCCTTCCCTCTGGAGGGGGGAGCTCACTTCCTTTCCTTCAACCCATTTCTCCTTCCCCGATCTGACCTTCGGCCTACTCTGATCCAAGGTTGGCCTTGGTCAGGTCAGGAGGTCGGCGTCGACTGTACTTGTTTACTCGACACCAACAACTGCCTGGAGCGTCTCAGATCCAACCAGTTAGGATCTGAGCCGCCGTCAGAGCCAGAGCATGGGTGTCGAATCCGAGGGAGTCTAACCGTTTCCATCGGCTCTGACATTGTCGGGCCAGGTCCCCTCCCTCAGAGCTCCGTCCACTTCGGAACTGGCTCCGATTCTCGCATCGGACCCTGGGAAACTGGCCTCCTTAATAGCTTCCCAGGAGGTTTGCTCTCCTTCTGCATTCAATGTGGTAGAAAAGGTTCTCTCTGTCGGATCGAGACCCCTGACTGCTCCCTCATACTCCTCCCAGACCCCCTCGGTTCTGTCTACGGTTCCCATTGTCTTATCAGAGGAACAGCCCGTGCTCGAAGAGCCCCAGACGGTTTTCCCTGAGGAACAGATGGCTTGCGCTCCCCTGAGAGCCCCACTGGAGATGTGCCTTGCAATCATACGTGCAAGAGGAGGTACTTGGACCCCCCCCCCCCCGAGTCCCTCACCAAGGACACAGATTTAGATGATGGAGAGGGTTCCCCAATATCACCTCCCAAGGATGTCTTCTTTGGAGACATCATGGAGATCCTGCGCCAGTGGGGAGGTTGGTCTGCCCAAAGCCCTCTTCTGATGAGTCTGTGTTCCTGGAGGCTTTCGGCATGGGCCTGTCTACTTCCTGGGTGTATCCTCCCGCCAATCCTTTAGGGGATTTGATCACCTCACGGGCGTGGAAGGAACCCGACACCGTGGAGCCTATCCCCAAGCGACCCGATAAAATTTTAAGCCCCCCCCCCCCCATTGACAGGCCATCCTTGAATAAGGGCTGCCCTGTGGACGCCATCTTGGTAGCAGCAGCCACTAAGAAGGAGCTTGCTCAGTAGAGTTCCTCGGTCCACCCTCCTGACCGGGAGTCATGGATGATGGACCGCCAAGGAAAGTGGGTGTATGCTTCAGTTACCTTTTTGATCAGGGCGCTGAATTACTTGGCCCATGTCACTAGACTCCAATACGACCTAGTGAAGGAGCTTGGAGGAGTCTGCAATCAAGTCCATGTCGTAGGACAGGAAGGCACTGCCATCGGAATCCGCTTCTCTAACCTTTAAAGGTCTTTTTCCTGGAACTAGAGAGGGCAAAAGAAGATGTGGTTCTGGAAGTCTCAGTATTCCCTGGACACTCTGGGCTCTTCTTCCCCTAGAGGTAGAGGGGGACTGAATGGATGCCGGCCCAGAGGCAGAGGGGATCCATGGAACTTCGAGTCTCGAGAACAGTTCTCGGACAGACCCAGGCAGCAACCCTGAGGGTTGCCTGGCTGCTCTACTCTGGAGGCAGTCGGGGGACAATTGTCCTTGCACCCAGTGGCATGGGAGTCCAGAGGATATTCTGTCCTCTTCGTGGGTTACCCCATATCTCCCAGACACCTCCCAGACTTTCCACACACACAAAGCAGCAGCACAGGAAATTTCCAAGCTGCAAGCAAAACGAGCCATCAAAATGGCCCCCCTAGATCAGTCCGGATTGGGCTTCTACTCCAGGTTTTTTTTGGTGCCAAAGAAAATGGGGGAATTAAGGCCCATTCTGGACCTCTCTACCCTGAACCTGTCTGTTGCCAAAGAGAAGTTCCGGATGGTCACGTTACAGTCCATCATGCCGTACCTGCAAGAAGAGCGACTGGTCACCTTACATTTCATCATGCCATACCTGCAAGAGAGCGACTGGATGTGCTCGTTAGACCTCCAGGATGTTTACTATCACATAAAAATGCACAGAAGCTCCAGGAGGTTCTTCTGCTTCTGGCTAGGAGCCAATCATTATCAATTACGAGCCCTACCCTTTGGTCTCCCCACACCCCCCAGGGTGTTTACCAAAGTGATGGTTGTAGTGGCTCACCTGAGGCTTCAGGGGATTCCGGTCTATCCGTACCTGGACGATTTTCTCCTCACTGCTCCCACCAGGCGTCTACTTTCTCAAACCAGGTATTACTTTCTGACACTTGCCCTAACTTTGGACATCACAATCAACACATCCAAATCTCTCTTAGATCCTGTGCAGGTGATAGACTGTATTGGGGCTAGGATAGATGCTCTTCAGTGCAAAATATTCCTGACCTTGGCGAGAGTTCAAAACCTCAGGATGCATCTCTCCCTGATATACCATTCCCACCTCTCAATGGCTGAATCAGTGTTGATGGCCTTAGGCTCGATGGCGGCAACCATAACTCTTCTTCCGTGTGCTCAGCTACACATGCGGATTCTTCATTGGACGCTAGCAGTTCAATGGTCCCAGTTGGAACTGCCATTGACTTATCCTGTCCACCTAAGTGGAGTGTGTCGGTCATCCCTCATATGATGGATAAGCTCTCTGGACATTTTGGAGTGATGACCCTTTGTTCCAGCCCTGGCCCAAACCACAGTGATCACGGATGCCTCTCAACTCTGGTGGGAGGGGGGGTATTGTTCGGGCAGGACAGTCCAAGGACTGTGATCCCCCATAGAGACCAGCTTGCATATCAGTGTCCTAGAGATGAGGGCAGTCCTTCTAGCGTTGCAGGCCCTTTATGCCTTTCTTCCTCTGGGGACAGTTGCCATTCAGTCAGACAACATGTCAGTAGTCTGGTATATAAACAAACAGGGAGGGACCAGATCTTACCTTTGTCGCAAGGACATGAGAGTGTGGGAATGGGCCATCTCCACCGGTTGCTTTCTCATTGCAACAGATATTCCGGGATGGTCCAACATCCTAGCGGACAGGCTGTCAGACAATTCTGATGCCTTACGAGTGATCTCTGACTCTCAGTAGCAGAACGGATCTTCAGCGAGTGGGGTCAACCTTGCTGCGATCTCTTTGCATCTTCTTCCAATGTGAAGTGCAGCAAGTTTTTCGCTCTGAACCCTCTTCCGGGGGAGTCTCCCAGAGACAGTCTAGTTCATGCTTGGCCTCCCAGTCTTCTGTACGCTTACCCGCCAGCACCTCTCATTCCGAGGTTTCTGCAAAAAGCTGGTCAGCTAGGGAGCAAGGTGATCCTCATTGCCCCATTCTGGCCTTGCCAGGTATGGTTTCCCTTCCTTTGGTCTCACCTTCTGGCTCCACCTTGGATCCTAGATCCCATTCAGGATTTAATTTCACACCCCTTGGGGGTGCCTCATCTGAGTCTGGACAGCCTGAAGCTCATGGCTGGGCTGCTCCAGTTCCCGTAATTGCTAGGACTCCTGGACTATCTTCCTCAGTTAGATCTATTTTGGTAGCTTCTCATTAGTCTTCGACCAGAAAGGTTTATTGCAGCAAGTGGAAACGTTTTTTTTTCTGGACCTCTCAGAGAAATTTAGATCCTTTCACAGCTCCTATTTCCGCTATTCTTTATTTCCTAGCTGATCTTCTCCAGCACGGATCTAGTTCTTCTGCTGTCATAGTTCAGTTGGCTGCCATTTTCATGTGGGCAAGAATTCTGCATCCTTTGCATCTTCCAGTCTGTGTAAAGCTTTTATCAAACGCACTTTTTTGCTACACCCTCCGATCAAAGATCTATTCCCCTGTGGGACCTTACTGTGGTTCTCCAAGCTGTGGTTGCTCTGCCTTTCGAGCCTGGCGCAACTGCAGATACAAACTTTTTGTTGTGGAAAACAGCATTTCTGGTAGCTATCACCTCTGCTAGTAGGGTTTCAGAATTACAGCCCTTGTCCATCTAACATCTATACATGATTTTTCATAAAGACAAGAGTTTCCCTTTGGACCAGTCCATCTTTTCTTCCTAAGGTGGCTTCACCAGTCAGTATCAATCAGACTATAAATTTGCTTGTGTTCTTTCTTAATTTAATTAACAAAATGGAATACAAACTACACATGTTGGATGTTCATAGACAGAATTCTATTTACACAGGACAAAAAATTTCTGTAAATCTGATCAATTGTTAGGTTTCCCCAAAAAGTGTTTACAGAAGGAAACAATCTCCAAGGTAACTATAGCTAGATGGATTTTGTCATGCATCCTGCAGGTCTATAAGGACAGAGGCGTGTCTCCTCCATGTCAGGTTAAAGCTCATTCCACCAGGTCCATGGCTATGTCTGCGGTTTTCTGGTCTACATTGTCTTTGGATGACATTTGCTCTGCAGCTTCTTGGTCCTCGTCTCATACATTTATTTCTCATTATAAATTGGATTTGATTTCAAGGAGGAGAGCATCCTTTGGTTCTGTGGTGCGCAGGAATATCCTTCCATGAGGGCCTTCCAGGATTTTTAGTAGCTGGGGACTCTGTCCCACAGGTTGAAGACTGAAGACCAAATGAAGTAAACTACTTCAGATAAAGAAGATGTTATGTGATCCTATCTCGCCTACATTCTGTACTGATGGGTTCGGAGCCGATCCTCGGCTCCGACTCGGCACGCTATGCTATAGAGCGAAGTCTCTCATTGGCTGAGCTGTACTATATCCCAGGATGCACCACCGCTACTTCCCTAGATCTTGTTTGCCGCTTACAAGCTAGGACGTGGTCTCGAACTTGGCTGAGCTAAGTGCTGTTTTTTTCTGAAAGTTTCTGTCAGAAATTTCCTAAATCTTTATCCAAAAGCTGTTTTAACAGCTGTTGTTGTGTATAAGTGTGTTTTTTGTGAGAAATTTGTGGTAAAATTTTGTGTTAGACAGGGAAAGGTTTCCGTTTAAGTTAGAGAGGCCTTCCCCTCGTTCTTATTGAGTCTTCTTGTCGTTTCAGAGGTCAAGTATCTGTTTAAGTTAGAGGGTTCTTGGCCCTCTTTTGGTGTTTGTTATACGTTTTAGTTGTTGGGCTTGCGCTCTTGTTTTAAAAAAAAAAAAAAAGTTCTTCATTATTGGGAATGTAGGCGAGATGGATCCCAAACATCTAAAGTTATGTACAGTAAGTACATAACTAAAAGATGTTGTGATCCTATCTCGCCTACATTCTGTACTGATGGGACTTGAGGCCCATTTTGGATCTCAGTATCCTAAATCGATCAGTCAAAAAGTCCAAGATGTTATGTGATCCTATCTCGCCTACATTCTGACTGATGGGTTCGGAGCCGATCCCTCGGCTCCGACTCGGCACGCTTATGCCAAAGAGCGAAGTCTCTTATTGGCTGAGCTTACTATATCCCAGGATGCACCACTACCAGTCCCCCAGATCTCGTTTGCCGCTAACAAGCGAAGACGTGGTCTCGAGCTGGCTGAGCTAAGTAGTGATTATTTTTCACTAACTTCCTGTCAGGAATTTCTTTATACTTCAACTAAAAGCTGTTTTAACAGCTATCTTGTGTTTTGAGTGTGTTTGGAGAAATTTACTTGGTAAATTCTTGTGTTGTGAGTGTTGTTTGACTAGAAGTACCTCTTGTGTGGAAAGGCCTTTCCCGGTCTTTTTGGTTGTTAGGTGACTTCTGTTCTATTTAGGGATCTCGGATCCTTTATACTGGTGATAGTTTCTCTTTCTTTAAAAAGAAGGATAAAGCAGAGGAAATATTTTATTTTTTTCTGTCATAGTTACAGTGTTTGTACTGTGTTTGGATAGTTCACTGAATAATCTAAATCTGAATGTCTCAGGTTCCTAGGCCTTCAGGCTTTAAAAAGTGCACCAAGTGCAACTTTAAAATGTCTATAACAGATGACCACTCTCTCTGTGTTTATTGTTTGGGTGCAAAACATTTGCAGGAGTCCTGCAGCATGTGTCACGCTTTTTCCTCGAGGGTCCTCCAAGAGAGGAAAAATAAGCTTATATTAAAAGGCCTTATAAAACCCTCCTTTGAGGAAGCTTTAGCATCCTCTCCTTCTCCTGCTAAAAAGAAAAGGGCGTCGGCTCCGACCAGTCCGTCGGATCCGACCGCCAAAAGACATAGGCAGGCTTCTCCTTCGGCTCCAAGGACTTCGGAGCCGAGGGCGGAACGGTCTACCTCGATGCCACCAGTCTCGACTCCTCTGGCTTCGGAGCCGATGGCTGGGGCATCGAGGCGGGTCACCGTCTGCTCCACTGGTCTCGGAGCCGATGAAGGTTGTCCGCTCAGACACTTCCTCCTCGGCGCCTAAGTCCTCCTCGGCACCGATGGAAGCTAGTTTGGGTATTCCTTCGGCACCGATAGTCATCGAGTCGCCTCGGGGCCGGTCCCCTAGCCCCTTGGGGCCGTTGGAGAGGCCATCTCGAACCCGTTCAGTATCCTCTAGGTCATCGAGGATGTCAGATTCGGACATAGACAGGGTGCTCCAAAGACTGTTCCAGTCCCCACTCTTTCAAAATTTGTTTGGCTCCGACCCAGTTGGCTTCGGAGCCGACAGCCCATGTCATTGCCATTCCTCCTCCGACCGCTTCGGCTGCGTCGGAGCAGGTGCTGTTGGAGCCGGTGGAGGTCTTAGGGTCGGCTCCGACCCTTACTCCAACCCGCCTTCGGGTCGAGTTTGGCACCACGGACTTCTTCGGCTGGACCCGGGGTGACGTTTGGGACCTATGTTGTCGGTTCGAGCCTCCCTCTCGGTGCCGCTGCGGGACTTCCGTCTGCTATCATGGCTCTGGGGACCGGACACTCCCAGGATTCTGGGGTCCGGCTTTCAGAGCTATGAGGAGTGCCTTGGCCAAGTCTTCTTGGCCATCTCTCCGGCTTTACCGGCACCTTCCCTGGGCGTGGAGACTGGGTCTTTGGCAGTTCCCTGTCCTTAGGCAGCGGAGCCCGGGGCCTGAGGTTACCCCCTCTGGGGTTCCCCTCCTCCTGAGGGTTCTTGAGTTGTCTTCAGAGGAGCCCCAAGGAAGAGATCGTGCAAGAGGAAGCACGTGGACTCCCCGAGTCTCTTACATCGGACACTGATCTTGATGATGCAGAGGGGTCCCAAAGTCGTCCTCGGATGATGTCTCATTTGCAGACATTTTAGAGATCCTCAAACAACGAGGCGGCTGGATGTCCAAACCCCCCTCTGCTGATGAGTCAGTGCTTCTCAAGGCCTTTGGGGCTCAGCCCTCCGCCTCCTGGGTGTCTCCGCCCTTGACGAGCTCCTGGATTTGGTTTGTCGGAGGGCGTAGGAACATCCAGATACCGTGGAACCAGTGCCTTCTCGTCCTAACAAATTTTTGTCTGCCCCACCCGAGAAGGAGTTCCTGACTAAAGGCGTGGCTGTAGATGCCATGGTGGTGGCATCTGCTACACAGCAGGACGTGGCAGAGGCTTCAACGTCCGTCCATCCTCCTAATAAGGAGTCTAGGAGCATGGACCGATGCAGGAAGCGCACCCTGACTTCAGCGGCCTTTACTTTAAGGTCCCTGAATTATTTGGCACATTTTACCAGGCTACAGAGGGATCTGGTCAAGGAGCTGTCAGATTCCCTCTCGGGTAACCTACCTGAGCAGCTAGCCCAGTCGGTTAGCTCTCAGTTGGCTATCCTTACTTCAATTTCTAACTTCGTCCATGAGGCTCATTTCATATGCGGCCGAAGGGGTAGAGGCAGGCACAGGCGTGGCTCTGAGGAGACAAGCCTGGCTCCGTTTGTGTCATTTTGGAGGCCTTCAAGTCTTCCTTCGACGCTCCCTTTGATGGGTCCTCTTTGTTTGGACCTAAGGTTAAAGACACTCTTACCGCTGTGAGCAAGAGGAAAAACTTTATCTGCCGTAGGTGCCGTTATTCCACTCCCTTTCGGCCTTATCCCAAGGCTAAAGGAGGAGGGAAGATGTGGTTCCGTAAATCACGTAAGTTTTTCCTCAACAGCAGGAAGATTCCCCTTCCAGAGGCAGAGGGCGGGAAATTTTTCTGGGAGACGCCGTCCCAGAGGCGGCAGAGGGCCCGCAATTCTGGAGACCGAGTCCTTTCGTGGCTCTTCAGCCTCCCACACTTCATGAGGGATTGCCCGGCTGTGCTGCTCGGAGCCAGTCGGGTGCCGTTGCCAAGCACCTAAAAGCCTGGGAGTCTATCACTCAGGACAGATGGGTGCTTGGATTATTGCCGGAGGTTACACCATTCCCTTCACACACTCACCCCCACCGTCCAAAAAAATCCCGGACCCACCACCCAGTCAAAGGGAAATTGCAGCCGCAGAAGCGTTAAAGCTGCTATAAAAAGGAGTCATCCAACCGGTCCCCACAGACCAGATCGGATCCGGAAATTACTCAAGGTTCTTTTTAGTGCCAAAAAGACAGGGGACCTGAGACCAATATTGGATCTCAGCAGACTAAACCAATCCGTCACGAAATCCAAATTCCGAATGGTCACGTTACAATCCATTCTCCCATTGTTGGAGAAGGATGTTTGGATGTGCTCCATAGATCTCAAAGACGCCTATTAGCACATACCGATACATCGGGCGTCCAGGAAGTATCTGCGCTTCAGCCTGGGAGACAGTCATTTCCAATTTTGTGCACTGCCCTTTGGTCTCACCACAGCCCCCAGGGTGTTCACCAAGTGTTTGGCAGTAGTGACTGCTCACCTGAGGAGTCTTGGATTCCAAGTGTTTCCCTATCTGGACGACTGGCTCCTGACTGCCACCACCAGACATCTACTAATGGACAACCTCAAAGCCACCTTTTCCCTGGGTGCTACCCTGGGAATTACATTCAATTGGTCAAAGTCTGTCTTGCTGCCCTCTCAGCGCATAAGGTTCATAGGAACAGAGATAGACTCAAAATTGATGCGCGTCTTTCTTCCTACCGAAAGGATTCAAACTTTACAAGGTCAAGTTCAAGCCCTGCTTTCAAGATCCAAAGCCCCAGCCAGGATGGTCCTGCAACTTTTAGGTTCGATGTCTGCCACGGTTCTCCTAGTTCCTCTGGCAAGATTGCACGTGAGGATTCTTCAGTGGCTATTATCGACTCAATGGTCCTTTCAGAATCTTCCCCTCAATCACCCCATTATGATTACAGAAACGTGCAAACGGGACCTCCGCTGGTGGCTTCACCCGTCCAATCTGAATCAGGGAAGACCTTTTGTTATCCCCCCTCCGGTGGCCACTCTGACGACGGATGCCTCCCAGACAGGGTGGGGGGGGCATTGTCTGGGCAGGTTAGTTCAGGGTTCCTGGCTTCCAGACGAAACCTTTCTCCACATCAATGTATTGGAGATGAGGGCTGTACTTCTGTCCCTACAGGCCCTCCACAAGTTTCTCCCTCAAGGCATTATCGCCATCCACACAGACAACATGTCGGTGGTCTGGTATCTAAACAAACAAGGAGGGACCAGATCTTACCCCCTTTGCAGAGAGGCCATGAGGGTGTGGGAATGGGCTGTAGCTACCAACCGCTTCTTGGTAGCGACCCACATTCCAGGGAAATCCAATATATTGGCAGACAGATTAAGCAGGACAATTCTCTCTCCTCACGAGTGGTCCCTGAACGAAACAGTAGCAGCTCAGGTTTTCAGAAGATGGGGACGCCGTGCTGCGACCTGTTTGCAACACCACAAAACACAAAGTGCAAAAGGTTCTTCTCCTTGACTCCACATCAGGGGGAGGCAGCTATGGATGCTCTAGCACAACCTTGGCCAACAGGGCTACTTTATGCTTTTCCTCCGGTTCCACTTCTCTACAAAGTCATTCAGAAAGCTTCTCAATTGGGGTCCACAATGATACTAATTGCTCCGTACTGGCCTCGTCAGGTATGGTTCCCCTACCTGAAGAAACATGCGGTGGACGATCCTTGGGTTTTGGATCTAACCCTGGATCTGCTAATTCATCAGTCGGGACGACAACACCAGTCCCTTCGCACGTTGAAGTTGACAGCTTGGCTCCTCCACTTCCGACTTTAGTCAGAAATCACACCTTAGACCCGGAAGTTATTCACATTTTATCTTCGGCCCACAAACCCACCACTAAGAAATTGTACCTCAGTAAGTGGAAGAGGTTTGCTATCTGGGCTCAACTCAGGGGCTTGGACCCTATCACTGCCCCGATACCAGAGGTCTTGAAATTTTTAACATCCTTGTTTAATCAAGGATCTTCAGTCTCTACTATTAAAGTCCAACTTGCAGCTATCTCTAAATTTCACGAATTCATGGATCCACCGTTGATGAGCAGCAGATTATGCAAAACTTTCATTAAAGGTGCGGGCTGTTAAGACCCCAGTTTTTCATCCTGCCTCCATGGGATCTTGATTTGGTGCTTCGTGCCTTAACATCTTCCCCTTCGAACCGGCTGCTACATGTGAGTTAAAATATCTGTCTTGGAAAACTGCCTTCTTAGTTGCAATTACCTCTGCAAGAAGGGTTTCAGAGCTTCAAGCCCTATCTATCAAACCACCGTACTTGATTTTTCACAAGGATAGAGTATCACTTAGGCCTAACCCATCTTTTGTCCCAAAGGTTTGTTCTAATCTCTGTCTCCAACAATCTCTAGAGCTACCAGTTTTCTTTCCAAAATTCTCCAATGAAGCAGAGTACACTCTCCATAAATTGGATGTTCACAGGCAATTGCTTCTATCTAGACAGGACTCAGCAAATTCGTAAATCAGACCAGTTGTTTGTGTCCTTTTCAGACAATAAATTGGGTAAAACCATCACAAAAGCTACTATCTCCAAATGGATTAGAGATTGTATAACTCAGGCTTATTCCTCTTCAAATAAGCAACTTACAACATCTATCAAAGCTCACTCTACCAGAGCTATGGCTACTTCTATCACCTTTCATTCCAAGCTCGCTATTTCTGAGATTTGTGCTGCGGCTACTTGGTCCAACCACACTTTCATTTCCCACTATAAATTGGATGTGGCATCTAAAGGGCGAGCATCATTTGGTTCCACGGTACTCAGGAGTGTTTTCCAGTGAGCCACCCAGGATTCAGGTGCTAGGACGCTGTCCCATCAGTCAGAATGTAGGCGAGATAGGATCACATAACATCTTTTAGTTATGTACTCACCATAACTTCAGATGTTTGGGATCCATCTCCTACATTCCTAATACCCACCCTCCTTCCCCGGCCTTGGAGATCAGAAGAGATTGAACGGTTTTGAGTTCTACTGTTTTTATCTTGTTTCATCTGACGATGTTATATAAGCAGTGCGTGCATGTGTGCATGTATGCGGACAAACTAGATCTGGGGGACTGGTAGTGGTGCATCCTGGGATATAGTAAGCTCAGCCAATAAGAGACTTCGCTCTTTGGCATAAGCGTGCCGAGTCGGAGCCGAGGGATCGGCTCCGAACCTATCAGTCAGAATGTAGGCGAGATGGATCCCAAACATCTGAAGTTATGGTGAGTACATAACTAAAAGTTCCGAATGGTCACCTTACAATCCATTCTCCCACTGCTGGAGAAAGGTGTTTGGATGTGCTCCATAGATCTCAAGGATGCCTATTATCACATTTTGATAGATCAGGCGTCCAGGAGACATTTGCGCTTCAGCCTGGGAGACAGTCATTTTCAGTTCTGCGCACTGCCCTTTGGTCTCACCACAGCCCCCAGGGTGTTCACCAAATGGTTTGGCGGTCGTGACTGCTCACCTGAGGAGTCTAGGATTCCAGGTGTTTCCGTATCTGGACGACTGGCTCCTAACTGCCACCTCCAGGCGTCTACTATTGCAGAACCTACAAGCCACCATATCACTAGGCACTTCCCTTGGAATCACCTTCAATTGGCCAAAGTCTGTGTTGCTGCCATCTCAGCGCATAAGGTTCATCGGAGTAGAGATAGACTCAAACCAAATGCGGGTCTATCTTCCTACAGAAAGGATACAAACTATACAGGCTCAAGTCCGAGCCTTGCTTCTCAGATCCAAAGCTCCAGCCAGGATGGTCCTGCAGCTATTAGGCTCTATGTCGGCCACTGTTCTCCTAGTCCCTTTAGCAAGATTGCATATGAGAATTCTCCAGTGGCTCCTATCGACACAGTGGTCCTTTCAGGATCTCCCCCTCAGTCACCTCATACGGATCACGGAAACCTGCAAACGGGACCTTCGCTGGTGGCTGGTGCCCTCCAATTTGGATCAGGGACGACCCTTTGTTCCACCTCCTCCTATGGCCACATTGACGACGCCTCCCAGACGGGGTGGGGGGGGCATTACCTGGGCAGGTCAGTCCAAGGCAATTGGCATCCCGACGAAAGTCTCCTTCACATCAACATTCTAGAAATGAGGGCAGTGTTTCTGTCTCTACAAGCCCTCCACGATTACCTCCCCCAGGGCGTAATTGCCATTCACTCCGACAACATGTCAGTAGTTTGGTATCTGAACAAACAGGGAGGGACCAGATCCTACCCCCTTTGCAGAGAGGCCATGAGAGTTTGGGAATGGGCAGTGGCGACCAGACGTTCTCTGGTAGCGACTCATATCCCTGGGAAATCCAACGTGATAGCCGACAGACTAAGCAGAACTATTCTCTCTCCTCACGAGTGGTCTCTGAACGATGCAGTGACAACTCAGATCTTCAGCAGATGGGGAACTCCTTGTTGCGACCTTTTCGCTACCCCACTGAACGCGAAGTGCAGAAAGTTCTTTTCTCTCACTCCAGCTCCGGGGGAGAGTCCTATGGACGCATTAGCCCATCCTTGGCCCACCGGCTTGCTATACGCCTTCCCTCCAGTTCCCCTCCTTCCCAGAGTGATCCAAAAGGCGTCTCACTTGGGGAGCAAAATGATTTTAGTTGCCCCTTACTGGCCTCGTCAGGTATGGTTCCCATCTATTCGGAAATATGCACTGGACGGCCCATGGTTCCTGGATCAGATCCCAGACCTATTAATTCATCAGTCGGGACAACTCCATCAGTCCCTTCACACTTTGAAGTTAACAGCTTGGCTCCTCCTCTTCCGATTATAGTCAGGAATCATACTTTAGACCCGGAAGTCATACATATCTTATCCTCGGCCCACAAGTCTGCCACCAAGAAATTGTATACTAGCAAATGGAAACGATTTGCTATTTGGGCTCAACTCTGGGGTCTAGATCCCATCACTGCTCCGGTGACAGAAGTCCTGAAATTTCTAACTTCCCTATTCAATCAATGTTCTTCAGTCTCTACCATCAAGGTCCAATTGGCAGCTATCTCCAATTTTCATGAATCTATAAACCCACCTTTAATGAGCAACAGATTGTGTAAAACCTTCATGAAAGGTGCTGCGCTTTTACGACCTCCGATTTCTCATCCTGCTCCTCCGTGGGATCTCAGTGTGGTATTATGTGCCTTAACCTCCTCCCCCTTCGAACCGGCAGCAACCTGTGATTTGAAATTTCTTTCTTGGAATACTGCCTTTCTGGTTGCGATTACTTCTGCCAGAAGGGTTTCAGAGATTCAAGCTCTATCTGTCAAACCACCGTATCTGGTTTTTCACAAAGATAGAGTATCCCTCAGGCCTAACCCATCTTTTGTCCCTAAAGTTTGTTCCAGTTTTTGCCTGCAACAGTCATTAGAACTTCCAGTTTTCTTCCCAAAGTACTCGAACAAAGCGGAATACATCTTCCACACATTGGATGTTCACAGGCAATTGCGTTTTTATTTAGACAGGACCCAACAAACACGGAAAACAGATCAGTTGTTTGTGTCCTTTTCGGATAATAAATTGGGCAAAGCCGTCACAAAGGTCACTATTGCCAAATGGATCAGGGACTGTATTAGTCAGGCTTATTCTTCTTCTAGTAAAGAGCTTACAGCCTTTGTCAAAGCTCACTCTACAAGAGCTATGGCTACTTCAATAGCATTCCATTCTAAGCTTGCCATTAGTGACATTTGTGCTGCGGCTACGTGGTCTTTCCTGCACACCTTCATCTCCCACTACAAATTGGATGTGGCATCTCGGGGGCGAGCTTCATTTGGTTCCACACTTCTCAGGAGTGTTTTCCAGTGAGCCACCCAGGAATCAGGTGCTAGGGACGCTGTCCCATCAGTACAGAATGTAGGCGAGATAGGATCACATAACATCTTTTAGTTATGTACTTACCATAACTTTAGATGTTTGGGATCCATCTCGCCTACATTCCTAATAACCCACCCTCCTTCCCCCTGCCTTGGAGATCAGAAGAGATTGGATGGTCCGAGTTCTATTGTTTCATCTTGAAACATCTGGCAATGTTATATAAACAGTTATGTGTGTATGCATGAGTGCGGACAAACAAGATCTGGGGAAGTAGCGGTGGTGCATCCTGGGTTATAGTACAGCTCAGCCAATGAGAGACTTCGCTCTATAGTATAGCGTGCCGAGTCGGAGCCGAGGATCGGCTCCGAACCCATCAGTACAGAATGTAGGCGAGATGGATCCCAAACATCTAAAGTTATGGTAAGTACATAACTAAAAGTTATGTACTCACCATAACGTTCCATCTGAGTAGTTGTACTTCATTTGTCTTCAACCATCCCTCCCTCCTTCCCCTGGACCTTGACGCATGATCAGCCTACGGGCTGCAGTATAGGTCAAAAGTATATTATCAGGTCGGGTTCTAAGTATGTTCAGCAAACTCGATCTGGGGATTGAAGGCAGTGGAGGTGTATTATGGGTAAGGGGAGGAGTCTGGAGCTCAGAGCTGATGCTAGTACTATTTGCTGGCTCGGATCCGATATGGATCTGTATCTCACAGGTTGAAGACAAACTCAGATGGAACGTTATGGTGAATACATAACTTCTTTTTTACACTTTCTCCTTTATTTATCCATTTCAAAAATCCTTCTGATAAATATTTAACCAGGCAACTTTTTCCCTAATGCATCTTTTTCCATCAATACTGTAAACTCTCAGTTAACAAGCAACCAGAAAAAAAAATTGAAGAAATACAGTACAATTTTCATGTGTTAAACTTTCTGTCCCCCACCCCACAGAAACACACCTTAAGTTTCTAGAGTTTGAGTTTTAAAAAGGAAGATATGAATAAATTCCCTCTCTCCCCTACCTAAGAACATGTCAAACCAAACAAATAGTACAGGGTACAGTATTAGGCCCATTTTTAATAGCAGCTCTCAAGAAACCAGAAATTACAGTTATCCGATATCTACCAATCCTCATGGGTGCTGGTTAACCGAGAGTTTACTGTACATCTTTTTACCATATCAAGATATTTCTTATGTAATATTGCTTGTAATTTTCCTTTGTTTTTTGATTTAGTTTTGTATAGCTTATAAACGGAAATACTACTGAATTTATCATATTTTCCCTTATTTTGGTTTGTTTATGAAATTCCCTAGTTTTACTGGCTTTAATTTTGATGTAGTATGATGTTTAATACTTTTATTGTTGTATGTATAACTTGCTTTTGCTGATATAATTTATGTTCATCATTATGATCACTGCTGCACTCGCCTAAGCTATATCTTGAGTACGACGTAACAGCCCAGCCAGTTTTCAAAGCTTCAGGACACCTTCTATACAACCAAATTGTTAGTCCGCTGTAGTTGAGCTGACTAAAAGTCAGGTTTTGGGTACCAAGCCTTTCAGTGCTTTCCTGCCACTTAGAAGAATGTTCCTCTGTGGGCTTTCAAGGATCAAAGGTCAGCTAGCACGGTTCCATTGTTGCACAGTTAAATCTCCCTTTAGGGGAAGAAACTTCGGCTTTACCTTTTGCAACAGGAAACTCATTTATTCGTTGTTTCTTCCACCTGTCCTCAACAAATGGGTTATCAGATTCTGCTTTGGCCACACTCAAACTTTTGAATCCAAGGCTGAGGTTTTTTCCCTTAACTATAATTTATCTCCTTAGGGTAATTTACCTCAGATCTCACTTGCCGCTTGATTGCCTCAGACACAAATCTCTAGGCTCAGTGTTTTGGGTGGAGCCAAGTGCTTTTTCATGATGTTCTTCGTGTTTCACTGTTGCAGTAATCACATTTGGGTTTATCCCTGCCAGGGTAGCCCTCGGCTGGCCCAAATACCAGAGGCTTACTATTTCTGCGTCGGTTGCTGTCGTTTCAGGATTGACGTCAGGTCGTCAGTAGTAATAAAGTAAGGCAGCTAACGCCATTACATCAGTCTTTCTTGCTGAGGAGCTCGAAGCAGAAGCAGTTCGCACAAGTGACGGTCGACCGCTACCTGATTTTCATCTTCCGAATTGAAACTGAAGTCTTCTAAAGCTAAGTACCCCGTTGGGGAGCCTTTTTTCTTGCTCTAACCAATGTCAGAAAAAGTTAACAATTGTCTTGCCTGTGGAAATCAAATACCACACCGAGACTTTCATTCTTAATACGTCACTTGCTTAGGCCCAGATTACGACATCCCTCGCTGTCATTTTTGTGCTTAGTTTACTGCCAGAACTATACATCGTTGGGCCCTTGTAGTAGCTAGATATTTTTGCTTACAGTCCTCGAATTCCGATATGGCTTCAAAAACATAAGGGTAAAGACAGAGACAGACGGCACAGTTCCAAACCTACTGACGATGCTCCCGTTAAGCTAGTCATCAGTTCTCTGGTCCTCAGTGAGGTGCTTTCGCAGCCCCTGATGCCCACTTCTGTGGATTCGCAGGCCACTACTGAGACCCTTTCGGAGTCCAGTATGCTGTAAAACTCTTCGACTAAGGATCTTGCGGTTGTCTCTACCTTGGATGGGTCCGGAGCCACTGAGTAGGCACCGGCTTCCGAGGAAGTACTTCGTGCTATTGATTCTCGACACAAAACGATGACTTCTGTTGCGTCTACCGTTCTTTTGAAAACAGAGTTTCTAAGGCCCAGGGTACAAACCACACCCAAGAAATCAATGACCCAATCCTCAGGCATCTGCTTCCTTGCCTCAGTCTCAAATGCTTAAAATGGAAGAAGACCTTATCATGCTGATAAGGGGAAGCCAAGCTACCCCTTCCAAAAGAAAAGAAATCTGTCCCCAGTAGTTTTGTCTGAACAGGAGTCTGATGACTCTGACACATCTGAATATGAAGACATGCAACCCCTCTCTGCTTATGAGGATTCTGATGCAGAGGATTCCATTCCTTCAGCCTCTCCACCCAAGGACATTTCCTTTGGGGAAAACCCTTCATACCTTAAGGGAGCATTTTCAATGGGAATGTCAGGACTACCCTCAATCTAAAAAGAGACTCAGAGAATTTTTAGATCTTTCACAGCACAGACCCCTGGCCATTCCCCCAGTCCTGGATGTTGTGGACGATGTTTTCCTGGAATTCAGTTTGACTCCTGACACCCTCCCTCCTGCACCCAGAAAACCTGACGGGTACTAGAGTCCCTGACCCTCACAAATTTTATTTCAAAAATCCTGCTGCTGACCCTGAGGTAATTTCTCAAAGGCCTAAAGGAATCAAAGCAACCTCTGCTAAGAATCCCACCCCCTCAGATAAGGATTCCCGAGTACTAGACAGATGACGTAAAAAAGTATACACCTCTGCTACTCTTGCTATCAGAGCACTAAATTGCCAGTTCTGTATGCTAAAATTTCAGCAACATACTGAGGTGGTGGTGCTGCAGTAGCGTTGTCGCCTCACAGTAAGACGACGTCCTGTTCGATTCTCAGCTAGAGCGTCTTCTGTGTGGAGACATGCGTGAATGGGCATACCTTCATTGAAGGTTGTGCATCAGAGCTGGCAACTCGTCACATAAAAATCTACTGCCAATCATTAGCGGACCAGAGTTCCACTGTGGCGACCCCTAACCGGGAAAAGCCGAAAGACACAACAACCCTGGAACTCCTCAAACAAAGCGTCTTCCTTTCCTGCTCGTGCAAAATCTAAGGAGTCACAAGAGTTGATACATTCTGCAAGTCGAGTGACTAAGCACACCTTACGCTGTGGTTTTGACACCCTAGAAGCATCTTGCAGGGCAGTAGTCACCAGTTCTGTCCTTAGAAGGCATGCATGGCTTAAGGAACAGCCCTTGCTAGACCATGTTAAATTCTAAGTTATTAGATGCACCCTTACACAAATGCAGCTTATTTGGTATTAAGGCAGAGAAGGTCTTAAAAAAGATGGAAGAAAAAGCTAAATTTATGCAGACAGTTTTAGGATTTCCTACAGGTCCATCCACCCAGGTTCAGCAGACATTGCCCCTCCAAGAACTGGTCTTTTCCTGCTCCCACCAGGTCAGTTCTGCAGAGATCAAAGCAGTGGAGTTCCTCCACTTCAAAACCAGGGAGTTCTAAGCTACCCCCTCATGGTAAGAACTCAAAATGACTCTCCTCCCCCACCACCTCCCTCTGCCCACCTGCACTTACCTCTAGGAGGAAAACTCTCCTTTCATGCTAGCACCTGGGCCACCATTACCATCTACCACAGGGCCCTCAACCTAGTGTCCCAGGGATACATATTTTCTTTCCACACTCTTCCAACCCCAAAAGGGCTCCCAGGTCTACCTCCAAACCAGTGGGCAGAGGCGAAAAAGCAAGTCCTTTCCCTGCTCTCTCTCAGGGCAGTAGAGCACGTTCCTGCAGAGCAGATAGGCCAAGGTTTCTACTCCAGATGTTTTCTGGTACCCAGAAAAGAGGGCACCTGGCACCCCATCCTCGATCTATCCATTCTAAACACCTTTCAGGTTGTACCAAAATTCAAAATGCTCACCTTCCAGCAACTGCTACCCATGCTCTCCAAGGATGCTTGGCTAGCCACCCTAGATCTAAAGGAGGCCTACCTCCACATTCCTATCAGGGAATCATGCAGGAAATATCTACGTTTCAGGCCAGGATCTCTGCACTTTCAGTTCTCTGCACTTCCCTTTGGCTTATCTACTACTCCCAGAGTTTTCACAAAATGTCTGGCTTCCACCATTGCCTTTTGCAGACAAAGGAATATCCAGATTTACCCATACTTAATGACTGCCTAATTCAGGCAGACAGTCAGGAAAAGCTGCTCAAGCATATGGCCTTTGTAAAGTCTTTATTTACCTCCCTGGGGTGCACTATCAAAGAAAAGAAATCCAAACTAGTACCCACACAAAGGATTATATTCCTGGGAGCAAGCCTGGACACAGTATCCCAGATGGCATTCCTTACACCAAGAAAGCAAACTTACCTGAAAGCCTACTTCTCTCAACTAGCCACCAGACCCCAGTTACCTGCAAGGAAAATCCTACAAGTCCTGGGGTTCATGGCATCTTGCATTCTACTCATTCCGTATGCCAGACTGCATATGAAGAAACGTCAGTGGTACCTAAAAAGCCTTTGGTGTCAACACTCTCAAGACCTGGAAACTCTTATACCAGTGATACGTTGCCTAAGGAAAGATTTTCTTTGGTGGGCAGCAGCATGCTCCCACAGCAAGGGACTACCTTTCTCACCGCCGCCCAGACCCTCACCACAGACTCATCAAATTATGTACACCTGGACAGCAGGTGTATACAGGGCCAATGGAGCACACAGCAAATCCAACTGCACATCAACCAAAAAGAGATGTTCGCTGTCCAGCATGCATTGACAGTTTTCAGGCCCCTTCTGTCCCCAGGGGCTCTCCGGATCAAAACAGACAACACTGTGATGTGGTATATCAACAAGCAGGGAGGGACTCCTACCCTCTATACAGGCTGACCATGACCCTTTGGCACACAGCCTCTGCCATGCAGCTCCACCTGTTAGCACAATTCCTGCCAGGTTCTCTAACCTCTCTGGCAGACTACTTAAGCAGAAATCTTCTGGACCCACAAGTGTGTGGCAGCTAGACAAAAGAACTTTCACCCTGATAACTCAGAAATGGGGCACCCAGAAGGTCGACCTTTTTGCCTCCCACACCAACCATCAGCTCAGCAAGTTCGGCACCAGGGAGCATCACTGCATGGCTTGGAAAATGGATGCCCTTTCCTTGCCCTGGGTAAATATATCGGTCTATGCATTTCCTCCACTACTTCTCCTCATCAAGGTACTGCTCAAAATAAGGGAGGAAAAACCGAGGGCAGTTCTTATTGCTCCAGACTGGCCTTGACAGCACTGGTACCCACTGCTGCTCAGCCTGTCCCCACTGGCACCACGGCATCTCCCTCAGACCCCAACCCTCCTGACCGAGAAGGTAGCCTTTAAGGATGGTGCAGCTTCCTTCAGTTCAGAAGATGAGGAGGAGCTTTCCTACTCTGGCCGGCCTATCCCTACAAACTTACCTAGATTACGACTCTTAACACACATTCCCCCTCCGTCCAAGAACCTTTCTTTTGGCAATGCCCTTCAGAGAACGAAGGAGGTTTTCAATAAGGAAAGGAAACAGTTCTTACAGGTTCAGACCCATTACAGGGAGCAGCAAGCTTGTCTTCTTGCAGGTCACTGGCTTATGTTCTTTGTGTTTCACTGTTGCAGTCATCACACTTGGGGCTATCTGCCTGCAGGTAGCCCTCAGTCGGCCCGAATACCAGAGACTTAGTATTTCTGCAGCGGATGCTGTCGCTCCTAGACTGACTTCAGGTCGTTAGGGGTATAAAAACAGGCTGCCGATGCCATTACATCAGTCTTTCTTGTTGAGGAGCCTGAAACAGAAGCAGTTCGCAAGTGCCGGTCAGCTGTCTGAATTTCGTTTACGAATTTAATAATCCTGTAGTCTTCTAAAGCTAAGTACCCCGTTGGGAATATTTTTTTCTTGCTCTAACCAATGTCAGAAAAAGTTAACAATTGTCTTGCCTGTGGAAAGCAAATACCTCTCAGAGATTTTCATTCTTACTGTCACCTGCTTAGGCCTGGACCACGATGTCCCTCGCTGTCGGTTTTATGCCTTATTTAACCCCCGAACCATTCATCATCAGGCTCTTTGTCGCTAAATTCTTTTTCTCTCTATCTCCTAATTCTGAGATGGCTTCGATAGGCCATCCGACTACCAATATTCCAAAAAAACATAAAGATAAAGACAGGCTGCATAGGTCCAAAACTGCCGATGACACTTCCGTTAAGCTAGTCGCCAGTCTGCCAGTACTCAGTGAAGCCCTTTTGTAACCCCTGATGCCCATTTCAATGGATTCACAGGCCTCTACTGAGACCCATTTGGAGTCTGGTATGCTGCGAGACTCTTCTTCGACTGTGGAACCTGCGGATATCTCTGCCTTGGATGCGTCCGGAGCCGCTGAGCAGGCACCGGCTTTGAGGCAGGTATTCGCTCAACCGATGTTCAACTCAAACCGATGACTTCTTTTTTAACCAAAACTACCGAGTTTCTTATGCCCAGAGTACACACTACGCCTAGAAAACAGACAACCAAAGTGCATGCACCTGCTCCCATGCCACAAAAACAAATGCTTAGAATGGCTGAAGACCTTATTACACTGATAAGGGGAAGTCGGCCTTCCCCTGCTAAGAGACAGAGTCCAGTCCCCTTCAGCTTCTACAGACCAGGAGTCCGATGACTCTGAAATTTCTGATTATGAAGACATGCCCTTAACTGCTTATGAGGATTCAGATGCAGAGGAATCCATTCCCTCTGCCTCCCCTCCAGAGGATTTTTCTTTTGGTGAAACCTTACATACCTTATGAGAACATTTCCACTGGGAGAATGCCAAGACTATCCTCAGTCCAAAAAAAGACTCAGAGAATTTCTAGAGCTGCCTCAAAACAGGCCCTTAGCAATACCACCTCTCCTGGATGTTGTGGATGATGATTTTATGGAATCCAGTCTTACTCCTGACACTTCACCTCCTGCCCTTGGGAACCAGACAGGTACTACAGAGTCTCTATTCAACACCAAACTGTGGTCCGAACAGGATTACAATCTGGAACACCAGCAAAAGGAACAACAACCAGTGAAAATAAAACGTTATTTTCTCTCTTTTTCCTCTCTAGCGCCTCGGCTCAACAAAAGCCTTCAAGGAGTAACAATTCACATACATCCATAGCATTTATACACCATCATCAACTTATTATACAATTAAACAATTAAATAATCAAATACAAATCTAATTATCTACTTAAAAAACAATATATTAAATCAAACTTTTCCAGCAACAGTCAATATTTAACCCTTTAGGGGTTAATGTCTCATATTTTAAAATAAAAATCATCTCTTTCTTTAAAAGTTCATTTCTTATTCTACCCTCACTAGCTTCATTTATAAAAATCTGCTCTAAAATAGCTACCCTCAAACTGTCACATTTTGAATTATGAAACTCTACAAAATGTTGGGCTAAGGGACTTTCCATCTTATTTGTTTTTATGTCCCTTAAATGTTCCAAAATTCTAACTTTCAACATTCTTTTAGTTTGACCCACATAAAATTTCTTACAACCACATTGAATAATATATACAATTCGCTCTGTTCTACAACTAAAGCAACCATTAGGTTTAAAACTAATTCCATTAATATGTGGAAAAAAATCTTTAACATGAGAACAAATTTTACATTTCCCACATGGTATTGTTCCTTTAACCACATTTAGATCGTATATTTTCTCTATGGGTCGAATAAATTTGGTGTGTACTATTATATCCTTAATGTTTCTCACTCTCTTGTATGCAAACTTAAACTTCTTTTTTGTTGGCTCATTCAACTCATCTTTTAATGTCTTCACTACAAATATTAAATGTAGAGACCATATAAATTTTTTCACACCTTCTTTATTATTCATATCTACTATTTTATTTTGTCTATTCCAATATATAGGTCCCTTCTTGTATCTACTATTAAATATTTTATTTTTACTCAAATTTATTAATTGACTATCATATTGTCTTTTTATAAACATATCTGTTGTATTCTCTATTTCCCTTAAAAAATCTCTTTCATTATTACAAATACGAAATATTCTTAAATATTCACTATAAGGTAAAGCTTCTAATGTATGTTTAGGGTGACAACTTGTGCCCATTAAAAATTGGTTCAAACAATCAAACTTTCTATGTATACTAGTAACTATAGGTTTACCTGTGATGCCATGTAAATTGATGTCCAAAAAAGAAACATTCCCACCACATTGTATGCCATCAAACTTGATGCCAAACCTATTTGTTTGTATATCTTTTACAAACTTTTCACTTTCAGATTGACCTCCCTTACACAAAAAAAAATCAAATCATCAATAAATCTATAATAATATATAACATAATTTTTAACAAACAAATGAGTATAAATGTATTCAGATTCCACCAATCCCATAAATTCGTTGAACAAATCTTATTTGTCTTGTGTTAGTGAGTTGAATGCGTATTGTGCTATAGATACATCGACAATTAACACTAGTACCAAATTCATGCCACCTTTTATACATGAAGGGATAAAAAACTTTCATACAATGGTTGGTTTTGAAATTGATGTATTATTAGAAAGTATAAATAAAACAAATGTGAATTATAATTTATCGAAAAAAGAGTGGATTGAATTAATGAATTTTTCTAGACAAACTAGTTTAATAGCCTTCTGATAAAGGCAATAAAATTGTAGTTATGCATTATACTCAGTACTACAAAAATGTGTATGGATTTATTAGGGGATGAATTTACATATTGTGAAGCTCCTATTGAAGCTATAACATGAGCATAGGAAAATTATCTCAACCTGATACATAGAGGCTTAAGATTAGGTTATTGGTCAGATATAGATGTTGAGAATAAATTGCACATTCATGAATGTAGTCCATCTTATTTTTGTCTGCCAAAAATACATAAAGACACGATTAATCCTCCCGGTAGACCGATTGTTTCGGCTAGTAATTATTTTTTGCATAATTTAGGGGTGATATTACATCATGTGTTACTAAAAGAAGCAAAGAAACTTTCATCTTACATAGAAGATTCATTTGATTTCTTAAAGAGAATAAAACATGTGACGTGGTGTGAAGATATGTATTGGTTGACTTTGGATGTTAAAAGTCTCTACACCAATATAAAAAATTCATTTGGAATAGAGGCTTTATATAGACAGATGGGAGATTTGCCCTTAACACATTATATTACAGATCTAGTGAAATTTTGCGTAGAGAACAATTATTTTTATTTTGATGACAGAATTTTCCACCAAATCCAAGGAACAGCTATGGGTGCAGCATTTGCACCCATGTATGTAAATATATTTATGGGATTGGTGGAATCTGAATACATTTATACTCATTTGTTTGTTAAAAATTATGTTATATATTATTATAGATTTATTGATGATTTGATTTTTTTGTGTAAGGGAGCTCAATCTGAAAGTGAAAAGTTTGTAAAAGATATACAGACAAATAGGTTTGGTATCAAGTTTGATGGCATACAATGTGGTGGGAATGTTTTTTTTTGGACATCAATTTACATGGCATCACAGGTAAACCTATAATTACTAGTATACATAGAAAGTTTGATTGTTTGAACCAATTTTTAATGGGCACAAGTTGTCACCCTAAACATGCATTAGAAGCTTTACCTTATAGTGAATATTTAAGAATATCTCGTATTTGTAATAATGAAAGAGATTTTTTAAGGGAAATAGAGAATACAACAGATATGTTTATAAAAAGACAATATGATAGTCAATCAATAAATTTGAGTAAAAATAAAATATTTAATAGTAGATACAAGAAGGGACCTATATATTGGAAAAGACAAAATAAAATAGTAGATATGAATAATAAAGAATAGTTGGAAAAATTTATATGGTCTCTACATTTAATAATTGTAGTGAAGACATTAAAAGATGTATTCTACATTTCTTGAAATTTTTACAGAATTTCTCTGAGTTGAATGAGCTAACAAAAAAAGAAGTTTAAGTTTGCATACAAGAGAAGGAGAAACATTAAGGATATAATAGTGCACACCAAATTTATTAGACCCATAGAGAAAATATACGATCTAAATGTGGTTAAAGGAACAATACCATGTGGGAAATGTAAAATTTTTCTCATGTTAAAGATTTTTTTCCACATATTAATGGAATTAGTTTTCATAGGTTCATAGGTTCATACTAGGCTATCTGCCCTAAGGCATTTATAAGCCTAGCCAGAATGTTTGGCTTTTGCCACCCATTTTAAATTTATTTTGCTATGCCCTTTTTCGAGGTTAGTATACTGTGCCTCTGTCTAACAGTGACACAGAAGTGATACCCGGGGTAAACCTATGATCTCCCATCCACTCATCAAGATTCCTCTTGAAGAGAGTCAATGAGGGACTCTGCCTAACCTGGACTGGGATTTTATTCCAAAGTGAAGGGAGCCTCTGGGTTATGCATCTGTCCCTCCAGCATGTCCTATTTATTTCAGTGCTGAGGTTCAAGTCTCTCGAGCGCATAGCTCGATGGGATTTGGATTTTCTGAGGTGCAGCATGTCCATTAATTCCGGGTTGGACATGGCTTTATACGTCAGGCACAGATCGCCTCTGAACAGGCGGTATGCCACTGAGTAGAGCTGGAGTTTCTTTAACCGGGCAGCATATGGCATCTGTTTGAGCCCTTTGATCCTCTTGGTGAGGTACTTTTGGGGTCTTTATCCAGTTGCTGCAGGTGTCTGGTAAGGTACATCCCAAAAGTGGCATTGTACTCAATTATGGGCCTGATGAGGGATGAGTAAAGAGGCACAATGACCTCCCCTGATCTAGATGTGAATCCCTTCATGATTAGGTGGGTTATATAAAATGTGTTTTTAACCACTTTGGCCACGTGGTTGTCAAATGAGAGTTTGCTATCAACTTGGGTCCCCAGGTCCCTAATTACTTCTTCTGTACTTAATGGATTACCACCTATGTGGTAATTTGTGGGCACTTTGTTTTTGCCAAAGGGGATGACTATACACTTTTTGGCATTTAGCTTGAGGCCATGGCTCTGGCACCAGTTGTCTGTTTCTATGAGGCCCTTTTGGAGGATGCTTGTGTCGGCTGGAGAGTCGATTATGGCGCTCAGTTTGCAGTCATCTGCGAAATTGGTCATTGGTTTTGAACATTAGGTTTTAAACCTAATGGTTGCTTTAGTTGTAGAACAGAGCGAGTTGTATATATTATTCAATGTGGTTGTAAGAAATTTTATGTGGGTCAAACTAAAAGAATGTTGAAAGTTAGAATTATGGAACATTTAAGGGACATAAAAACAAATAAGATGGAAAGTCCCTTAGCCCAACATTTTGTAGAGTTTCATAATTCAACATGTGACAGTTTGAGGGTAGCTATTTTAGAGCAGATTTTTATAAATGAAGCTAGTGAGGGTAGAATAAGAAATGAACTTTTAAAGAAAGAGATGATTTTTTATTTTAAAATATGAGACATTAACCCCTAAAGGGTTACATATTGACTGTTGCTGGAAAAGTTTAATATATTGTTTTTTAAGTAGATAATTAGATTTGTATTTGATTATTTAATTGTTTAATTGTATAATAAGTTGATGATTGTGTATAAATGCTATGGATGTATGTGAATTGTTACTCCTTGAAGGCTTTTGTTGAGCCGAGGCGCTAGAGAGAAAAAGAGAGAAAAGGTTTTATTTTCACTGGTGGTTGTTCCTTTAGATACTACAGAGTATCTGACACACTCAAATTTCTTTTCAAGAATCCTACTGCTGACCCCAGAGATCATTTCCCATGGTCCTAAAGGTATCAAGGCTACTACAGCCAAGAATCCCACCCACTACCTTTGCAACTCTTGCTATTAGGGCATTGAATTGTCAGTTTTACATGCTGAAGTACCAGCAACATATTATGGAACTTATTAAAAAAAAAAGTGGCAACATTTACAGACTGTGCAGAAAATAAAGAATTGCAGGAGCTTATGCACGCTGCAAGCCAAGTCAGCAAGCATACTTTGCAGTGTGGCTTTGACGCCCTAGAAGCATCTTGCCGGGCAGCTCTCTTTGGCACTGTACTGAGAAGACATGCTTGGCTGATGGAGCAGACCTTGCCAGACCATGTCAAATCAAAGTTATTAGACGCTCCTTTGAATAAGGACTGTTTTAGTACCAAAGCAGAAGAGGTTCTTAAAAAGATGGAAGAAAAAGCTAAGTCTATGCAGACTGTTAAAGAATTCTTACAAGTGCAACCCCCTAGATTCAGTAGGCATTGCCCTTCCAAATACTGGTCCTTTCCAGCCCACTCCAGGCCTTCTCAAACCAGACCTAGGGGAAACAGACCACCCAGACTACAGTCTCAGGGTATGCAAAGATCTAAGCAGTGGAGTGCCCCCACCCTTAAAGCAGGGAGAGGTAAGCCACCTCCTTACGGAAAAAGCTCACAATGACTTCTTTACTCCACTCCCCAGCCGTGCCCAATTGCTTGTGCCCCTAGGAGGAAAACTTGCCCTTCATGCAAAAAACTGGATGTCCATCACTCAGGACCGGTGTGTCCTCAACATTGTATCCCTGGGGTACAAATTTTATTTCCATTCACTGCCAACCCCAGGTGGGTTCCCAGACCTTCCTCCAACCCAATGGGCAGAGGTTCAAAACCAAGTACTTACCCTACTCCATATCAAAGCTATCCAGCCGGTTCCAGTAGAACAAGAGGGGTCAAGGATTCTACTCCAGACTCTTCCTAGTACCCAGGAAAGAGGGCTCTGCACCCAATCCTGGATCTTTCCATTCTCAACACCTTCTTGGTGGTACCAAAATTCAAAATGCTTACCCTGCAACAGCTTCTTCCTATGCTAGGCAAGGATGCCTGGTTAGTCACCCTAGATTTAAAAGAAGCCTATCTGCATATCCCCGTAAGAGAATCATGCAGGAAGTATCTACGTTTCAGAGCAGGGTCTATGCATTATCAGTTCTCTGCACTTCCCTTTGGCTTATCGACTGCACCCAGAGTATTCACAAAATGCCTGGCTCCATCCATTGCATACTGCAGGCAGAGAAATATCCAAATTTACCCGTACTTGGACGACTGCCTGATTCAGGCGGACAGTCAGGAATTGCTACTGCAGCACCTGACATTTGTGAAAAACCTTCTCACTTCCTTGGGGTACACCATCAATGAAAAGAAATCAAAATTGGTACCCAGTCAAAAGATTGTATTCCTGGGAGCAAACTTGGACACAACTTCCCAGATGGCGTTCCTCGCCTCAGAAAAGCAAGTCCATCTGACAGACTATTTCAAACAAATGGCCACCAGAACCCAGCTATCTGCAAGAAAAATACTGCAAGCCCTAGGGTTCATGGCCTCATGTGTACTGCTGATTCCATATGCAAGACTGCATATGAGGAAACTCCAATGGTACTTAAAAAGTCTTTGGTGCCAACATTCTCAGGACCTGGAAACTCATTCCTATCATACCCTGTCTAAGGACAGAGTTCCTCTGGTGGGCAGAAGCATGCAACCACAACAAGGGACTGCCATTTACTCACCCCCAAGCCGCCCAGACCATAACCACAGATGCATCAGATTATGCCTGGGAGGCACACATGAACGGAAAATGTATTCATGGCCACTGGAGCCCAAGTCAAATTCATCTGCACATCAACCAAAAAGAGATGCTAGCTGTACTGAATGCCCTGACAGCTGTCAGATCCCTAATCTTTCCAGGACAACTGCTAATAAAAACAGACACCACAGATATGTGGTACATTAACAGGCAGGGGGTAACCCATTCCTACCCACTCTGCAGGCTGGCCATCGCCCTGGGGAACACGGCCTTAGACTTTCAAGTCCATCTGCAAGCTCAATTCCTGCCAGGCAAACAAAACTTACTGACAGATGACGTAAGCAGAAATCTCCTAGACCCACACGAGTGGCAACTGGAGCACAGCACCTTCAACCTTCTGATTCAGAAATGGGGGACCCCAGAGTTGGATCTCTTTGTCGTCTCCTACAACCCACCAGCTCAGAAAATTCTGCACCAGGAATCCTCACAGCAGGGCCTGGAAAGTGGATGCCCTATCTTTTCAGTGGGTAAATCTCTCAATCTATGCCTTTCCCCCTCTGCCCCTCCTTTCAAGAGTATTACTCAAGATAAAGTAGGACAGACCAAGGACAATTCTGATTGCCCTGGGTTGGCCATGCCAGCACTGGTATCCACTCATGCGCAGCCTGACATCAGTACCACCCTGACACCTACACCAGAATCCAACCCTCCTCTCTCAACAGGAGGGACAGATTCTGCATCCATAACTGCAAACCCTAAATCTTGCAGCCTGGGTTATTCCTTGAATTCTCCCCCAGCAGCCTTAAACAAATAGGTGCTGGATGTCATTCTCGAAGCCAGAAGACCCAGTACAAGAAAATCCTATGCTGATAAGTGGAAAAGGTTCTACTCATGGATTCAATCTAAAGGAGAGGACACAACTCTGCCATCTCTGCCTCTTATCCTGGATTACCTAGCAGATCTACTCCACAAAGGCCTGTCCTCCTCCATTAAGATACATGCCTCAGCCATTTCTGCTCATTACAACACTGAGCCACCTCTCTTCTCGCACCCTCTTATCAAACAGTTTTTGAGAGGGGCAAACAACTTAAGGCAACCAAGGAGAGCACCCACCCCTGCTTGGGACCTTAACTTTGTACTGGAAAAGCTCACGCTTCACCCCTTTGAACCTGCTGCATCAGCAGAGTTAAAATTTCTCTCTTGGAAAACAGCCTTGCTTCTAGACATCACTTAAGCTAGAAGAGTGTCGGAGCTACAAGCACTCATGGCTGTGGAACCCTTCATTATTTTCCATGCTGACAGGGTTTCCCTCAGGATTAACCCTTCCTTTATGCCCAAAGTGGTGTCCAGTGTGATTCTCAATCAATCCACCCATTTGCCAACCTTCTTCCCTAATCCTCAAAATAAAGGGGAAAGGATCCTGCACTCCTTGGGCGTGCAGAGACAGCTTAGATTCTACCTTGATAGGACTAAGCCCTTCAGAAAATCTGACCAGTTACTAGTTAGCTTTGCAACAGGGGCAGAGTGCAAGGCCATTTCAAAACAAACCATTTCCAAATGGATAGCGCACTGCATCCATTTCTGCTTCAAGCACCATGGGAAACAAACCCCTCAGGTGGTCAGAACACATTCCACTAGGGCAACATCTACCTCTGCAGCATTTCTCAGGGGAGTCCCTACCAGGGATATCCTGGAGGCCGCTACCTGGAGTTCTGTACACACCTTCACCAAGCATTACCACCTGCCTATCATTTCCAAATCCAGGGCAGGATTTGGTACAGCAGTCCTGCAAGGCATACTAGCCAGCCCTAGTTCTTCTTGACTGCCTCCACCCTTTTTTCAGCTTTGGAAATCCACCCAAGTGTGATGACTGCAACAGTGAAACATGAACATAGTACAGTTGTGTGCACTTACCATAAATGTAGGTGTTTTGAGTGTATTCACTGTTGCAGTCCTGGTTTCCCTAAACCCAGCCCCCTGGTTTTCTCTGTCCCCTATCTATGGCTATCACTAACCCCTTCTGGGGTATTGGTATTGGTATTTACTTCTTACTGGTGGTGTTTTTCCCCACCATAACCTAGCTCCCTATTTGGGGAGCTCCAAACATTTGGGGCAAGAAAAACTAATGTAATGGTGTCGGCTGCCTGTTTTTATACCCCTGACGACCTGACGTCAGTCTTGGAGTGGCAGCATCCAACGCAGAAATACTAAATTCCTGGTATTCAGGCCGACTGAGGGCTGCCTGCAGGCAGATAACCCCAAGTGTGATGACTGCAACAGTGAATACACTCGAACATCTACATTTATGGTAAGTGTACGCAATTGTACTGCCTGTACATATAGTACTGGATGATGTATTTGAAGAGATTGCTTTACATCCTGATTGTCTATCTCCTGCTACCAGGAAACAAGATAGGTTTTGCTGAGTGCTTGAATCTCACAAGTACCTTTGCAAAAATCCTAAAAGCAAGACCCTTCAGTAGTCTCCACTGAGTCAACCAAATGTGTATCTAAGGGACCAGCAGACATCCTTTACCTAATGATAGGGAAAGTACACTTAGAAACACAAAGGGAAAAAAAAGCTTATACTTCTGCCACCCTGGCAAAGGGAACTTTGACTTGTCAGTTCCATATGCTACTGTACCTTGAATCACTCCAGAACAAAAGTCTAGCTAAGGTGGACTATTATAGATAGATCCTTCTCAGAAGAAATTCAGGAGACTGCTTAAGAGGCTTTACAAGTCACCAGGCACCCCTTAAATTGTGGCTATGACACCTTAAATACATCATGCAGAGCAGCTGCTACAGATTCTGTTATCCACAGACATGCATGGCTCAGGGCCCAGCCCCTGTCAGAGCAGGTTAAAGCTGAACTTCTGAATGCTCCGCTAGACAAGGAATTACTTTTCAGACCTCCAACTAAGCAAGTTTTTGAGAAGTTTTATATAAAAGGAAAGTAAATAAAAACTGTAAAGGAATTTTTACATGTCTCGGATACCCAAGGGTACAGTAGGAATTACCCTTCAAATCCTTGGTTTTTTCCACTTAGACAAGGAGAGGCCCCCCTGTAGCAAGAGACCCAGACAATCCAGGAGATGGCAACCAGAACAATTGCACAGAACAGGGAGCTCCAAAGAGCCCACCCAACACAGAGACACAAACTATGACTGTGTTCAACCTTAGCCTCCCATACCCAAACATACTTCTGCCTGGAAGACTCCTCCTTCCTAACCCAGTGGAAAACCATCACCAGGGGCCAGTGGGTTCTTAGCATAGAAAAGAGGGTAGTATATCCAGTTCAGTGAAATCCCACCTTTCGTAGGCATTCCAAAAACCACCAAAAGAGCAGGAAAGCCTCTTGCCTCCTATCCTCTGGAAACTGCTTCACCAAAGATCCATTCAGCCTATCCCTCCAGGTCTAGAGGAGAAGGCCTTCTACTCAAGACTGTTTCTATCACCAAGAAAGGATGGCACCTTGAAGGACCATCTTGGACCTTTCAAACGCTAAACAAAAGTTCCTCAACATCTCAAAGTTCATAATTTTTATGTTGCAAAAAACTGCTGCCCATGCATTATCTTCCAAGTTGCCTTCATGGTCATTCTAGACCTAAAAGACAATTACTTCCATGTCTTCGTAGCAGACAGTAACAGGAAATATCTCCTATTTGTAACAACAGACTTTTACTTCCAATTCTGTGCTTACCAATTTAGGCTGCTATTGCTTCCAGAGTTTTCACAAAATGCTTAGCTGCCCTGATAGCACATTGCAGAACTCTGAGAGTTCATATTTACCCCCTACTTAGACAACTGTATCATTCAGGGAAAATCCACAGCACAGACCATAAATGCCCTGCAGATCACCATAGACTGCTTTCAGAAAGTAGGTCTCACCTTAAATCTTCAAAAATCACAAACTTCCTCAAAGAAGGATTCTCTTGGGAGCCCTTATAGATTTGGTCCAGCAGAAAGCCTTCCTTTCCCATGACGAGATATATTTTGTGATAGGCTAGCTGACCAGCCTTCTTCCAAACGAACACACCACAGCAAGGGAATTCCTCAGTATTATGTGGTACATGGCATTCTGCATTCTCATGATCCCACTTGCAAAGTAACGCATGAGAAAACTTCACTAGTTCCTGAAATGCTTATGAGCATGATTTGCAACTCCTGAAAACCCTACTGCCTCTCCCTCCATGCCTGAAGGAGCTCCTGTGGTAGAACACCATATGACACAACTCCGTGGCAAATTTCTGTCTACCAAAAGCAGACAAGACCATCACCACAAACATTTCAGACATCGCTTGGGGGGCTCACTTATGTTCCCTGAAAGTGCAAAGCATCTGGACACCTCAACAGAGAAAATTGCATATAATTTAGAAAGTGCTACTAGCAGTCTATTTAGCCATGAAGGCTTTTCAGTAGAACTTTTAAGTCCAGGGATCCTGCAGATCTGGACAAAACAATACCACAGTGATGTACATAAGCAAGCAAGGAGAAAGCTGTCATACCTTTTGAGCAGCCTTTCGAGGAATATTTGTATGCTGGCTCAAGAAATAGGGCTAACCCTATATCTTCCTATATTCTGGGTCAGAACAGTGCACTGGCAGATTATCTAAGCAGGGATCTTCTAGGCCTTAACAAATGGATGCCGAACAGAGGTCTTTCTGCACCTAACTCTTCAGTGAGGGATCCCATCAGTCGCCTCTCACCAGAACCGAAGTATAGAAGTTCTGCTCCAAAACTCAACAGACGGGGGCTTGGAAAACAGATAATTTCTGTTTCACATGGGCAAACTGGTTCTTGTATGCATTCTCGCCCTTGTCTTTGATTGACAAACATTGGGGTGGATAGACCCAGCATGATCTTAATGGCCCCCTTCTAGCCGAAGAAACACTGGATGATGTCCTATTGATCTCTTACAGTATTCATAAAATGAGGGAGTTCCCTGCCATAGATGATCAGATGGCCAGTATACAGAAAACTTTCATTACTGTAGGGTACGTGGTACCTCACATGTAGACTGCGATCGGACATTGGCCATAAAAGTGACATGTGCACACCATCCTCAGAACGTCTGTGCCACCAGATCCAAACGCAAGGTTCCAATGTACAGTCTGACTCAGTCATTTGTGATTCTTCAAAATTTAAATAAGTGCTCCATTGGGGAATTTTTTTGACTTTTGCTACTGTCTTTGGTTAGGTTTCCTGTCATCCAAGAGGGACAAGTGCCAATGTAGACGACAAATTCCACACAAAGATAGCCATCTCCAGTGCCTGTTCTACCTAGGCCCAAACCACGACCACAAAAACGGCTCTGTTTGTCCCAAAGACTTTAAGGAGGAGACTATCCTCCCTACCTGTATACCTTGAGAATCAGCATTTAAAGCTGCTAGCAAAAAGCTCTATGGAGGGATCCTCGGGGCCAGAAGCTGAGTCTGTTTTGAAGAGGAAGGCCAAAAAACAAAAGCCTGAACTTTCTGTTGTGCCTCTGGATACTGACATCGCTCTTGAGGTGAAGGACAGCCTGGAGATGTGTCCTGTTCACAGCTCAGATTCACAGGCCGGGCCTGACATCCAGGCCACCTTGGATCCAAGCATTAGCACATCTGCAGAGGCAAAGCAGGTATCCATGTCAGATGTCCGGGGGAACCACAGTTCATGATTATGGAAGGCTCTAAGGGGATTCCACAGATCCTTGTTAGGGAAGAGGTAGATTCAGACATGATCAAATGTAGGCCTATGTTGGGCCCTCCTACCCTGCATAAAGCAGACCTGCATAGGAAAAAAAAAAAAAGCACTTGTCTCCACAAAAAGAACCTGCCAGCTGTAGGCAGCAATTCACTTGGGGCTTTTTCACTGCCCTTGTGTCACTTAGGCCTCCTCCAGGTTTTACAACCCCCACCCAGTACTCTCTCTCTGTCCACTTAAAAGAAGTAGGGATGTGGACACATCTGAGGAAGAGGCATCCTTAGGAGATGAGTCCCTGGCTTACTCTTAGATTCCTTCCCCCTAGGATTATGCCTCCCCAGAAGAGGAATCAAATTGTACAGACTCGCCAATGGAAGAACTGTCCTTTGGAGAGATGCTAGCTAAGATGAGATGCCACTTTAAATGGAATAGCACCCAAGTATCTGAAGTGCATGAAAGATACAATGACATATTACAGGTAGAATCACCTAGCCCATCAGCTATTCCTCCTCTTTTGCTTCAGCTTCATAGGCACTAGATTCCCAGCCACCTGTCCCCAAAAAGCCAGACTGCTTCTACAAGGTCCCAGAAGACAGCAAGTTTCTCTTCAGATGTCCTCCTGTAATTTCTGTGGCATCTGACAAGTCATCAAAATTGTTGCCCTCCACTATACCCTCTGAAGATCTGATAAGGATAGCTGAATCCTGGATAGACTAGGTAAAAAAGTATACACTTTTGCCACTGTAGCACCCAGGGCCATAAATTACTAAACACATATGACTAAATATGCATTAGAACTTATGTCTCAACTTTCACAGGTAATTGCGGGCTTACCTGAATCAGAAAATAAAACCTTGGCTACCTCTTTGCTTGGGTCGTCTTCTCAAGTTGCATGTCACTCCATAAAATGCAGCTATGATACTGCAGGGGCTTTTGCCAGAGCAGCTGCCTCTAGATCAGTTATAAGAAGAGTTTCTTGGATAAGACTTCAACCCCTACCTGAGGACATAAAAGCCAGACTTATGGATGCTTCTCTGGACAATTCTGCCTTGTTTGGACCATGCAGCTGCTAACCTGCTCAAATCATTGCAGGAAAAGAGAAAAGAACTGCAGGAGTTGAAACATACTTTTGTTTCCCCAGTGCCCAAGTTCCAAAAAAATTGCCCTGCAAAGCCAGTATTTGTGTGTAAACATTGCCATCACACACACACAAACCAGAACAAAAAAGAGAGACGGGAGACTACAACAGCCTAGGGCCCCACCGGCAACTGCACCACCAAAACGTCCATTTCCAGACGAGCTATTCTCTGTATGACTGCTTTCCCCTTCCCACCCACATCCCACTTTCCCAGTGCCTTCCCCTATCACTACCAGCCTGGGAAAGTATAGCCCAAAATGCCTGGGTCCTCTCAGTTCAAAAAGGGTACTTTGTGGTGTGGGATCAATGACCCTCCTTCAGATGCATCCTTCAACCTCCTAGGGAACAACTTGCCTTTTTCCCCAGAGGTTCTGTTAGAATTACTGAACCAAGGGGCCATCCATTGTGTCCCCAAAAGCTAAATGGACAAAGGATTTTACTCCAGCTTGTTCCTGCTACCCAGGTAGGAAGGTCCCTGGAGACCCATCCTCAACCTGTCCCATCTCAATACCTCCCTAAGTGTATCCACTTCCTGAATGCTGACCCTCCAGACTCTATTCACACACATTCTGCCTCAAGCCTTCATGAGTACCCTGGATATCAAAGGTGCATATATGCACATTTCTATCCATCCCAGTTACATGAAGTTTTTTTGCTTCTCTGTATCAACATAGCATTTTCAATTCTGTGCCTTGCCACTCTGGGCTTTCTACCGCACCTAGGGTTTTCACCAAATGTCTTGCTCCTGTAATTGCACACTGTAGACTCCAGGAAATACACATCTTTCTGTATCTGGATGACTGCCTTCTTCTACCTACCTCTACAGAGGAGTTGGAAGGAAATACTGCCTTCACCATCAATCTTCTACAAAATCTGAGGTTCACCATAAACTTAAAAAAAAACAATAAAATCAATTCTCACCCCTTCACAGGATCAAATTTTCCTGGGGTGATGCTAGCAGATCTTATGAGGAGGTCTCTTCCCCCACTAAAGGTACAGGACCTCAACTCTTGCTTCCAAAACGTTGTACTGCTTTACTACATTACAGTCGGAGAGTTTCTCAGGGTCTTGGGCTTCATTGCATCCACCATTCCCATGCTCCCCTTAGCCAAGTTCCACAAGAGAAAATGGCAGTGGTATCTAAAATCAGTTTGGCTGCAACACCGGCACCCCTTAGAATTCTCCATTCCCTTCATCCCCTGTCTGAAGCAGTGGTTGGATACACCAAATGTCAGTCAACCCAGGACTACCCTTACACCTCCTGCTCCTCACAAAGAGGTCAGCACAGACTCCTCAGACATAAGTTGGGGAGCAACCTTTGGCCACCTGAGAGTAAAAGGGATCCAATCTCCCTCTCAATTGAAGTAACACATCAATGTAAGGGAGATAAGGGTGCTGCTATTGTCCATGCAGACATTCCACCCCTTATTCCAACCAGGACCTCTGAAGCTGTTAACAGACAACGTGATAATCCTCTGGGATTTGAACAAACGGGGGAATCCAAATCCTATCTATTATGCAGACTGGCTGTTCAGGCTTGGAACCTGGCAGTAAAATTCCAAGTAACCCTTCAGGCAGTGTATATTCCATCCTCTCTAAATTGTATTGCAGATTACTTAAGCAGGTCCCAAGCACCATCCCACGAATGGATGCTTCAAAGAGAATGATCTGAAGTAGTTGACTTCATTTAGTCTTTAACCTATGGGTTACGGATCCGTATCGGATCCAAGCTGCCAACGTTTACTAGCATCAGCTACAAGCTCCAAACTCCTCCCCTTACCCATAATACATCTCCGCTGCCTTCCATCTCCATATTTCGTTTGCCGCGAATTGCTTCATTATCATGTCTTCTGTGCTCCAACTAGCAGTGGGTTTAAAACCTTTTGTGAGTAAATAATTTTTAAAAATTTCTCTCAGTGTTAGTATAGCTCCCCTTTCACCCCCCTCGCTTGGTGCATTGAGTGTTAGTGTTTTTAGCTTAGAATAGTTTGTTCTGTGGTGTAGGTAGTAGCTCCCTCCTCCTCAGTGTTTTCTGTAGACGAGTGTGGTGAGTGTGTGTTTAATTAAGCACTTGCCTGTCTTTTTTCCTAAGGCTATCTTTCTAAAATTAAGGATGACTGAAAAGCTTGTTTTCAAGTGCTGCACAGAGTGTGGCCATAAGTTATCCCCAGCGGATGGCCACACTCTGTGTTTTGTGTTTGGGTGTGGCCCACCTGAGCGTGGATTGTAGTATTTGTGTGGGCTTCAACCCCCATGCCTTAAGGTCGTCTTCCTCCTCCTGACTCTGTTTCCTCGTCTCTGGCTTCTGTCACAGCAGCTACTGTGGCCGTCTCTCCCTCCGGCTTCTCCTCCCTCCCAGGCTGGGGCTCAACCTCCTGTACCAAAGCCTGTGGTAGTGGAGCAGAAGAGAGGTAGAGAGAGGGGGAGAGACAGTCGAAGACGAGGTCCCCGGACTTCACTTCAAGTAAGACATCATGGACCCGTGACTCCTCTCTGGTCCGATCTCCGAGGTTCTCCCCAGAGCCAGAGGAGACACGTCCAGCCTCTCAGGCCTCGGTGCCCTGACCCACCAGGTCAGTGTCCGTGGCCTCGTTACGGTCCACCCGCTCCTTGTCAGATTTGGATCTGGGTAAGATGATGAGGCGATTTATCCCTACAACAGATCCAGATTGGGGTCTTGCCAGCACCTCCCCCTCTGGAGGGGGAGCTCACTTCCTTTCTTTCAACCCATTTATCCTTCTCTGATCCGACCTTCGGGTTCGGAGTACTCTGATCCGAGGTTGGCTTTGGTCAGGGGGTTGGCACCCAATGGTACCTGATTCCTTGACACCAACAGCTGCTTGGAGCATTTCGGATCCAACCCGCTCTCGGAGCCAGAGCTTGGGTGTCTGATCTGAGCGAGTGGAACCTTTTTCATTGGCTCCGACCTTGTCGGGCCAGGTTCCCTCCCTCGAAGCTCAGGCCCGGCTCAGATTCTTGCATCGGAGCTGGGGAGACCAACCTTATTGGTTTCTCAGGAGGTTCGCGCTCCTTCAGCGTTTGACGTGGTAGAAAGGGTTCTGTCCATCGGATCAAGACCCTTGACTGCCCCCTCAGACTCGTCCCACAGCTCTGTCTGTGGTCCCCATCGTTTTACCAGACAGACAGCCCATGCTTGAAGAGCCCCAGAAGGTTCCCCCCAGGAACAAATAGCTTGCGAGCGCCCCCCCCCCCACCCTCGGAGAGCCCCATCGGAGATGTGCCTCGCAAGCATACGTGCAAAAGGAGGCACTTGGACTCCCCCGAGTCCCTCACCGAGGACACGGACTTAGATGATGGAGAGGGTTCCCCAAGGACAACTCGTGAGGATGTCTCATTTGGAGACACCATGCAGATCCTGCACCAGCGGGGGAGGTTGGTCTGCCCTCAAACCTTCTTCTGATGAGTCTGTGTTCCTGGAGGCTTTCGGCACGGGCCTATCTACTTCCTGGGTGTCCCCTCCCACAGATCCTTTGGTGGATTTAGTCACCTCACGGGCATGGAAGGAACCATACACCGTGGAACCTATCCCAAAGCGACCTGACAGAATCCTAAGGCCCCCCCCCCCCCCCAGATAGGCCATCTTGTAATAAGGGCTTCCCCATGGATGCCATGGTGGTAGCAACAGCCACTAAGAAGGAACTTGCCCAGGAGAGTTCCTCGGTCCACCCTCCTGACCGAGAGTCACGGACGATGGACTGCCTAGAGAAGCGGGTGTACGCTTCAGATGTTCATCGTGCATACAGCTGCAGTCATAACAGATGGGTTCTCCTGCCTAGGTCCGGCGTCGGTTGTCGTCGCTTCTTCCCTGAAGTCAGTGCGACAGGGGTATAAAAGAACCAGCCGACGCCATTTTCTTCAGTCTTTCTTGCCGCGCGGTGCCCAAAGCAGAAGCAGTTCGCAAGTGCCGGTCGGCCAGCTCCTGAGATTACGAAAATTTGGAAACCGAAGTCTTCTTAAAAGCTAAGTACCCCATTGGGGAAACTTTTCTTGCCTCAGACTGATGTCAGACAAAGTTAATAATTGTATTTCTTGTGGGAAGCAAATACCACATAAGGATTTCCATTCCCTCTGTATTCCTTGCTTAGGCCCAGACCACGACGTCTCGGTCTGTCGCTTTTGTGCTACATTCAACAAACGCACTATTAAGCATCGGGCAGAGTTCGCCCAGCATTTTTTTGGAAAGCATTTAACTATACTATGTCGTCGGATACTCCGACTCCGGTTTTGTCTAAAAAACGCAAAGACAAGGACCGACACTCGAGGTCCGCGGCCTCTACCGACACCACGCCAAAGCCGACTCCACGTGGTCCGGTTCTCAGTGAGGCGCCTACGCAGCCCCTGATTACCGACGACACATCTTTGGCGGTGTCTCCTGTATCCGAGGTCGCAGGCTCCTCGGCCCACACCCCGACTACAGATACCGACGCCACTCTTGGCGTTGAAACACAGAATGTGGACAGGTCCACCTCCACTCAAGGTGTCTTCAGACCTTCCTCTTCTTTCTCCATCAAGGCTTTCACCAAGTCTAAAGTATCCATGCACTCTGAGACCAGCTACACAGGGCCCATCTCCAGGCCCCATGCCTAAGAAACAGATGCTTAAAATGGCTGAGGATTTAATTACTCTAATCAGAGGTTCTCAGCCACCTCCGGACAAAAGGCCCAGAGTGGAGGAAGATTCCCCCTCCTCTGATCAGGGCTCCATTATTTCAGAACACTCTGATGATCAGGAACAGTCTTACTCCCCTTTTGAAGACTCTGATGCAGAGGAGTCTATTCCTTCTGTATCCCCCCTGAGGATTACTCATTTGGGGAAACTTTGCATACCTTAAGGGAACACTTCCACTGGGAAGGCCAGGATTATTCAGATTCCAAGAAAAGGCTGAGGGAATTTCTTTTGTTACCCCAGCACAGGCCTCTGGCTATACCTCCTGTCTTGGACATCCTAGATGATGTTTACTCGGAGGCCTGCCTTAACCCGGACTCTCTACCTTCAGCTCCAGTTAAGCCTGACAGGTACTACAGAGTTCCTGATTCACACCAATTTCTATACAAAAGCCATGCTGCTGACCTAGAAACCATCTCACAAGGGCCCAAGGGAGTTAAGGCCTCCATTGCCTTCCGAGAGAGATTCCAGATCCTTAGAAAGGTGGGGAAAAAAGGTATACACCTCGGCTACCTTATCCATGAGGGCCTTAAACTGTCAGTTTCATATGCTAAAATACCAACAGTTTTTGTTATCACAATTGAAAAGTAAAATGTCACAACCTGAACAACCAGACTTGAAGGAGTTGCAAGATTTGATGCATAGTGCAGAACAAGTGGGTAAACATACCTTACAGTGTGGTTTTGATGCTCTAGAGGCCTCATGTAGAGCTGCTGTTACAGGCTCAGTCATACGTAGGCATGCCTGGCTCAAGGAACAAGCCTTGCCTGATCATGTCAAAGCTAAATTACTAGACGCCCCTCTTCAAAAGGATGTACTATTTGGGGCTAATGCTGAGGAAGTATTAAGGAAAATGGAGGAAAAGGCTAAATCAATGCAAACTGTGAAAGAATTTCTGCAGGTTCAACCCCCACGTTTTAGTAGAAATTGGCCTTCCAAAAACTGGTCCTTTCCTGCCACAGACAGGCCCCAAAGAGGCAGATACAGGCGCCCGAGGGGCAGAGGACAATCACAAGGATCGTATAGAGGCAGACAATGGCAAGCTCCGACACAAAGAGGTGGTGAGGACAACTCGCAATCTTTCAGAAAGCAAACCCAATGACTTTCCCCTTTGCATGCCAACCAGGTCTCAAGTGGCAGCCCCCTTAGGAGGAAAGCTGGCACTATTTTCAAAAAATTGGCATGTTGTCACAAAGGACAAATGGATCCTGGACATTATAAACAGAGGCTACAAATTCCATTTTCATACCCTTCCAAAAATGAGAGGCATGCCAAACCTGCCACACAATCAAAGGGCAGAGGCACAAAGGCAAATTTCAGATCTCATAAACATGAAAGCTATTCAAGAGGTACCTACGCACGAACAAGGTCAAGGTTTTTATTCCAGGCTATTTCTGGTGCCAAGGAAGGGAAAAGATTGGAGACCTATTTTGGATCTTTCCATCCTAAACACATTCCTACTCGTACCAATATTCAAGATGCTCACTCTACAGCAACTTCTTCCCATGCTGGGCAAGGAGTCTTGGCTGGTAACATTGGACCTCAAGGAGGCATACCTGCATGTCCCAATCAGACAAAATTGCAGAAGATACCTCAGATTTCTTGCAGGTTCAACCCATTATCAATTCTCTGCATTGCCCTTTGGCTTATCTACTGCACCCAGAGTATTCACGAAATGCCTGGCATCAGTAATTGCCTACTGCAGACTTCAAGGGATACACATATACCCTTATTTGGACGACTGCCTGATCCAAGCGGACAGCAAGCACATTCTTCTGAAACATCTGGCTTATGTAATAATGTTAAACTCTCTGGGATACACAGTCAACAAAAAGAAATCAAGGCTAATACCCTCCCGGAAGATAATTTTCCTGGGTGCCAATTTGGACACAAACACCCAGATGGCCTACCTCACGCCAGAGAAGCAGGGACAACTAATTCAATACTTCAGAACACTGGCAAATTGCACCAGGCTGACTGCAAGGAAAATCCTGCAGGCTCTGGGATTCATGGCATCTTGCATCTTACTAATCCCATGTGCAAAGCTGCATATGAGAAAACTACAATGGTACCTAAAAAACATATGGTCTCAACACAGCCACAGTTTGGAAACAATAATACCACTAATTCCATGTCTGCAAAAGGAATTTCTGTGGTGGGCTCAAGCATGTCAAACAAACACAGGTCTTCCATTCAGCAAGCCTCAAGCAAATCAAGTCATCACAACAGACGCCTCGGACTACGCCTGGGGGGCGCACATGACCGACCGGTGCATTCAGGGCAAATGGTCCCAAAAAGAAAAGCACCTTCACATCAATCAAAAAGAAATACTAGCAGTAATAAATGCTATTATAGCTTTCAAGGACCTTCTACAACCAGGTCAACTATTGATAAGAACGGACAACACCACAGTTATGTGGTACATAAACAAGCAGGGAGGAACACATTCTTACCCCGTATGCAGACTAGCCATGTCACTTTGGAACATGGCCATGGACTTACAAATGGAACTACGAGCACAGTACTTGCCAGGCAAGGAAAACACGCTGGCAGACAACCTAAGCAGGAATATGACAGATCCACACGAATGGAAGTTGCATCCAAAAGTTTTTACAGAAATAATCCAAGAATGGGGAAGGCCAGACATAGATCTCTTTGCCTCCCACAAAAATCATCAATTGACAAAATTCTGCTCAAGGATCTTCCATCCAAAGGCCTGGAGAGTGGATGCTCTCTCTTTCAGTTGGACACCAATGACAGTTTATGCCTTCCCGCCTCTTCCTCTGCTGCCCAAAGTCCTATTGAAGACCAGAGCAGACAGACCAACGATGATCCTCATTGCTCCAGACTGGCCAAGGCAACACTGGTACCCACTCCTGAGGAGCCTGACGCATTCCCCACCATGGACCATGCCTCTAATGCCTCTTCTTCTGACTCAGCACAGCTTCAAAACTCTTCACAGTCAGCTAAAAACACTCAATCTGGCCGCATGGAAGATTCCTTAGCATCACAGCAGGCCCTACTCTCCAAGGAGGTGCAGGATGTCATTTTGGAGGCCAGAAGGCCATCAACTAGAAAAGCTTACTCTGCAAAACGGAAACGTTTTTGCGTCTGGAGTGAGAAAAAGGGCCAAGGACCCTGGGAAACTGAATTTACCTCAAATACTACAATATTTGGCGGAACTGCTAAGCAGTGGACTTTCGTTCTCCTCCATCAAAATCCATGCCTCAGCCATTTCTGCAGAATACAACACTGATCCACCTTTATTCTCTCACCCTCTCTTAAGACAGTTCCTCAGAGGGGCTAAGAATTTAAGACCTCCAAGGAAATAACCAATACCTGCTTGGGATCTTAATTTAATTCTGGAAAAATTGACCTTGCCTCCTTTTGAGCCAGCTTGCCTCATCAGATTTGCAATATTTGTCCTGGAAAACAGCTTTCCTTCTGGATATCACTTCAGCTCGTAGAGTTTCAGAACTACAGGCTCTCATGGCTGTCCAGCCTTTTATCATCTTCCATCAGGGCAGAGTTTCCTTACGAACCAACCCGTCCTTTATGCCTAAAGTGGTATCCAGGGTAGCTTTAAATCAAGCCATACATTTACCTACTTTTTATCCTAATCCTCAAAACAAGGGGGAGAGATTACTACATTCCTTGGACATCCACAGACAACTGCGTTATTATTTGGACAGAACAAAGCCTTTCAGAAAAACAGAACAGCTCTTTGTGGCCTAGGCGGTAGGAGTTCAAGGAAAGCCAATTTCCAAACAGACAATCTCAAAATGGATAGCGCACTGCATACGCTTTTGCTATTCTTTTCATGGCAAAACTGTACCTACAGGCATTAGAACCCATTCCACCAGGGCCACAGCCACCTCTGCAGCCTTCCTCAGAGGAGTACCTACCAAGGATATTTTGGAAGCAGCCACTTGGAGTTCTGTGCATACCTTCTCCAAGCAATACAACCTACCATTATACTCCAAATCTAGAGCAGGCTTTACCACTGCAGTCTTGCAAGGCATTTTGGCTCCTCCTAGTTCCACCTAGTGCGTACCACCCCTTTCTTAGCTTTGGGATTCTACCCATCTGTTATGACTGCAGCTGTATGCACGATGAACATAGTACAGTTTTGTACCTACCATAAATGTAGATGTTCGAGTGCTAATACAGCTGCAGTCCAGGTTTCCCTCCCTCCTTCCCCTCTAGGGGTTTTCTTTTATGGTGTATTTGCTTGCAACTACTGTTTTTTGATTATATTGCATTGCATTATTTCATAATTTTATGTATTGCCTTCCTTCTGGGGGCACCTGACATCTGGGGCAAGAAAAACTGAAGAAAATGGCGTCGGCTGGTTCTTTTATACCCCTGTCGCACTGACGTCAGGGAAGAAGCGACGATAACCGACGCCGGATTTAGACTTTGGAATTCGGCCGACCGAGGACCCGCCTGACGGCAGGAGAACCCATCTGTTATGACTGCATCTGTATTAGCACTCTAACATCTACATTTATGGTAGGTACAAAACTGTACTTTACCTTTTCGATTAGGGCACTGAACTACTTGGCCTATGTCACCAGACTCCAACGTGACCTAGTAAAAGAGCTGGAGGAGTCTCCCCCCAAGTCCATGTCGCAGGAGGACAAGGCTTCGTTCTCCGTGAGGATGGCCACTTTAAAAGCAGTATCTAACATGTCCATGTGACTCCTTTCCCATGCTACGGAAGGAGCAGCTAGGCCTTGCGTGTCCATGAGGCGTAACGCCTGGCTCAGGTTATGTCAGTTTACCAAACCCTTCAAGGCGTCATTTGCCAATGCCCCTTATGACGGCTCTACACTTTTCGGTAAGACCATCAAGGAGACATTAGTCCAGAGTGAGGAGGACGGGAAGATGTTGTCTGCCTTAGGGATCCGCTTCTCTAACCCTCAAAGTTCCTTTTCCCGGAACCAGAGAGGGTAAAAAAAGATGTGGTTCCGGAAGTCACAGTATTCCCAGGACACTTAGGGCTGTTCTTCCCCCAGAGGCAGAGGGGGACAGAATGGATTCCGGCCCAGAGGCAGACGGGGTCTGCTGAACTTCGGGTCTCGAGAACCTTTCGCGGACAGACCCGGGCAGCAACCCTGAGGGGTTGCCTGACTGCTCGACTCTGGAGACAGTTAGGGGATGATTGTCCTTGCACCCAGCGGCATGGGAGTCCATAACAGTGGACCGCTGGGTGCTTCAAATCATATCTAGAAGCTACTCTATCCCCTTCATGGGTTCTCCCTTGTGTCCCAGACACCTCCCAGACATACCGCCCATGCAAAGGGAGGCAGCTGCATAGGAAATTTCCAAGCTGCTAGGAAAAACAAGCCATCGAAACCGTCCCCCCATATCAGTCTGGATCGGGCTTCAACTCCAGGTTCTTTTTGGTGCCAAATAAAACGGGGGACTTGAGGCCCATTCTGGACCTCTCTACCCTGAACCTGTCAGTTGCCAAAGAGCAGTTCCTGATGGTCATGTTACAGTCGATCATGCCGTACCTGCAAGAGAGTGACTGGGATGGGCTTGTTAGACCTCCAGGATGCTTACTATCACATAAAAATACACAGAAGCTCCAGGAGGTTCCTCCGCTTCCGGCTGGGAGTCGGTCATTACCAATTTCGAGCCCTACCCTTTGGTCTTACCACAGCCCCCAGGGTGGTAGCGGCTTACCTGAGGCTTCAGGGGATTCAGGTCTATCTGTACCTGGACGATTGGCTCCTCATTGCTCCCACCAGGTGTCTACTTTCCCAAACCAGGGATTATTTCCTGACTCTTGCCCTGCGTTTGGGGATCACAATCAACACATCCAAATCTCTCCTAGATCCTGTACAGGTGATAGACTACATCTGTGGCAGGATAGATACTCTTCAGTGCAAAATATTCCTGACCTCTGAGAGAGTTCAGAACCTGAGGATGCATGTCGCCCTGATCCACCATTGTCATCTTCCAACGGCGGAATCCGTTTTGAGGGCCCTAGGCTTCATGGCAGCGACCATAACTCTTCTCTCATCTGCTCAGTTACACATGAGAATTCTACAGTGGACTCTAGCTGTACAGTGGTCCCCAATTCAACTCAGTCGAATCTCTTGGTTGTCCCTCATATGGTGGATGAGCTCTCCGGACATGTTAGAGGGATGACTCTGTTCTAGCCCCAGCCCAAACCACAGTGACCATGGATGCCTCACAACTCGGGTGGGGGGGGGCATTTTTTGGGCAGGACAGTCCAAGGCCTGTGGTCCCCCATAGAGACCAGCTTGCATATAAATGTCCTAGAGATGAGGGCTGTCCTCCTAGCATTGCAGGCCCTTCATGCCTTTCTTCCATTGGGGATGATTGCTATTCAGTCAGACATGTCAGTGGTCTGGTATATGAGCAAACAGGGAGGGACCAGCTCTTACCCCCTTTGTCGCGAGGCCATTAGAGTGTGGGAATGGGCAATCTCCACTGGTTGCTTTCTTATCGCAGCACACATTCAGCGATTGTCCAACATCCTACCGGACAGGCTAAGTCGAATCTGAATCTGTCATTAGTGGAACAGATCTTCAGTGAGTGGGGACAACCTTGCTGTGATCTCTTCGCATTTCCTTCCGACTGGAAGTGCAGCAAGTTTTTCGCTCTGAACCCCCTGTCGGGGGAGTCCCCCAGAGATGCTCAAGTTCATGCTTGGCCTCCCGGTCTTCTGCATGCTTACCTGCCAGTACCTCTCATTCCGAGGTTTCTACAGAAAGCTCGTCGATTGCTGAGCAGAGTGATCCTCTTTGCCCCATTCTGGCCTCGTCAGGTATGGCTTCCCTTCCTTTGGTCTCAACTTCTGGCTCCACCTTGGATCTTAGATCCCATTCAGGATTTAATTTCACACCCTCGGGGGTGCCTCATCCGAGTCTGGACAGCCTGAAGCTCACAGCTTGGCTGCTCCAGTTCCCATGATTGCTAGGACTCCTGGACTATCCTCTTCAGTTAGATCTATTTTAGTAGCTGCTCATAAGTCTTCGACCAGGAAGGTGTATCGCAGCAAGTGGAAATATTTTTCTTTCTGGGCCTCTCAAAGGAGTTTAAACCCTTTCACAGCCCCTATTTCCGTCATCCTTGATTTTCTAGCTGATATTTTTCAGCACGGAGCTAGTTCTTCTACTGTCAAATTTCAGTTCACTGCCATTTCTCATTTTCATGTGTGCGAGAATTCTGCCTCTTTAGCCTCTTCCAGACTGTGTAAAGCCTTTATCAAAGGCACCTTTTTGTTATGCCCCCCCTGTCAAAGATCCTGTTCCCTCATGGGACCTTACTATGGTTTTTCAAGCTTTGGTCGCTTCACCTTTTGAGCCTGCCACAACTACAGATCTGAAATTTTTATTTTGGAAAACAGCTTTTCTAGTGGCTATTACCCCTGTAAAATGGGTTTCAGAATTATAGGCCTTGTCCATCAAAATTCTTTACATGATTTTTTCACAAAGATAAGGTTTCCCTTCGAACCCATCCATCCTTTCTTCCTAAGGTAGCATCACCAGCCAGTATCAATCAGACCATCAATTTGCCTTTGTTTTTTCCTAGTTTTGCTAACAAGATGGGATACAAACTCCACATGTTGGATGTTCATAGACAGTTGCAATTCTGTTTGCACAGGACAAAAAATTTCTGTAAATCTGATCAATTGTTTGTATCCTTCTATAAACCCTTTTTGGGGAAACCTATCTCCAAGGTCACTACAGCTAGATGGATTTCTTCATGCATCCTGCAGATCTATAAGGACAGAGACATGTCTCCTCCATGTCAGATGAAAGCTCATTCCACTAGGTCCATGGCTACTTCTGCAACTTTTGGTCTAGAGCGTCTTTGGATGATACTTGTTCTGCAGCTAATTGGTCCTCATCTCATACGTGTTTTTCTCATTACAAATTGGATTTGACTTCCAGAACGAGAGCATCCTTTGGTTCCACAGTGCTCCGGAATATCCTTCCATGAGGGCCTCCCAGGAGTTTTAGTAACTGGGGACTCTGTCCCACAGGTTGAAGACCAAATGAAGTAAACTACTTCAGATAAAGAAGTTATGTACTCACCATCTGAGTTGTACTTCATTTGTCTTCAACCATCTCTCCCTCCTTCCCCCGGACCTTGGCGCATGATCAGCCTACGGGCTGCAGTATAGTTCACATGTAATTCTTTCAGGTCGCGTTCTCGGTATTAGTTCAGTAAACTCGATCTGGGGATGGAAGCCAGTGGAGGTGTATTTATGAGTAAGGGGAGGAGTTTGGAGCTCAGAGCTGATGCTAGTAAAAGTTGCCAGCACGGATCTGATATGGATCCGTAACCCACAGGTTGAAAACAAATGAAGTACAACTACTCAGATGGAACGTTATGATGAGTACATAACTTCTTTTTTCTAGACTTTATCCACCAGTGGGGTACTCCTCAAGCAGACCTTTTTGCTTTCCCCATGAAGACTGCTTCCACAGTTTTGTACCAGAGGGCCCTATTCTCTGGTCTAGAAAGTGGACACCCTTTCTTTTGGAAGGGGATGTTTCTATATGCATTTCCTCCCCTTCTCCTCATACCAAAAGACCTGTCCAAAATTCAGCAGGATAAAGCAAAAATCTTGCTGGTGACTACCTTTTGGCCAAGACAGCATTGGTTCCCTCTTCTCCTTTATTTAGCCAAGGGCAGTCACCACAAGTTACCTCGCAGAGTGGACCTCCTCACACAAGACAGTGACTTTCATCCATCCCCACTTCGCAACTCTTGAGCTGACCCTGTGGGTGATAGGGTAGTAGTCTGTTTCAGACTCCTATTCTCTGAGGGCATGCTCGCAGTCCTACAGCAGGCCAGGAAACCAAATACCAAAAAATCTTACTTAAAATGGAAGAGATTTTCATTCTTGTGTCTGAAAAGAAAGCAGGACCCATTAACAGTGAAAATTCCCCTGGTTTTGAATTATTTATGCCAATTGCTCAATGATGGTTTGGCTTACTCTTCAGTAAAAGCTCACATCAGCCATATCTGCCTGTCTTCCTCTATCTTCCCGCTTAGCTATCAGATTTGAGGCAAAACAATTTCTTAAAGGCGTCTTACACATTAGGCCTCACGGGAAACCTGTTCCGTCTACCTGGGACCTAAACTTTGTTTTGCAAAAGCGCTCTCTTCCACTCTTCGAGCCAGCTTCCTCATCTTCTCTTCAGTACTGCTCCTGGAAAACTGTTACTCCTAGCATTATCTTCAGCCAGACGAGTATCTGAGCTACAGGCCCTTATGTTGTCTCCACCCTTTCTGGTCTTCCACAAAGGCATGGTCTCCCTGCTTTACAAACCCCTCTTTTAATGCCTAAGGTAGTCGATTACCTGTCCCTAAATCAGTCCATACACTTGCCTACCTTTTCTCATCTCCCCAGAACTCTAGTGAGAGTGTCCTCCATACCATAGATGTCCACAGGCAACTTAGATTTTATTTGGATAACTCCAAGACTGTTAGAAATGATATGTGCACAATCACCCAACTAGTAAACCAGCCGTCAATGAATAAAAATCCAAGTAAAACAAAACACAATATGTCAGCAAGAAGCACGGCGCACACAAACGTCCAACAAAACTATTAGATAGTTCAGATACTTTTAATGAAATACTTGCAAGTCTGTAAGCACTTTCGCCAAGTAAACATTGGCTTCATCAGACCCTAATGATAGTAAAACACAGACATACACTTTATAAAGTCATATGATCAATTAAAACAGTTTGAATTCACCAGTAACACATCCTATATCATTATTCATTTGCATACATCGGTTACCTTCAATTGCCTTTCAGATGGCATCATATATTAAAGAAATAACTCCCTTTCAGTGTACAAACAACAATCATAAAACCATGAAATATTAAAACTAAACGCAGTACCTTCTAGGTTGAACTATACCAACTGGCAAAACATATTCTATCTAGGTAGACCCCTCTTATCAAATATCGGTCTAATAGAGACCGTACTATTCAGGCCTGATCCTTTGTCAGCTTTCAACTGAAGGATCTATCTAAGCTCTGCCTTACTAGTCCTATTTTCAATGTTCCCCATCCTAGCACCCACTTGTATCGTTTGTATAACTTTAAACCTAAAATGATGTACTCTATCACTAGCTGCCACATATCTAGCAAGGGCATTCGTGCTGTTTCCTGTTCTTATACTACATGAATATTCCCTTATGCGCTCTTTAAGGGATCGATTTGTCTTCCCAACATAGAATTTTTTGCAGCAGTCACAATGTGCTAAATATAACAAATGCTTAGCAGTGCAGGTTGCCCTTACACTAAATGTACATCTCATGTTAGTCAGGGTGCATAAAAGTAGCATCACTATTTATCAAACCACAGAAGTTACATGAACCACAAGGATACGTTCCATATTGTTTATCACATGCTGTCTTGCCTTTATCTGGATGACATAGCATCATTTTGAGTGACTTACAGTTCCTAAATTCAAACATAGAAGTATCCCCTACCACTCGACTGATCTTATCATCCATCATCAAAAGATGCCAATTATTCTGAAATAATTTCTTAACAGCATCAACATTGCTTGTATAGACCATTGAAACGTTAACCTTGCCCATAGAGTCATCTAGCTTTTCAGTCCCTCTTATAACTACAGCTGAGTCTTGAAGGGAGGAAAAATATGGCTTAGCTTGCCCATCTCTCATAGAATCAACATCTGACAAAATGGGATCCACCTCATTATCCCTATAGCCTCTATGTCCCAGGGACTCTCTAAGTGTCTCACGACTGCCCTTGTAGTCCAAATCAACATTATGTAGCAGAGAAACTCTCATACCTTGACCTTTATTATGTTACTAAACACCCTTCTAGGGTGCATACTCTTCCTATGGAGTATTGAATTTCTGTAACACCTTCCTAAACAAGCTAGTAGTCAGTGTATGGTCTGAACACTTATTTATTAATACATCAAGGAACTCCATAGACTTGTATGACCATTTATATGTAAATCTCAGAAAAGCATTAGATTCATGCAATTTCAAAACAAATCATTCTAGATCTTCTGAGGTCCCTCACCATAACAGGAAGACATCATCAACAAAATGACAGTAAAAAAGCACATTCTGCAAATATAATTCCATTCTAAATACTTCTTCCAATTCCCATTACGGCATTAGGGTAACTGTTCGCACAGCTTGTCCTCATTGCCACACCATGCTTATGTTTATAGTAGCAGTTATCAAACACAAATATATTAAGTACCATATCCATAAAGTCACATATCAACTCCACAAGTCTATTTTCATACTCACTCTGATTAATCAAATAGCTACGTAGATATTCAACCCCTTCAGTGTTCGGTATAGTTGTAAACAAAGATACCAGATCTAGCGTGACTAACATATAATCACACGTTCTATCATAGCGTTCCATAAATCCATATAGGTCCTGTAGAAAGTGTTTAGTATCCCTCAATACAGTATCAAACTTATCCAGAATGGGCCTAACGTGCTTTTCAATGAAAACAGAAAAAGGCTCAGTAGCCCATCCTTTCTCAGGTACTATAGGCCTAAAAGGGGATAACCTAGAATCTTAATGCACCTTGGGCTGTCTTTGAAACATAGGTATGACAGGGGATTTGACCGTGAGATATTATGCTAGTTCCATCGTAATGTGAAAACTTAACATGTAGTCATTCACCATATAGCGCATTTCTCTTATCAGATTTTCTATACATTTAATATCTACCTTTTCATATACCCTTTCATCCCTCAACATATTAATGGCATCAAAATGAAACTTCTATCAATAACAACTGTCATGCCGCCCTTGTCTGCTGGGTGTATTACTGTAGACGTATCATTCCGTATTGTATTAAGTGCTGCATCCTCATTCCTAGTCATATTAAAAAATGTTTTGCCAGTTGGTTTAGTATCAAACAAATCTTGTTCACAGACTTTACAAAAGGCCTCTAAAATTGGATGGTTCATTGGTACCATGTTGCTAAACTTTTTAAAACCACATTGTTTTAAATTTACACTACTATTGTCATACATTAGTTTCAGCATTACATTTCTTGCAAATATCCTCAGGTCAATAATGGAATCAGATATATTCGCTGCATGCACAGGAATAAATGACATACTCATACCCAATACCCCAGTCTCATTTTCAATCAGTGATCTCTCTGAGATGTTTAGAACTAACGATTGTGTGGTTCCCACATCTTCTTGATAGTTGGATAACTCATGGCTCCCATTGGGCCCTTCCTCTTGGTTCGCCCATGACTCCTCCAGCGACTCATGGATCTATCACTCTTCTGTCGAATTGGAAAAGGTGGTCGAGCAAACCCTTGATGTGATGGGTCTATCTGCTCTTTACGTCTTACGACCACTTCCTGTGTCTTATTCATTATATCCACATTGTTGCTCTGTCCACGCTGTATATGTATATCCATGTCGCCCTCAGGTAAATTCCTCACGTTGTCTCTGGATGAAGGGATATTTATCCCCTCCTTAGTTATAGTTGATGACGATCTTCTTGTTTCACTGTTACAGTCATCACACCTGGTGTTATCTGCCTGCAGATAGCCCTCAGTCGGCCCGAATACCATTGTCTTGGGATTTTTGCGTCGGATGCTGTCACCTCTACCATGACGTCAGGTCATCAGGGGTATAAAACATGCAGCCGACTCCATTACATCAGCTTTTCTTGCTGAGCAGAGCCCGAAGCAGTTCGCATGTGCCGGTCGGACACTACCTGAAAATTTCGTTATTCAAGTTTCAGACTTAAAGTCTTCTAAAGCTAAGTACCCCGTTGGGGATTCTTTTTTCTTGCTCTAACCGATGTCAGAAAAAAATTAATAATTGTCTTGCCTGTGGAAAGCAAATACCTCACAGAGATTTTCATTCTTACTGCATCGCCTGTTTAGGCCCAGACCACGACATTCCTCGCTGTCGGTTTTGTGCTCTGTTCAATGCCCGAACTATTCGTCGTCTGGCTATCTTTATTACTAAATTCTTTCACTCTCATTCTTCGTATTCCAAAATGCTTCGATAAGCCATCCGACTACCGATCTTCCGAAAAAACGTAAGTATAAAGACAGACCGCATAGGTCCAAAACTGCCAAAGACGCTTCCGTTAAGCTAGACACCAGTCCACCTGTACTCAGTGAGGTGCTTTCTCAGCCCCTATTACCTGCTTCTACAGATTCGTAGGGCTCTACTGAGACCCATTCAGAGTTCGGCATGCAGTGAGATGCTTCTTTGACTTTGGAACCTGTGGATGTCTCTACCTTGGATGGGTCCGGAGCCGCTGTGCAGGCACCGGCTTCTGAGGGTGTATTCAGACCTTCTGATGTTCGTATTAAACGGACTACTTCATTTATGAATAAAACTACCGAATTCCTCAGGCCCAGGGTTTGCACTGTGCCTATGAAACCGACCAAAGCGCATTCTCAAGCTCCCATGCCACAGAAAAAAATGCTTAGAATGGCTGAAGACCTTATTACTTTATTTAGGGGAAGCCAGCCTTCCCCCTCTAAAAGACAAAGAATTGATTTGCCTTCTGATTCTTCAGATCACAAGTCCGATGACTCTGACCCATCTGATCAGGACTTACCCTTATCTACCTATGAGGACTCTGATGCAGAGGATTCCATTCCCTCTGCCTCCCCTCCAGAGGATTTTTCTTTTGGTGAAACCCTGCATACTCTGAGAGCATTTCCGCTGGGAGTGCCAGGACTACCCACAGTCCAAAAAGAGACTCGGAATTTTTAAATTTGCCTCCGCACAGGTCTCTAGCTATCCTTCCTATTGTGGAAATTGGAGATGTATTCATTGAATCCAGTCTTACCCCTGATACTTTGCCACTATCCCCTAGAAAACCTGACAGGTACTACAGAGTACCTGACTCTCCCAAATTTCTATTTAAGAATCCTACTACGGATCCAGAGACCATTTCCCAGGGACCTAAAGGCATTAAGGCTGCTACAGCAGAAAACCCTACCCCTTCAGACAGGGATTCTAGGGCTTTAGACAGATGGGGGAAGAAGGTATACACCTCTGCTACTCTTACCATCAGGGCTTTAAATTGCCAGTTTGACATGTTGAAGTACCCGCAACATATTATGGAGCTTATTAAATAAAAAATTATGTTGAATCCTGATTGTGCAGAACATAAAGATTTACAAGAGTTAATGCATTCTGCAAACCAAGTTGGAAAACATACTTTGCAGTGTGGTTTTGATGCTTTAGAAGCATCTTACAGGGCTGCTGTCACTGGGTCTGTTCTTAGAAGGCATGCTTGGCTAAAGGAACAAATCTTACCAGACCATGTTAAAGCAAAATTACTAGATACTCCATTAAACCAAGAACGTTTGTTTGGCACAAAAAGATGAAGGAAAAAGCTAAATCTATGCAAACTGTTAGATTTCCTACAGGTACAGCCACCTAGATTCAGTAGGCATTGGCCTTCAAAAAACTGGTCCTTCCCAGTCCCTCCCAGACCTTCTCAGTCCAAACCCAGGGGCAGCAGACCACCAAGACTACAGTCTCAGGGTATGCACAGATCTAAACAATGGAGTGCTCCCTCCTCAAAAACAGGGAGTAGTAAGCCACCATCCTATGGAAAATGTTCACAATGACTTGTCCTTCATCCTTTCTAGCCTTGCCCAAGTAACTTGCACCCCTAGGAGGAAAACTCGCCCTGAATGCAAAATACTGGGAGTACATTACCCAGGACAGATGGTTCTTAAACATTGTATCACAGGGATACCGATTCTACTTCCACTCATTGCCAACTCCAAGCGGATTGCTGGACCTCCCCCCATGCCACTGGGCAGAGGTCAAAAGCAAATACTTTCTCTCCTCAGTGTCAAGGCTATTCAACCTGTTTCAACAGAGCAAAGGGGACAGGGTTTCTACTCCAGGCTGTTTCTGGTGAGGAGAAAAGAAAACTCTTAGCGCGCCCTGTCCTGGATTTGTCAACCCTCGACACCTTCCTGGTGGTTCCGAAATTCAAAATGCTTACTCTACAGCAGCTGCTTCCTGTTCTAGCCAAGGACTCCTGGCTAGTCACCCTAGACTTAAGAGAAGCTTATCTGCACATCTCCATAAGAGAATCTTGCAGGAAATATCTACGTTTTAGGGCAGGCTCTATGCACTATCAGTTCTCTACACTTCCCTTTGGCTTATCTACTGCGCCCAGGGTATTCATAAAATGCCTGTATCCAGCCATTGCATACTACATGCAGAGAAAAATTCAAATATACCCATACTTGGACGATTGCCTGATCCAGGCAGACGGTCAGGAATTACTACTTCAGCACCTGACATTTGTAAAGAGACTACTAACTTCTCTGGGGTATACCATCAATGAAAAGAAATCACATCTGGTACCCAAGCCAAAAAATTGTATTCCTGGGAGCAAGCTTGAACACAGCTTCCCAGATGGCATTCCTTACTCCAGAAAAACAAGTTTATTTGACAAACTACTTCAGTCTACTGGCCACCCAAATCCAGCTGTCTGCAAGAAAAATACTGCAAGCCCTAGGGTTCATGGCCTCTTGCATTCTTCTAATTCCATATGCAAGACTGCATATGAGGAAACTTCAATGGTACTTGAAAAGTATCCGGTGTCAACATTCTCAGGACCTGGAAACAATGATTCCTATCATTCCTTGCCTAAGGGCAGAGTTCCTTTGGTGGGCAGAGGCCTGCTACCGCAACAAGGGACTCCCTTTCACTCACCCCACCCCCACCCAAACCCTGACTACAAACGCATCAGACTATATATTGGTGGCTCACATGGCAGGCAAATGCATTCAAGGCAAATGGAGCCCAAGACAAATGCACCTGCATATCAATCAAAAAGAAATGTTAGCTGTACAGAATGCACTGACAGCCTTCGAATACTTTATCCTTCCAGGACAACTCTTGATAAAGACAGACAACACCACAGTTATGTGGTACATCAACAAGCAGGGGGGAACTCATTCCTACCCACTCTGCAGGTTAGCCATGGCTCTGTGGAACACAGCCTTGAACATTCAAGTGCACCTGCAAGCTCATTTCTTGCCAGGCAAAGAAAATTCACTGGCAGACAATTTAAGCAGAAATCTAATGGACCCAAATGAGTGGAAACTGGAACCAAACACATTCAAACTTCTAATCCACAGGTGGACTTCTTGGCTTCTCCCCAAAACCACCAATTGAGCAAATTTTGCGCCAGAATTCCCCACAGCCACGTATGGAAAGTGGATGCCCATTCATTTACATGGGAAAACCTCACAATCTATGCCTTCCCCTCTCTGCCCCTCTTCCCAAAAGTGCTACTCAAACAAGACATGCCAAGGACAGTCCTGATTGCACCACACTGGCCATGCCAGCACTGGTACCCACGTTTACGCAGTCTGACAGTAGTGCCACCCTGTCTTCTGCATCAAACCCCCTCTCTGCTGTCCCAGCAGGAGGGCCAGAGTTTGCATCCTAGGCTGCAAACCCTGAACCTAGCAGCCTGGCTGATTCCTTGAATGCAACACCACCACCCTTCAGCAAACAGGTGCTGGATGTCATCCTTGAGGCTAGGAAATACTATTCAGAAAAGATACTGCTCTTGGTGCTAGTCTCTGGGTAAAGATGCAACCGTGCCTGCCTTACCTCAAATCCTAGGTTACCTAGCAGAGCTGCTCCACAAAGGCCTGTCCTTCGCTTCAATTAAGATTCATGCCTCTGCCATCTCAGCTCATTACAGTACTGAGCCACTCCTCTTTTCTTACCCTCTGGTCAAACAGTTCCTGAGAGGAGCTAACAATTTAAGACCCCCAAGGAGCGCTCCCACTCCTGCCTGGGACCTTAACTTTGTACTAGAGAAGCTCACGCTTCCCCCTTTTGAGCCTGCTGCTACAACAGAGCTAAAATTCCTCTCTTGGAAAATAGCCTTACTTCTAGCCTTCACTTCAGCAAGAAGAGTGTCTGAGTTGCAGGCCCTTATGGCTGTGGAACCCTTCATTATCTTCCATGCGGACAGGGTTTTCCTCAGGACTAACCCATCATTTATGCCCAAGGTGGTATCCAGTGTGGCTTTAAACCAATCCATCCATTTACCCACCTTTTTCCCTAATCCTCAGAATAAAGGGGAAATGATCCTGCACTCCTTGGACGTGCACAGACAGCTTAGGTTCTACCTTGACAGGACTAAACCTTTCAGAAAATCTGACCAGCTGATAGCTTTGCTACAGGGGCAGAGGGCAAGGCCATTTCAAAACAAACCATCTCCAAATGGATAGCAGACTGCGTCCATTTCTGCTACAAGTACCATGGAAATCCTACCCCACAGGGGATCAGAACCCATTCCACTAGGGCTTCCTGAACCTCTACAGCATTTCTCACGGGAGTCCCTACCAGGAACATCCTGGAAGCTGCAACCTGGAGTTCTGTACACACCTTCACCAAGCATTACCACTTACCTATCTTTTCTAAATCCAGAGCTGGAATTGCTACATCAGTCATACAAGGCCTGCTAGCCAGCCCTAATACTTCTTGGCTGCCTCCAGCCTTCCTCAGCTTTGGGAATCAACCCAAGTGTGATGACTGCAACAGTGAAACACGAAAAACATAGTACAGTTGTGTACACTTACCATAAAGGTAGATGTTCGAGTGTATTCATTGTTGCAGTCCTGGTTACCCTCCCTCCAGCCCCCTGACTTATCTATACTTTCTACCTATTCTCTTTTTTGGCCATATCTTATGGCATTGGTATTTGCTTTTTACTGGAGGTGTTACACACCATGTAATTGCTTCCTATTTTGGGGGCTCCTGACATCTGGGGCAAGAAAAACGGATGTAATGGCATCGGCTGCATGTTTTATACCCCTGACATCATGGAAGAGGCGACAGCATCCGACGCAGAAATCCCAAGACTCTGCTATTCGGGCCAACTGAGGGATACTTGCAGACATATAACCCCAAGTGTGATGATTGCAACAGTGAATACACTCGAACAGCTACCTTTATGGTAAGTATACACAACTGTACTTTCTAGGCCCAGCAGCATAATTTCCAGGAGGTGCCTTAATTACATCTGTCTGAGGCATTTCTCCAGCGGTCCTACAATCTTCATTAGGCCATGAAAAAATGTCTCTGTTTAAAGTCTGACAAATCTCTCTTCAGTCTCCCTCTCTTTTGGCTAACCAGCCTTGCTGATGGATATGAAGCATATGCTTCATATCCATCAGCAATCTCTGATAAGTCTATTGGAGGGGTCATTGATAGCGTGTCAGTGTACGATAGAAGGCTGGTTAGCCAAAAGAAAGAGAATGGATAGAGATTTGTCAGACTTTAAACAGGGACACATTTTTTCATGGTTTAATGAAGATCATATGGCCACTGAAGATATGCCTCAGACAGATGTAATTAAGGCACCTGCTGGAATTTATGCCGTTGGGCCTAGAACATCACCTGTAACTGAGGAGGGGATGAATATCCCTTCATCTGGAGACAACGTGAGTAATTTAGCCGAGGTTGAGGGCGACATGGATATACATATACAGTGTGGACAGGGCAACAATGTGGATATAATGAATAAGACACAGGAAGTGGTCGTGAGATGAAAAGAGCAGATAGATCCATTACATCAAGGGTTTGCTCGACCACCTTTTCCAATTCGACAGAAGTGGGACAGATCCATGAGTCACTTGAGGAGTTGTGGGCGAACAGAGAGGAAGGGCCCAATGGGAGCCATGAGTTATCCAACTATCAAGAATATGTGGGAACCACACAGTCGTTAGTTCTAAACATCACATAGAGACCATTGACTGAAATTGAGACTGGGGTGTTGGGTATGGGTATGCCATTTATTCCTGTTCATGCAGCAAATATATCTGATTCCATAATTGACCTGAGGATATTTGCAAGAAATGTAATGCTTTAACTAATGGACTACAATAGTAGTGTAAATTTAAAACAATGTGGTTTTAAAAAGTTTAGCAACATGGTATCAGTGAACCATCCAATTTTACAGGCCTTTTGTAAAGTCTGTGAACAAGATTTATATAGGTTGTTTGATACTAAACCAACTGGCAAAAAAATTTTTAGTATGACTAGGAATGAGGAGGCGGCGCTTAACACAATACGGAATGATACTTCTATAGTAATATGCCCAGGAGACAAGGGCGGCATGACAGTTGTTGTGGACAGAAGTTTTTATTTCGATTCCATTAATAATATGCTGAGGGATGAAAGGGTATATGAAAAGGTAGATATTAAATGTATAGAAAATCTGATAAGAGAAATGAGTTATATGGTGAATGACTATATGTTAAGTATTCACATTATGATGGAACTAGCGCAATATCTCCTGGTCGAATCCCCTGTCATACCTATGTTTCAAAGACTGCATAAGGATTCCAGGTTACCCCCTTTTAAGCCTATAGTAGCTGGGAAAGGATGGGCTACTGAGCCTTTTTCTGTTTTCATTGAAAGGCATGTTAGGCCCATTCTGGATATGTTCGATACTGTATTGAGGGATACTAAACACTTTCTACAGGACCTGTATGGATTTATGGAACGCTGTGATAGATCGTGTGATTATATGTTAGTCACTCTAGATCTGGTATCTTTGTTTTCAACTATACCAAGCATTGACGGGGCTGAATATATACGTAGGTATTTGATTAAACAAAGTAAGTATGAATATAGACTTGTGGAGTTGATATGTGACTTTATGGATGTGGTACTTAATAATATATTTGTTTGATAACTGCTACTGTAAATGGAAGCATGGTGTGGCAATGGGAACAAGCTGTGCGTACAATTATGCTAATGCCGCAATGGGAAATGGAAGAGGTATTTAGAATGGAATTATATTTGCAGAATGCGCTTTTTTGCCATCGTTTTGTTGATGATGTCTTCCTGTTATGGGGAGGGACCTCCAGAAGATCTGGAACGATTTGTTTTGAAATTGCAATGATCTAATGTTTTTCTGACATTTGCATATAAGTGGTCATATAAGTTTATGGAGTTCCTTGATGTATTAATAAATAAGTGTTCAGAGCATACATTGTCTACTAGTTTGTTTAGGAAGAAGTTCTATAGAAATTCAATACTCCATAGGATGAGTATGCACCCTAGAAGGGTGTTTAATAGCATAATAAAATCTCTGCTACATAATGTTGATTTGGACTACAAGGGCAGTTGTGAGACACTTAGAGAGTCCCTGAGACATAGAGGCTATAGGGATAACGAGGTGGATCACATTTTGTCAGATGTTGACTCTGAGAGATGGGCAAGCTAAGCCATATTTTTCTTCCCTTCAAGATTCAGCTGTAGTTATGAGGGACTGAAAAGCTAGATAACTATATGGGCAAGGTTAAAGTTTCATTGGCCTATACAAGCAATGCCGATGCGGTTAAGAAAGTGTTTCAGAATAATTGGCATCTTTTGATGATGAATGATAAGATCAGTAGAGTGGTAGGGGATACTCCTATGTTTGGATTTAGGAACTGTAAGTCGCTCAAAATGATGCTAAGTCATCCAGATAAAGGCAAGACAGTATGTGATAAACAATATAGAACATATCCTTGTGGTTAGTGTAACATCTGTGGTTTGATAGATAGTAATGCTACTTTTATGCACCCTGACTTTAACAGGAGATATACATTTAGTGTAAGGGCAATCAGCACTACTAAGCATTTGGTTTATTTAGCACATTGTGAGTGCTGCAAAAAAAAATCTATGTTGGGAAGGCAGATTGAACCCTTAAAGGGCGCATAAGGGAACGTTCATATAGTATAAGAACAGGAAACAGCACAAATGCACTTGCTAGATATGTGGCAGCTAGTGATCAAGTACATCATTTTAGGTTGAAAGTTATACAAATGATACAAGTGGGTGCTAGGATGGGGAACATTGAAAATAGGACTAGTGAGGCAGAACTTAGATGGATCCTTAAGCTGAGAGCTGACAAAGGATCAGGCCTGAATAGTACGGTCTCTATTAGACAGATACTTGATAAGAGGTGTCTACCTAGATAGAAAATGTTTTGCCAGTTGGTATAGTTCAACCTCGAGGGTACTGCGTTTAGTTTTAATATTTCATGGTTTTATGATTGCCGTTTGTACACTGAAAGGGAGTTATTCCTTTAATATATGATGTCATCTGAAAGGCAATTGAAGGTAACTGATGTATGCAAATGAATACTGATATAGCATGTGTTGTTGGTGAATTCAAACTGTTTTAATTGATCATATGGCTTTATAAAGTGTATGTCTGTGTGTTTTACTATCATTAGGGTCTGATGAAGCCAATGTCTACTTGGTGAAAGCGCTTACTGACTTGCAAGTATTTTATTAAAAGTATCTGAACTATCTAATAGTTTTGTTGAACATTTGTGTGCCATGCTTCCTGCTGCCATATTGGGTTTTGTTTTACTCAAGGCTGTTAAAAAGCCAGATCAGCTTTTTACTTCTTACTACCCTTGGGCTCTGGGGCGGGTTGTGTCTAAGGAGACTATTTCCAAGTCTATTTTCTTCGGTTGCACTCACCATGGTAAGAGACTCCATTCCCCTTTTAGGTCTCATTCCACCAGGGCTGTTAACTCATATGGGGCCTTTTTCAAGGAATTCGACAATAACTCGGTTCTTGAAGCAGTCACATGGACCTCAATCCATACCTTCACCAAACAGTAGAAATTAGATGTAATTTCTAAATCTAGAGCAGGGTTTGCCAGAGCTATACTACAGGGATTCCTGGAAAAGCTCCTCTGCTACTCTCTCCTGCCTTACTTCATGAGCTTTGATATTCTCCCTGATGTTATGAATACTGCAACAGAGATGAGAAGGACATCAGTCGTTATGGTATGACTTTACACAACTATTCTTTCTTCGTGCTTCACTGTTGTAGTCCTGATTTGTGGGATTTCCTGCCATGTAAGCCCTTAGCCGGCCTGACTACTAGAGAAAAATCTTCCTCCTCCTACAGCCAGTGGACACCTTAACCAGTGTCAGTACATTGGGTATAAGGGGGGGGGGGGGTCGGTCAACATCATGATCTCAGTTTTCTTGCCATCAGAGCCTGAAGCAGAATCAGTGCACTGGTCAGTCTGCACCAGAGAGAAGAATTCAGAAAGCGAAGTACCCCATTGGGAACCCTTTCTATATTTTTGACTGTCAGAGAAAAACAATAATTGTCTCTGTTGTTGTGAACAGATTTTACACTGAGACTTCCATTCTTTTTGTGTAACTTGCTTGGGCCCAGATCATGACATTCCCATCCGCTGTTTCTATGCTAGATTCAGTTGGAGAACTATTAGATGTAGGGCTGAAATTTTAGCTAGGCACCTGAGCGAAGCATCAGGTAGACTTACTTATAGCGTCCACCTGTCGATCCTAAGCCGATTTACCTAAGCGTAAGCGGGAGAACGAAAAAGATCCCAGGCTTAGGGCCTCAGATGATGTCCTCTTGCCATCGGCCAGTCTTTTCCCTGAAGTAGGTGAGGTGCTTTTGCAACCCCCTTCCTTGACCGAAGTGGTGGTGCAAGCCTCTGCCGATACTCTTCTGAGTCCAATATGCCGTTGAGTCCCTTGCCATTTGCCCAAGCCTTGGAACTCAGTTCGTCGGTTAGGTCCAGTACCACTCTGCAGGTCTTTGCTTCCGATAACCGCAGCACAGCCAGCGTTGTGCAGTGGCAGACCTTGACATCGACCTTCCTCTGAGCAGAATGGGTGTACGTGCTTTGGACATTGCCAGCCTAAATCAAAAGCTACTCCTAGGAAAGTGGTTTCTTTTCAGCCCCAGCCAAGACCTACTGGTTCCCACTAACAGGTTTATCAGCAGGACCTTGTAAGACTGACAGAGGAACTTATGACCATTGTTAGAGGCAGGCAACCCCCTTCTGAATCCTTCCCAGGAAAAAAGAAAAAGATTCCCTCCTAGAAGTACTTTCTAATACTCAGGTAAGGAATCTGACCAGGAGGCTTCTGTTTTTGAAGAGGGCCCCTCCATGGCATCCTTTGAAGACTCAGACTCTGAGGAGAATCTGGCTTCTGCTTCCCCTCCTGAGGATTTATCTTTCAGGGAAACACTGCACACTTTGAGGCAACATTTCCAGTGGGAACCCCAGGATTACTCTCAATCCAAGAAGAGGATAAAGGGATTTCTCAACCTTTCAGAACATAAACCCGTCACAATCCCTTCTGTTTTAGAGGTTGTGGATGATGTCTTTCAGGGCTCTTCCTTGAAGCCAGACTCCCTCTTTCCGTCCCCTAGAAAGCCTGAAAGATTTTATAGGGTTTTAGATTCTCATGAGCATCTCTAAGAATCCTGCAGCTGTCCCAGAGCTCGTGACCCCCTGTCCCAAAGGAGCCAGAGCTAGCTCCTCCAGAAATAATTTCCCACTGATAAAGCAGAGCCCTAGATAGATTTAGCAAAAAAAGTTTTTACACTGCCACCTTATCTATAAGGGCATTGAACTGCCAGTTCCACATGATAAAATACCTGGGGACTTTACCGGAACAAATGAGAGAGAAGCTTATGACTTTAGATAACAAATGACTCTCTAAGGGTTACAGAACCTTTGCAGTTCCACCTTACAGGTAGCAAAATATTCCCTCCACTGTGGGTATGATGCTAATGAAGGTGCCAGCAGGGTTGCAGCTACAGGCTCCGGAATTAGGAGCCACGCATGTCTGAGGGGAACAATCCCTTCCAGAGCACGTCAGTTCAAACCCTTTGTCCCTAAATCAAAAGCTGTGCTCAGAAAAATAGAAGACAAGGACAAGTCTTTGCAGATTGTTGAAGATTTCCTGCAGGTGCAGCCCCCTCGTTTCAGTAGAAACTGTCCTAAACATTGGTCCTTTCCCTCTCAATCTAAGGCTAGGCAAAGAAAGCCACGTAGGGAAAGGAGACAGAGGCAGCACTAAAGACCCAGGCAATGGCATTCAGAAACCTCTAGGCCAGGGAGTTCCAGACCGTAGGCCTCTGGCAGGAACAGTCATGACTGTTCCATTATAGTTTCGCCTCCCTTACCCCTCTTCTCCCAGACTTGGAAAAAGGCTATCATTATTCCAAGGGAATTGGTTCCTCATTACTTCAGACCAGTGGGTACTAACCATTATTTCAAGAGGCTACAAGCTCAAATTCAGGCTTCTCAGACATTCCCCAAACTAAAAGGCAGAGGTTCTTTCCCAAGCAGACATGCTACATGCCCAGGGCTCAGTGGAAACAGTCGCAGAATACCAAAAAGGAAGGGTTTCTATTCCAGACTCTTCCTAGTTCCCAGGAAGAAAGGCACATGGCAGCCTGTACTGTACCTTTCTGCCCTCAACCAATTCCTACAGGTCCCAAAATTCAAGATGTTGACCCATCAAAACCTCTTGCCCATGATTTCTCCAAAGGCCTTCATGGTTACCCTAGATCTAAAGGATGCATATTTGCATATTCCTATAGAGGAATCTCACAGAAGTTTTTTTCTCTTCAGAGGAGGTGCCAGGCACTATCAATTTTGTGCTGGTGGCCTAAAGCTTATCTTCACAAAATGCTTAGCCCCTCTAATTGCCTTCTGCAGAACAAAGGGGGTGCAAATTTACCCCTATTTGAACAATTGCTTTATCCAGGCTACAAGCTGGCAGGTACTGTGCTAGAAAAACTCAGCTCAGACTTGATGTTCACCCAGAACCACCTAACCTCCTTTAGGTTCACCATAAATCTTCAAAACTCCCAAACAGACCCCAGAATTGTTTTTTTTAGGGGCCATACTAGATTCATCACTCAAAGGCTTTCTTGGCTCCTGATAGGGTCTCCTTCGTGACTCTATACTTTCAAAAAAACATGGTTAGGGACTTTCTCACAGCCAAAGATTGCCTCAGGGCTCTGGGGTACATGGCCTCTTACATCCTTATGATTCCCCTGTCCAAGCTACTCATGAGGGAACTCCGGTGGTACCAGCATGCATAACCACTGCCAGTCAAGACAAACTGATTCCTTGCCTCATGGAGGAATTTGCATGGTGGGCCACAGCTTGCTCCCTCAGCCCATGTCTCCCCTTCAGATTCCCCTCACAGGAGCAAACACTGACCACAGTTGCCTCAGAGGTGGCCTTGGGAGCACACTTAAACCACTTCCAGACAGAAGCTCAAAGACAAACACACAAACTTGAAGGAACTTATGGCATTCCAAAAAGGTCTACTAGCCTTCAGAGAGAAATGGAAACCAGGGGTGCTGGTGGTGAAAACAGACTACCAGAGTCATGTGGTACATAAGCAGGGGGGAGTCACTCCTACCCTCTCTGTCACCTAGAATGGATGTTTGGGGAACGGAACACTCCATGGGGGTTGCACCTTCTAGCACAGTATTTGCCAGATGTGCACAACCAACTAGCAGAGCACCTTAGTAGAAGTCTGTCTGACCCCCATGAGTGGCAACTGCAGCAGGAAACCTTTTTCAGCATAGACAAAAAATGGGGAATTCCTCAGATAGACCTCTTTGCCACCAGGGAAATACTTAATTGAAAAGGTTTTGCTCTAGGGCCAAAACAAATTCAGTCTGGAAGACAGATGCTTTCTCATTTCTATGGACAGGCCTCGTTATCTGTGCCTTTCTTTCAGTCCCTCTGCTGCTCAGAGTGCTCTTAAAGATAAGGGAAGAGGGGCTAAAGGTGACACGTATAGCCCCAGACTGACCCTGGCAGCACTAGTACCCTTTGCTGCTCAGCTTAATCAGCATGAAACCCATGGCAGCTGCTCTAGAGATTAGATGATCTGACACAGAACAAGGGAAACATTGTGCGCCCCAACATGGGGCAACTCAAATTATCAGCATGGAGGATACCTTAACATCTTGGAGGGGATCCTATCCCAGACAAACAGGTGCAGGGCATCCTTAGAGAGGTCAGAAGGCCTAGCACCAGAAATCCTGTTTGGCTAAATGGAAGAGATTCTCCCTTTGGTATAGGCAACACACTCAGAATCCCTACCTAGCCAAGATCACAGTCCTACCTGGCAAGCGAGTCTGACAAAGCCTGTCTTACTCCTCCATAAAATTTCATGCATCTGCTATCTCAGCCTGCATTCCTCCCCAGCACCCTATCTTTTCTCACCCTGTTATGAAATAGTTACCGAGGGGGTGATCCACAGCAGACCACCCTGATGGCCTCCAGCCCCACCCTGGGACTTTAATTTTGTTCTGTAAAAATTTACTGTTCGACCATTTGAATCAGCTGTCTCTGCTGACTTAAAATTCTTGACATGGAAGACTACCTTCTTGTTGGATACCACTTCTGCTAGAAGGGTTTCTGAACTGCAGGCACTCATGGAAGTGTGGAACCTTTCCTCTTCTTCCACCAAGAGTCTCTCTCAGGAATAACCCCTCCTTTATATCCAAGGTGGTGGTACACACCTCCTTAAGTCAAGCTATACATTTGCCTACCTTCTTCCCTAAACCACGAAACATAGGGGGAAGAATTCTTCATTTCTTAAATGTGCATAGGCAGCTCTGCTACTATCTTGACAGAACAAAGACTGAGAAAATCAGACCAGCTGTTTGTGGACTTTGCCACCAGTTCTGAAGGGAAATCAGTTTCCAGACAGACCATTTCTAAATGGATCTCTCTCTGTATCACTTTCTGTTATGGCCATCATGGTAAGAAGCCACCTAATGTTGTCAAGAGACACACTACTAGGGCAACTGCCTTCCTAAAAGGCGTACTCACCATAGAAATCCTGGAGGCTGCCACCTGTTCTTCAGTGCATACCTTCGCCAAACATTAACACTTATCAGCCTTCTCCAAGTCCAGAGCAGGATTTGCCACTGCCATCCTGCAGGGAATCCTTTCCTCACCTTAATCCACCTTCCATCCTCCTCAGCTATGGGAGTCATCCCATAAGTCAGGATTGGAACAGTGAAACATGAAAAACATAGTACAGTTGTGTATACTTAAAATAAATGTAGATGTTCATGTGTATTAAGTGGTGCAGTAATCTTCCTCTCCCTCTTTCACCCGTAGTCTACAGGGTAGACTTGAACAAGATTCTTTATTTAAGGGTCCTCTCCTGTTGCGTCTTTCTTTGCTTAGATTCTCTGTCAAAGACTCTTGACTTTGACTTCTATATAGGAGGGCTTCTACCTCCAGGGGCAAGAAAAAACTTAAGATCATGGAGTCTGCCTACTCCCTTTGTACCTGAGAGTACTGACGTCGGTCAGGGTGTCCGCCAGCTATAGGATGAGGGAGATTTTTCTCTGGTAGTCAAGCTAGCCAAAGGCTTCAACTGCAAGAAATCCCACAAGTCAGAACTTCAACAGTGAATACATTCGAACATCTACATTTATGGTAAGTGTACACAACTGTACTTTCTTCCTTATCTTGGACTTCACTGATTGTTGATTCTATATCGTACCTAAGAAAGTAGTTCTCAGCAAAGCTAAGGGATTTGTTTTCCATCCTCACCTACCACACTCAGGTTAACAACCTAGAGGATTTGGGTTTGACACCAAGGAATGACTCCTGTCCTAAGGATGTGCTTTCCATTCTAAAGGAAGCAAGGATACCCAATACCAGAAGGTTATACTTGGCAAAATGGAAGAGATTTTCCATTTGATGTCACAGCAAGAATGCCAGCTCTTCACAGGCAGACATCAACTCCATCTTGTAGTACCGATCAGACCTGTTTAGACAGGGGCTTTCCTACTCCAGCATTAAAGTAGTTGCATCTGCCATATCAGCTTCTCTGCACAGTGCTGCACCTATCTTCTTGCACCCCCACATGAAACTTTTCCTAAAAGGGGTAATTCACTTAGAACACCCAGAAGGAACCCTATTTTGCCTGGGATCTAAATTAACCTTGCCCCCTTTGAACCTGCTGCCTCTCTAAAGATGCTCACATGGAGGACCATTTTTCTTACAGGTGTCACATCAGCAAGGAGGGTTCTAGAGCTTCAAGCCCTCGTGTGTAAAGAACTTTTCACCGTATTTCACAGGAGTAGGGTAACCCTTAGAACAAACCCATCCTTTGTGCCTAAGGTGTTATCAGAGCTTACCCTAAACCAGGCTACCTGCCCACCAGTCTTCTTCCCAAATCCACAGGGCAGAGCAGGCCTTCTTTCCTTGGATGTTCACAGGCAGCTCGGGTACTATCTAGAAGAGACAAAACTCCCTAATAGGGTAGAGCAATTAATAGTGGTTTTCCCAGAAGGAAATCCGGGCTGCCCCCTCTCAGACCAAACCATTTCAAAATGGATAGCAAACTTCATTAACTTCTGTTACTCACCCCATGGAAAAGCTCCACCTGGGCATATTAAAGCTCACTCCACCAGGCATGGGGCAACTACCACTGCTTTCCTCAAAGGAGTCCCTACTTAAGCCATCCTAGAGGCAGTCACGTGGCTCAGTGCACACCTTTACAAAACACTATAACCTAGGCAATGTCTTCAGGGCAGGTTTTGCTACAGCCATCCTACAAAACCTTATTTCCTAGGGTCATGCTGATGATCTACTACCCACCTATTAGTTTTTGGAGTCCCCCCAAAAATCAGTACTGCAACATTTATGAAATAAAATACAGTTGTGTCCCACTTACCGTAACTGTAGACATTTGAATAGATCGTGGTTGCAGTAATAGTCCCACTCTCTGCCTCAGACTGCTGACCGTTTTTCTCCCCCTTGCTGGGTGCAAGGGGTAGAAGAGATGTCCTTCCATTTCACTGTTGCAGTATTCATTACAATAACGATCCCCTGCCAAGGGTGGCCCGATGTCCGGCCAGTATACCGAAGCCTTGAGGTTGCTTTAAGGTACACCATATGTCACATGTATGCTCCTTGCTTAGCGTAGGACATAAAGGTGAGGTCGGGACGTACAGACCTCAGAACTTCTTTGCCACCAGTCTGAATGCCATCTCTTTATCATCAGTCTGAACATCCATTCTGTTACTGGTTCACCAAGCCATTCCAGATAAGTGCCTCATTCAGGTTTTGTTTTACTTATCTTCCTTTTGCTATATTGCTGCTTGTTGAGGTTTCATGTCATCCAGGATGGGTAAATGCCAGTGTGGGAGACAGATTTTTTTTATAGACTGCCACGAACAGTGTCTGTTTTGCCTTGGCACTTTGCACAACCATATGTCCTGCTCTGTTTGTCATGCCTTTGTTCCTAAGACCCTTCATAGTGACTTTCTTTGGCACTTTGTCTTAAAAACCAGCATCTTAAGCCTCTTACTGAAGATACAATGGAGGGAACATCCTGCTCTGAGGAACAGCCATCTGGGAAGAAGGCCAAGAAATCTAGGGCAGAATCTTCTGCTATTAAGCCTCTGCCGGACATCTCTCCTGAAGTGAGTGAATGCCTGGAGGTTCACCCGCCCTTATCGTTGGATCGTCTGTCGCAACCAGTCAGGGATCCAACTCTAAGCACGTTCGAGGAGGCATTGCAGATATCTGCTTCAGATGGTCAGGGGGGAACCATGGCTGGTTATCTCCGAGTGGTTCCTCAAATCTTAGAGAAGTCTCTACTGCCATTATTGATTGAAGAAAAAGCAGACCACCAAATATTTCACCCTTGCCCCAAAGGATCCACAGATTGAGTGGCAATCCTTTACTCAGGGCTTGTTTAGTGCTTTGATGGCTTTAAAACATCCTCGGAATTTCTGATTATCTTCGTGTTTCACTGTTGCAGTCATATTTCGATTATCTGCCTGCAGGTAGCCCTCAGCCAGCCCGAATATGTAAGTCTTGGATTCCTGCGTCAGATGCTGTCTCTTCTTCCATGACGTCAGGTCGTCAGGGGTATAAAACATGCAGCCAATGCCATTACATCAGTCTTGCTTGCTGCGCGGTGCCCGAAGCAGAAGCAGTTCGCAAGTGCCGGTCGGCCGACTCCTGAAATTTTCGTTTTCGAATTTCAGAACCAAAGTCTTCAAAAAAAAGCTAAGTACCCCATTGGGGATCCTTTTTCTTGCTCTTAACCGATGTCAGTAAAAGTTAACAATTGTCTTACCTGTGGACAGCAAATACCTCATAAAGATTTTCATTCGTACTGCATTCTTTGCTTATGCCCAGACCACAACGTCCCTCACTGTTGGTTTTGTGCCTTATTTAACCCCCAAACTTTTCGTCGTCTGTTTATTTTCGCAGCAAATTATTTTGGTATTCTGTTTAACTATCCAGAAATGGCTTCGGTAAGCCATCCGACTACCAATATTCCGAAGAACGCAAGGATAAAGACAGACCGCATAGGTCCAAAACTGCCGATGATGCTTCCGTTAAGCTAGTCACCAGTTTGCCGGTACTCAGTGAGGGCTTTCACAGCCCCTGATACCTGCTACTTCAGATTCGCAGGCCTCTACTGAGACCCATTCGGAGTTCGGTATGCCGCAAGATGCTTCTTCGACTATGGAACCTGCGGGTGTCTCTACTTTGGATGGGTCCTGAGCCACTGTGCAGGTACCGGCTTCTTGGGGTGTATTCAGGCCTACAAATTTGCATTTTAAACCAATGCCATCTTCTTCATCAAGGCCTAAAACTCGACCCACGCCTAGAAAACTGATATACAAACCACATGGTCAGGCCCATATGCCTGAAAAACAAATGCTTAGAATGGCTTAAGACCTTATTACTTTGAGACCTAGAACTGATTTTCCTTCTGATCAGGATTCTGAAATTTCTGTTTCTTCTGATTACCAGTATTTGCCCTTATCTACCTATGAGGAATTCTGATGCAGAGGATTCCATTCCCTCTGCTTCCCCTCCAGAAGATTTTTCTTTTGGTGAAACCTTGCACACTCTTAGAGAGCATTTCTGCTGGGAAAGCCAGGATTACTCTGACTCCAAAAAGAGGTTTAGGGAATTTACTCCTCCCTCAACACAGGCCTTTAGCTATTCCTCCTGTTCTGGACATTGTAGATGATGCCTTCTTGGAATCTAGCTTGGCCCCAGACACTTTACCCGCAGCTCCCAGAAAACCTGACGGGTATTACAGAGTACCTGACTCTCTCAAGTTCCTCTTATGGAATCCTACTGCGGATCAAGAGACCATTTCCCAAGGACCAGAGGGCATTAAGGCTACACTTCTGCTACCTTGACCATTAGGGCCTTAAATTGCCAGTTTCATATGTTAAAGTATCAGCAGCATATTTTGGGACTACTTAAACAGAAAATGATGTTGATTCCCAACTGTGCTGAACATAAAGAATTACAGGATTTAAAGGATGCAAAAAACTGGGAACTCATTACCCAGGACAAATGGGTTTTAAATATAGATCTGAAGTAGTTAACTTCATTTGGTCTACAGCCTGTGATATCGGATCCAAGCCGGCAGCTTTCCAAGCTTACAGATCTGAGCTCCAAGCTCCTCTCCCTTACCCATAATACCCTGCTTCTTCCTTGTAACCCTCAGATCGCGTTTGCTGCGGCTTAAGGTAGCTTCTCAGAACGAGCTCCGAGTTGGTTTGTGAGTAGTTTAATAATAGAATTCTTATTTTTCTCGATATTTCCCTTTGTGTGTGTGTGTGAACCACAGGTAGTTTATCATAGTGGTTCCTGTTTCTTTAGCTGTAGTTTAATTGTTTAGTCAGCCAATTCCCCTCCCCCACTAGTGTGTGAAGGCATGTGCTGCTTCCTTTTTCCTTTACAATGGCTGAAGGCCCTAAGGCCATTTTTTCTAAATGCACCGAGTGTGGTCATAAGCTGTCCTCAGCGGATGGCCACACTCTGTGTGTGTTATGTCTGGGTGTGGAACACCTTTCCACAGGCTGCACTATTTGTGCAGCCTTTAATCCCAGAGCATTAAAAGACAGAAAGGCCAAGCTGATTTTGGCGGGCCTTCTGCCACCAGAATCATCTTCGGCTTCTGCTGTGGTGCCAGCCGTTACCACGGCTGGCCCAACTGCCACTCCCGATCCCCTGGCCGGGACTCACCCTCCCTCTTTGGCCCAGGAGGAAAGGGAGGGCAGAAAAAAGGATGAGAGAGACGGGGAGAGAGAGAGAGAGAAACACCGGAGCCAAAAAAGGGGGTCGGAGTCGACTCCCTCGGCTCCGCCACCTAAAGTTGCTACTTCTCCCTTGAAGGTCTCCGAGTCTACCCCCTCTTGGCTCCACTCCCCTTGTTTCTCCCCGGAGTCGGAGGAGGAGACTATGTCACCTTCTAGGTCATCAAGGCGACCTTCCTGGCCACCTTCTGTGGCCTCTAGTAGGTCTACTAGGAGTTTGTCGGACGCAGATATGGATCGGATGATGCGTCAATTTTTGCAGGCTCAAATGCAGTTGGAAGTGCTCATGCCCCCCCCCCCCCCCGGAGGGGAGCTCGACACCCTTTTTTTGCCCCTATTGCTCCTTCTCCAACCCGCTTTCGGGTCCGGAGCAGTCGGATCCAGTTAGCTTCGGAGCCGGGGTGGGGGCGGCGCCGACAGCGTTTACGTCTTCGGCGCCGATCATGCCCTTGGGTCTATCGGATCCAGGATTCTTGTCGGATCCGAGCTCTCGGAGCCGTGGGGTGGGCGTCGGATCCGGAGGGGTTAGTGGAACTTCGACTCCGTCCAGGTCGGGTCACACTACCCTTTCGGATACAATCGGGTTACCTTCTGCACCGATCCGTATGTCTGAGCCGAGGGAACTGCTCGCAGTTCCAAGGGAGAGCAGTTCACCGTCTGCATTCGATGTAGTGGAGAGGGTCCTCTCGAGGGACTCGAGACCCCTGGTTCTTGCTCCGGACCAGCCCGTTGCTGCCACGCAGTTGAGCCTATTCTCCATCATCCGACCCCAGGGACAGCCTGCGCTTACATCCCAGATGGTTCCCTTGGAGGAACAGGGCATCGCTGGTGAGGCCTCTTCGGACAGCCCCCCCCCCGAGGAGGTGCCTCACAAGCGGAAGTGCAAGAGGAGGCACTTGGATTCACCTGAGTCCCTCACGGAGGACACGGGCCTGGAGGAAGGGGAAGGTTCCCCAAGATCACCCCCCCGAAGACGTCTCCTTTGGAGACATCATGGAAATGTTACGCATCAGGGGAGGGTGGTCCACCCAAAAGCCTTCCTCGGACGAGTCCGTGTTTCTGGAGGCGTTTGACGCAGGCCCATCTACCTCTTAGGTGTCTACCCCCCGACCCCGTGGCAGATCTTATTACTACCAGGGTGTGGAAGGAGCCGGACACTGTGGAGCCGATCCCGCAAAACGTCCCGACAAAATACTCAGCCCCCCTCGGACAAGGCATGTTGGAGTAAGGGTCTCCCTGTGGATGCTATGGTGGTGGCGATGGTCACCAAGAAGGAACAAGCACAGGAGAGTTCCTCGGTGCATCCTCCAGATAAGGATTCTCGTATGATGGACCGTTTGGGAAAGTGGATGATCTCTTCAGCGACCTTCTCGGTAATGTCTCTGAATTACATGGCACATGTTATTCGACTCCAGTGGGACCTGATTAAGGAGTACGCTGGTTCACCCCCAGAGTCCATGTCGGCCGAGGACAAGTGTACGTTCTCGTCCCGAATGGCCACTCTCAAGTTGATCACAAACCCATCCATGCGGCTCCTCTCCCATGCCACGGAGGGAGCGGCTAGGGCTAGCGGAACGGGCGTTGTCTTACGAAGACAGGAACCCTTTAAGGCGTCCTTCGCAAACGCCCCTTATGACGATTCAACATTCTTTGGCAAGACCGTCCGCGACGTGCTTCTCCAGAGCGAGAAAGACAGGAAGACGTCTGCAGTTGGGATCCGCTTCTCGTCTCCCCAGAGGTCCTCTTCCAGGAACCAAAAGGGACAGAAGAAGATGTGATTCCGGAAGACTCAACAACCCTGTTTCGCTCCGGAGACCTCGTCCTTCAGAGGCAGAGGAGGAAAAGGTGGACGCCGGCCCAGAGGCAGAGGGGGGCCAAAGAACTTTGGGTCAAGAGAATGTTTCTCGGAGCGACCCGCGCAGAAGCCCTGAGGGATTGCCTGACTGCTCTTCTCTGGAGGCAGTCGGGAGGCGCTTCTCAGAACACCTAGCCAAATGGGAGTCCATCACCGCAGATCGCTGGGTGCTCCGAATTGTATCCAGAGGATATTCAATCCCCTTCTTAACCTACCCTCCTCGATCAAGAGAAATCCCCGATGTCCCACCCGGTCAGAGGGATGCAGCAGCTATAGAAATTCAAGGGCTGATAAGAAAAAGAGCAATCCAGCCCGTCCCCCCAGAGCAGTCCAGATTAGGGTTTTACTCCAGGTTCTATTTGGTGCCAAAAAAGATGAGAGACCTAAGACCCATACTCGACCTATCAACACTGAACCTGTCAGTACCCAAAGAGAAATTCGGGATGGTCACTATTCAATCCATTCTCCCACTGTTGCAGGAGAATGACTGGATGTGCTCGATGGACCTCCAAGACGCGTACTACCACATTCTTATGGACAGACGATCCAGGAGGTTTCTCCACTTTCTGCTAGGAACCAGTCATTACCAGTTCAGCGTCCTACCCTTTGGTCTCACCACAGCCCCCAGGGTGTTTACCAAGGTCATGGCAGTAGTAGCGGCCCACCTGAGACTTCAGGGCATACAGGTTTTTCTGTACCTGGACGACTGGCTCCTTACCGCCCCCACCAGGCATCAACTTTGCTCAAACAGAGATTACCTATTACAACTAGCTCACCAACTAGGGATCTCAATCAACCTCAGGAAATCATCTCTGCAACCCACTCAAATTTTGGATTTCATAGCAGCCAGGATAGACACGACACAATCCAGAATTTTCTTGACAACCGACAGGCTACACAATCTTTGCCTCCAAATCTTGGATCTCTTACAGTCTCCTGCACCACCTGCCGTATTGGTCCTGAGGGCCCTGGGATCCATGGCAGCTGCCATCACTCTATCCCCGAACGCCCATCTGAAAATGAGAATCCTTCAATGGACTCTTCAAGTGCAATAGTCTATTCTTTTTCAACCCCTATCTACCCCTATTCCTGTCAGCAGGGTGTGCAAGGAGTCGCTTCTCTGGTGGCTTCATTCTTCCTTCGGGAAGGGCGTCCTTTCGTCCTACCTCCCCCACAAGTCACGGTGACCACGGACGCATCTCTCCTCGGGTGGGGGGGGCATTACAGGGGCAGATCCGTCCAAGGCATGTGGACTCCCACAGAGACCTCACTGCATATCAATGTACTGGAGATGAAGGGCGGTGCTTTTAGCGTTGCAGGCTCTCCACCTTCTTCCTCCGGGTACGATTGCAATTCAGTCGGGTAACATGTCTGTAGTCTGGTACATAAACAGGGGAACCAGATCCTATTTCCTTTGCAGGGAGGCCATGAGAGTATGGGAATGGGTGATCTCCACCAACCGCTTTCTCATAGCAATGCACATTCCAGGTCGGTCAAACATCTTGGCAGACAGGTTGAGTCGAACAATTCTCTCACCTTACGAGTGGTCTCTGAACTCAACAGTTGTGAACCAGATATTCCTAGCCTGGGGACAACCTTGCTGCGATCTCTTCGCTTCGCCTTCAAACACAAAGTGCAGTGAGTTCTTCGCTCTGATTCCCCCACCAGGGGAAGCCCCCAGAGACGCTCTTGTTCATGCTTGGCCATCCGGTCTTCTGTATGCTTATCCCCCTCTTCTCTTGATAACAAAGTTCCTACAGAAAGCTCGTCGGTTGGGGAGCAGAGTTATCCTCATAGCCCCATTCTGGCCTCGCCAGACCTGGTTCCCTTACTTACGGTCTCATCTAGTACATCATCCCTGGATCCTAGATCCCAGTCCGGATCTGATTTCCCATCCACTGGGGCTCAAGACTCCTGACCTGGGTTATCTCAAGCTCTCAGCTTGGTTGATCCAGTTCCCCTAATGGCTAGGACTCCCGGATTATCCTCCTCTGTTAAGGCCATCCTATTGGCCGCACACAAACCATCCACCAGAAAGATCTACAAGAGTAAATAGAAACGTTTTTCCCTCTGGGCAGAGATGATGAATCTAGATCCTTTCACGGCCCCCGTCCCAGCAGTCCTTGACTTTCTTTCACATATGTTTCAGCAGGGAGCTAGTGCGTCCACTGTTAAAGTCCAAATGGCAGCTTTCTCCCACTGTCACATAGGTAACAATTCAGGACCCCTGGCTTCATCCAAGATCTGTAAATCATTCATGAAAGGAGCCTTCTTGTTACAACCCCCGATCAGAGATATACAGTACCTCCATGGGATCTTACTATCGTTCTTCAAGCTTTAACTGGGCCCCCATTTGAACCGGCGGCCACAGTGGAATTAAAGTATGTATCTTGGAAGACAATCTTCTTGATTGCCATTACTTCCGCCAGGAGAATTTCGGAGCTTCATGCTCTGTGCTGTAAACCTCCATACATCATTTTTCATAAGAACAGGGTCTCCCTCAGGACCAGTCCCTCCTTCCTGCCCAAAGTATCCTCAGAGGCCAATTTCAGTCAGTCTATCAATCTACCGATCTTCTTTCCAAATTTTCAGAATAAAGGAGAGTACAGACTCCATTGTTTAGATGTTCACAGACAACTACGTTTCTACCTGAACAGAACAGCAGATATCAGAAAATCTGATCAACTTTTTGTGTCCTTTGCAAAATCGCGTTTTGGGAAGCCAGTCACTAAAGTTACATTAGCGAGGTGGATCTTCCTATGTATTCTCCTCGCCTACAAAAGTTCTGGTCGTCCTTAGCCCCTACACGTGTGAGCCCACTCTACATGATCTATGGCTACCTTAGTGGCATTTTGGTCAAGGGTCTCATTAGATGACATTTGTGCAGCAGCAACTTGGGCTTCTTCACATACCTTCATTTCACACTATAAATTGGCTCTCACATCCAGAGGACGCACTTCTTTTGGCTCTGCAGTGCTCTGGAATATCCTTCCATAAGGGCCTCCCAAGTTACTGGTAGCTGGGGACTCTGTCCCACAGGTTGTAGACCAAATGAAGTTAACTACTTCAGATAAAGAAGTTATGTACTCACCATAACGTTCCATCTGAGTAGGTAACTTCATTTGTCTGCAACCGACCCTCCCTCCTTCCCCCGGACCTATGGTTTGCTAGTTACAAGCCTGTGTATACCTTGTTCAGTCATCACCATTGCAAAGTGGTAAGGGTTACTAGGTTATAGAAACTTTCTATTGCCTTCTCTGGCAAATTCGATCTGAGGGTTACAAGGAGGTAGCAGGGTATTATGGGTAAGGGGGAGGAGCTTGGAGCTCAGATCTGTAAGCTTGGAAAGCTGCCGGCTCCGAATCGGATCTGATACCCACAGGTTGCAGACAAATGAAGTTACCTACTCAGATGGAACATTATGGTGAGTACATAACTTCTTTTTTTCCAAGGATACTGATTCCACTTCCACACCTTACATCCTCAAACGGTTGGCCAGACCTACCCCCAAATCAGTGGGCAGAGGCTCAACAGCAGGTTCTCTCTCTTCTAAGTATCAGGGCTATTCAATCTGTCCCAGCAGAAGAAAGGGGACAATGTTTTTACTCAATACTTTTCCTGGTACCCAGAAAAGACAGCTCTTGACATCCTATCCTGGACCTCTCTATTCTGAACACCTTTTTGGTAATTCCAAAATTCAAAATGCGAACACTTCATCAGCTTCTCCCTATGCTGAGCAAAGATGCCTGGTTGGCAACCTTAGACTTAAAGGAAGCTTACTTGCACATTCCAATAAGGGAATCTTGCAGGAAATGCCTACACTTCAGAGCAGGCTCCATGCACTATCAGTTTTCTGCACTTCCCTTTGGCTTATCTACTGCACCCAGGGTATTCACAAAGTGTCTCGCTCCAGCCATTGCATTTTGCAGGCAGAGAAATATTCAAATATACCCGTACCTGGACGATTGTCTGATTCAGGCAGAAAGCCAGGACTTGCTATTAAAACATCTGGCATTTGTAAAGAAACTTCTAACCTCACTGGGGGTACACCATAAACGAAAAGAAATCTCACCTAGTACCCTGGCAACAGATTGTATTCCTGGGAGCAAGCTTGAACACAACTTCCCAGATGGCTTTCCTCTCGCCAGAGAAACAAGTTTGACAGCCTACTTCAAACTACTGGCCTCAGAGACCCAGCTATCTGCAAGGAAAATTCTGCAAGCCCTGGGGTCCATGGCCTCTTGCATTCTACTAATTCCATATGCAAGACTGCGTATGAGGAAACTGCAATGGTATCTAAAAAGCCTATGGTGCCAATATTCTTAGGTTCATAGATTCATACTAGGCTATCTGCCCTAGGGCATTTATAAGCCTAGCCAGAGTGTGTTTGGCTTTCGCCACCCATTTTAAATTAATTTTGCTATGCCCTTTTTTGAGGTTAGTATACTGTGCCTCTGTCTAACAGTGACAGAGAAGTGATACCCGGGGTAAACCTACGATCTCCCATCCACTCAAGATTCCTCTTGAAGAGAGTCAATGAGGGACTCTGCCTAACCTGGACTGGGATTTTATTCCAGAGTGAAGGGAGCCTCTGGGTTATGAATCTGTCCCTCCAGCATGTCCTATTTATTTCATTGCTGAGGTTCAAGTCTCTCGAGCGCATAGTTCGATGGGATTTGGATTTTCTGAGGTGCAGCATGTCCATTAATTCCGGGTTGGACATGGCTTTATACGTCAGGCACAGATCGCCTCTGAGCAGGCGGTATGCCACTGAGTAGAGCTGGAGTTTCTTTAATCGGGCAGCATATGGCATCTGTTTGAGCCCTTTGATCCTCTTGGTGAGGTACTTTTGGGGTCTTTCCAGTTGCTGCAGGTATCTGGTAAGGTACATCCCGGCATTGTACTCAATTATGGGCCTGATGAGGGATGAGTAAAGAGGCACGATGACCTCCCCTGATCTAGATGTGAATCCCTTCATGATTAGGTGGGCTATATAAAATGTTTTTCTAACCACTTTGGCCACGTGGTTGTCAAATGAGAGATTGCTATCAACTTGGGTCCCCAGGTCCCTAATTACTTCTTCTGTACTTAATGGATTACCACCTATGTGGTAATTTGTGGGCACTTTGTTTTTGCCAAAGGGGATGACTATACACTTTTTGGCGTTTAGCTTGAGGCCATGGCTCTGGCACCAGTTATCTGTTTCTATGAGGCCCTTTTGGAGGGTGCTTGTGTCGACTGGAGTGTCGATTATGGCGCCCAGTTTGCAGTCATCTGCAAACTTGGTCAGCCACAGTCCTTAGGACCTGGAAACTATGATTCCTGTCATTCCTTGTATAAAGACGAGAGTTCCTTTGGTGGGCAGAGGGCTGCCACCCCAACAAGGGGCTCCCTTTCAGTCTACCCCCTGCCGCCCAAACCCTAACAACAGATGCATCAGACTATGCATGGGGGGCTCACTTGGCAGGACAGTGCATTCAGGGCAAATGGAACCCGAGTCAGATGCACCTGCATATCAACCAAAAAGAAATGTTAACTGTACAGAATTCCCTGACCACCTTCAAGGACCACATCCTTCCAGGACAGTTACTGGTAAAGACAGACAACATCACAGTTATGTGGAGCATAAACAAGCAGGGGGTAACCCACTCGTACCATCTATGCAGACTAGCCATGGCTGTGTGGAACACAGCCTTGAGCTACCAAGTTCACCTACAAGCTCAATTCCTGCCAGGCAAGCTAAATTCAATGGCAGACGATCTAAGCAGAAATCTCATGGACCCACACGAATGGAAACTGGAACCAAAAATATTCAACCTCTTAAGGAACAAATGGGGGACACCCGAAATAGACCTGTTTGCCTCCCCCCAGAACTACCAATTGGACAAATTCTGCACAAGGACTCTCCACGGTCAAGCTTGGAAAGGGGATACCCTGTCCTTTACCTGGGAAAGCCTCTCTGTTTATACCTTTCCCCCTCTGCCTCTCCTCTTGAAGGTTCTGCTAAAGATCAAACAGGACAAACTAAGGACAATACTGATTCTACCAGACTGGCCACGCCAGCATTGGTGTTCCCTCTTGAGCAGTATGATACTGCTGGAGCCATGGCACCTACCTCAGACACCTTCCCTGCTGTCCCAGCAGGTGGGCAAGATTCTGCATGCTCAGCTTCAAACCCTGAGCCTTGCAGCCTGGCTAATCCCGTGAGCTCTCCAATAGCATCCCTCAGTAAGCAGGTGCTAGATGTTATTCTGGAAGCAAGGAGGTCTAGCACTAGAAAATCTTATGCTGAAAAGTGGAAAGTATACTTTTCCTGGAGCCAAACTCAGGGGATGGGCACAACAGTGCCCAGCTTACCTCATATTCTTCAGTAGTTAACAGATATGCTCCACAAGGGCCTATCCTTCTCGGCAATTAAAATTCATGCCTCTGCCATTTCAGCACATTATAATACTGAACCACCCCACTTCTCTCACCTCCTGCTAAAGTTGTTCCTCACAGGGGCCAAAAATTTAAGACCCCCCCCCCCCAGGCGAGCCCCTTCTCCAGCTTGGGACCTTAACTTTGTGTTAGAAAGCTCACTCTCCCTTCATTTGAACCAGCTGCAACTGCAGAGTTGAAATTCCTTTCTTGGAAAACAGCTTTCCTTCTAGCCATCACTTCAGCAAGAAGAGTGTCTGAATTACAGGCCCTCATGGCAGTGGAACCCTTCATTATCTCCCATGCAGACAGGGTTTCCCTCAGGACCAATCCTTCCTTTATGCCCAAGGTGGTGTCTAGTGTGGCCCTAAGTCAGTCAATTCATCTGCCTACTTTTTCTCCGAATCCACAAAACAAAGGTGAACGAATACTGCACTCTTTGGACGTGCTCAGACAACTTAGATTTTATCTGGACCGGACTAAGCCTCTCAGAAAATCTGAACAGCTGCTAGTTGGCTTTGCTGCAGGGGCAGAGGGGAAGGCCATTTCAAAGCAAACCATTTCTAAATGGATAGCCCATTGCATTCATTTCTGTTATAAGCACCATGGAAAAACTACCTCACAGGGGATAAGATCACATTCCACCAGGGCTGCATCTTCCTCTACAGCCTTCATCAGAGGAGTCCCTACCAGGGACATCCTAGAAGCTGCTACCTGGAGCTCTGTACATACCTTCACCAGGCATTACCACATGCCTATTTTTTCTAAATCCAGAGCTGGTTTTGCCACTGCATTTTTGCAGGGCTTAATAGCTGGTCCTAATGCTCTCTAAATTCCTCCTCCCTTCCTTAGCTTTGGGAATCAACCCAAATGTAATGACTGCAACAGTAAAACATGAAGAACATAGTACAGTTGTGTACACTTACCATAAATGTAGATGTTCGAGTGTTTTCATTGTTGCAGTCCTGGTTACCCTTCCTCCAGCCCCCTGACTTCTCTTGGCTCTACCTTTCCTTCTTGTTTGGTGTATTTAAGCTTTCTGGTGTATTTGCTTTTTGTTGGAGATGTAACCTTACATATAATTGCTTCTCATTAGGGGGGCACCTGACATCTGGGGCAAGAAAAACTGATGTAATGGCGTTGGCTGCATGTTTTATACCCCCTGACAACCTGACGTCATGGAAGAAGAGACAGCATCCGATGCAGGAATCCAAGACTTTGATATTCAGGCCGGCTGAGGGCTACCTGCAGGCAGATAACCCAAATGTAATGACTGCAACAGTGAATACACCCGAACATCTACATTTATGGTAAGTGTACACAACTGTACTGTCCGCCCCAGACATCTACCCACCAACCCTTAAAAGGCCCAGAGAACAGGATGCCTCTGAGGAGGAGGCAGCTTCAGATAAGGAACCCCTTGCTTATTCCTGTCTGATTTCAACATCCCCCCACCCCCCCTCTGCCCAAGTTTCCTCCACCTCACCTCTCACAGCTCCTATCTTTGAACTTAAACCTGTGTCTACCTACCTTATAAAAAACTTCTCTCCAAACTCAAACCCTGCACCAACACCCCTGACAACATCCCCTCCTCCTTCTTAAAAATTGCCTCCGAAAGTATTGCTCTCCCCATCAGCATCCTGATAAATAGATCACTACTCGAGTCCTATGTACCCAAACTATGGCGCTCTGCTTTCATTCTTCCACTCCATAAAGATGGCAAAAACTATAACTTCTCCAACTTCCGCCCCATAGCCATCCTGTCACCCATCTCAAAAATTCTTGAAAAATGCATTCACCTGCAGCTCATGCCATTCCTAACCAATCACCAACTGCTCTTTCCTACCCAGCATGGTTTCCGCCCTGGACATAATACCAACACAGCCCTTTTCTCCTTCCTACACTCTGTCAATTCAGCTCGAGACTCTGGTAACTTAGTTTCATCAGTTCTATTAGACTTATCTAAAGCTTTCAATACTATCTCCCACTCCCATCTACTAAACCATCCATCTAACCTCAACATCTCCCCAAAAACTCTAACCTGCTTTTCCAGCTACCTCTCAGACAGGTCCCAAGCCATGAAATGGGGCCAAGCCTCCTCCAGCTTCCTTCCCACCCCCACAGGAGTTCCCCAAGGATCCATACTTGGCCCTCTGCTATTCAACATCTTCATTAAAGATTTCCACAGAGCTATTCCCAATACCAAAATTGTCCAATACGCAGACGACTCAACTTTGATCTGCTATGCCTCTAACCTTGCAGAACTCAAGACTCTAACTCAAACCGCCTTCTCAGCCACTGAAAAATGGATGCACCAAAACCACCTCTCACTAAATGCTAACAAAACTAAGATTCTTCTATTTACTCACTCTAAATCCACCCCCACTGAAAAAAACTCATTTCAAATTACTAGCCTTAACAACTCCATCATTGACATCATTCCCTCTGACAAGCTACTAGGGGTCACCATTGATGAACACTTAAAATTCAATACCCACATCCAGCTTAACATCAAGAAAACCCACATAAAACTTGGCCTCCTATACAGAAACAAACAATTCCTCTCCCCCTCTACTAGACATACCTTGGCCACTACCTATCTCCTCCCATCTCTTCTATAATGGTGCTCCTCTGTTTACAAATCTATCTTCCACCCTAACCACCAAACTGGAAGTATGCTACAATAAAATCTCCAAATTCGCCACCAAGGCAATTTCCTTCTCCTATCACTGCACCTCCCTTCAAACTTTAAATTGGTTTGAACTCTCTAATCAACTAGACTACCTCCAAATTGTCTTAGCCCACAAACTAATATTTCAACCTAGCAGCTGCCCCGCACTTTCAAATATTCTTCACCCTTATACCCCCCCCCCCAGACCCCTCAGATCTTCTCACCAAAACCTTATATCCATCCACAAACCAAAGTGCTCAGCTGGTCAGGTTCTAATCTTGTTTACCCTAGCTAAAAAATGGAATGCCCTGCCCTGCCCTCTACTCTGAGGACCTGTGACAACCTACACTCCTTCAAAACACAGCTCCACTGCCACCTGCACACTCAAAGAAAATGTAACTGTACTCTTCATTCTATACCTCCCAAGCTCCCCTCCTCCTCTCCTGGCTAAACTTTTTACCTCTCTAATTTGCCTCTTAGTCATACGTTGTTAATGTAACTAACATCCCCTCTTCTAATCTTTATGTTCTATGCCTGTCATCCTCCTGGACAATTCTTCTTAACATCTTAGTTGCTTAATTTTAAATGAATTCATACTGTTTACCAACTGTTTTTGTAGAATTTCCACCTATTTTGATAGTAATAATTGTTCTTTGTATTTTACTAGTATTTTCATTGTGATTTAACATTGTACTGTGGAGCTTTTCTCCCCGGGCCTCCACTGAAAATGGGCTCTTGAGCCCAGTGGACCTCCCCGGTCACCAAACTGAAATAAATAAATAAATAATTTCCTCCGCTTTGGATTATGGATAGGAAGAGGAGTCATCTACCAGTCGTGATACTCCCTTTGAAGAAATTTCTTTTGAGGGCGCACTCTAGGATGATGGAGTTCTTGAAATGGGATTGTGCTTTTGTATCTGAGATGCAAAAAAGGTACGAGTTGCTGAAGATGGATTTGTCAAGACTTCCTGCTGTTCCTATTGTGGCTGCCTTGTTGGATGCATTTTCCAATGCTTCTAAGGTTTCAGACTCTCCGCCTCCTGCCTCCAAGAGGCCAGATATATTCTATAGGGTTCCTGAGGACTGTAAATTATTGTACAAGTGTCCTCCTCCTGACCCCTCTGTGGTGTCTGTACCTTCTGACAAGTCATCTCAATTGCTTCCTTCTCCAAAGTTACTGTACTGTGATAGAGAGAGCAGAACCATGGCATGGCTTAATAAGAAGGTTTATACCTCTGTTACCATGAGTTATGGGGCTGTTAATTATCAGATGCATCTGTCCAGGTACTTGTTGGCCCACCTATCCCAGACCTGTCAAGTTATTTCTGATCTTCCAGACTCTGGGTAAAACTTCTGCCCTTTCTCTGTTAGGGATTTCTTCCTGGATAGCTTGTCATTCCATTTAGTGTAGTTATGATGCTGCAGATGCTTCCATTGTGCTGCTGCTTTTGGGTTAGTGATGAGAAGGTATTCTTGGCTTTGGGTTCAGCCTTTGCCTGATGATATTAAGAATAAGTTGATGGATGCCTCTCTAGGTAATAAACACTTGTTTGGCGAGGTTGCTGCTGAATTAAGTCCCTTCAGGATAAGGGCAAGGCTTTACAGGAATGTAAGCATGTTTGTTTCTCTTGTGCGTAAATTTCAGAGAAACTACCCCAATAAACCAGCTTTTGTTCGCAGGCCGTCTTTCCCTCCTCTTAAGGGTAAAAAGAATGGCAAGCAGGCTTTTGCTGTGAAGGCTACTTAGGCTTGTGTACTTCAGAAGTCTCCTTTTCCTGATAAACCAGGTGCTTTCTGACTATCCTGTTCTTCCCACCCACTTTCCTCTTCACACCTCTCTCGTTTCCTGTTCGGCTACAGATTACTCAGGATTCCTGAGTTCTGTCCATTATCTACCAGGGGTATTTCATGGCTTGGAAATCCCTTCACCCTTTTATGGGTATTCCCTCAGCCCCCTCAGGAGCAACTGTCCTCTTTTTTCCAGAGGTGCTTCAGGAACTTTTGACTTAGGGTACTATTCAAGGAGTGCCTGTGTCCCAAAGGGGGAGGGTTTTTTTTACTCCAGGATGTTTCTGGTACTCAGAAAAGTGGGTACTTAAGACCAGTTCTAGACCTCTCTCATCTGAATGCTTTTCTGAAGTTGCTGCTTTTTTGAATGTTGTACCTTCAGACATTGTTCCCTCTTTTGCTTCCTCAGGCTTATATAGTGTCTCTGGATCTCAAGGACGCTTACCTTTATATCCAGATTCATCCCTTTTTCAGGACGTTTTTATGTTTCTCTCTTGCTTCCTGGCATTTTCAGTTCTCTGCTTTGCCTTTTCTACTGCCACAGAGTATTCACCAAATGCCTAGCTCCTGTAATTGCTTTTTGCAGGCTTCAGGGTATCCAAGTCTTTCCTTACTTGGAAGACCTCTTGTTTCAGGCATCCTCTCCAGAGTTCCTGTTGCAAAATCTTCATTTTGCCTTTTCCCTTCTGCAAAGTCTGGGTTCACAATAAACTTCAAAAAGTCTTTTGACTCCTTCTCAAGACCATGTTTTTCTGGGATGCAGGATCCAGACTGTGCCAATGATGGCATCCCTGACTCCTCCCAAGGCTTTAACAGTCATTTATTTCTTTCAAACTCCTCTTCTGGCCTCTGTCTATAACAACTAAGGGGTTTGAGAGTTTTGGAATTCTATGCTCCCTTATCTGTGTCAAAGAGATGAGAGCTCATCTGCTGGCTCTTCAGGCTTTTCATTCTCTCTTTTCCCCGGGACTTCTCAAGGTGTTTTATAGACAATATCACAGTGATATGGTATGTAAACAAATGGGGGGGGGGGGGGTTCAAGATCTTGTTGTCTTTGCTGGTTGGCACTCCTTGTGTGGGAACTTGCTATTCAGTATCAATTGACTCTTCAGGCAGTTTACATTCCCTCAGGTCAATATATTGTGGCAGACGCTCTGAGCAGGTGTTTAACTCAATCCCATGAATGAATGCACAGGGATGTGTTTTTGGGCATTGTCCACCAGTGGGTACTGCTCAGATAGATCTTTTGCTTCCCCTTTTAACAGACAGCTTCCTCTTTTTTGTGCCAGAGTCCCAGGCTCCCTGGTTTGGAAGGTGGATGCTCTATCTTTTTCTTGGAAAGGGATGTTTTTTATGCCTTCCCTCCCCTTCCCCTCATTCCAAACTTCCTGTTCAAAATTCAACAGGATGCTCCCAAAGTTTTGTTGGTGACTCCCTTTTTGTTTGAGACAGCATTGGTTTCCTCCTCTTCTGCATTTAGCCAAGGGCAATCATCACAAGTTATCTCACAGGGTGGGACCTACTCACACATGACATGGGATCTCTCATCCATCCCCATCTGTCCAATCTTCAGCTGATACTGTGGGTGACAAGATTTTGATTCTACATAGACACCTTTTTTCTGAGGGCATGGTGGGTGTCCTGCAGGAGGCCAGGAATCCAATACTACAAAATCCTATTATCCAAGTGGAAGAGGTTTTCTGTTTGGTATCTTTCTCGTAACCTGGATCCATTTTGTGTTTGTTCCTTTGGTTCTCTCTTGTGTGTGTGAATTGCTCAATGCTGGATTGGTTTATGGCAGCTATTTCTGCTTGTCTGCCTTTATCTCCTCCTTTAGCTTCTAGATTTGAGGCGAAATGATTCCTTAAATGTGTCCTTCATATTAGGCGCCCCAGGAAGCCTGTTCCTCCTCCTTGGGATCTTAATTTTGTTTTGGAAAAATTTACTCCAGCTCCTTTTGAGCCTACAGCTTCAGCTTCCCTGCAACATTGCTCTTGGAAGACTGTACTTTTGTTAGCCCTTACTTCTGCTAGAGTGGTATCTGAGCTTCACGCCGTTATGGCTTGTCCTCTTTTTTTGATGATTCACAAGGACAGGGTGTCCTTGCATACTAATCCATATTTTATGCCCAAGGTGGTGAATGAGTTCTCTTATTCAGTCTATTCATTTGCCCACATTTTTCCCTTCTCCACAATCTGCCAGTAAAAAGATGCTGTATCTGTTGGGTGTGCATAGATAACTCAGATTTTATTTGGATAAGACTAAGACTATTAGCAAGTCTGATGAGCTTTTTGTTTCCTTTTATCCTAGGTCCTTAGGGTTAGCTGTGTCCAAGCAGACTATTTCTTCTTGGATATCTAATGCCATTTCTTTTTGTTATTCCTTTCATGGTAAGAGACTTCCTTTTGTTAAGGCTCATTCTACTAGAGCTGTGGCTTCTTCTGATGCTTTTTTCAAGGGTTTGGCTACTAACTCTGATGTTCATCGTGCATACAGCTGCAGTAATCACAGATGGGTTTTCTGCCGTCAGGCGGGTCCTCGGTCGGCCGAATTCCAAAGTCCAGGTCCGGCGTCAGTTGCTGTCGCTTTCTTTCCTGACGTCAGTGAGGCAGGGGTATATAAGACACAGCCAACGCCATTTTCTTCAGTCTTTTCTGCCGAGCGGTGCCCGAAGCAGAAGCAGTTCGCAAGTGCCGGTCGGCCAGCTCCTGAATTTACGAAAAATTGGAAACCGAAGTCTTCATTAAAGCTAAGTACCCCGTTGGGGAACCTTTCCTTGCCTCAGACCAATGTCAGAAAAAGTTAACAATTGTATTTCTTGTGGGAAGCAAATACCGCATAAGGATTTCCATTCCCTCTGCATACCTTGTTTAGGCCCAGACCACGACGTCTCGGGCTGTCACTTTTGTGCTACTTTCAATAAACGCACTGTTAAGCATCGGGCAGAGTTCGCCCAACACTTTTTTGGTAAAGCCTTTGATTACAAAATGTCGTCGGAGACTCCGACTACCGTTTTGTCCAAAAAACGCAAGGATAAGGACCGACACGCGAAGTCCGCGGTCCCCACCGACACCACGCCAAAACCAGCTACATGTGGTCAGGTTCTCAGCGAGACGCCTATGCAGTCCCTGACTACTGACGACACTTCTTTGGCGGTGTCTTCTGTAACCGAGACCGCAGGTACCTCGGCCCATACCCAGACTACAACCACCGAAGCCACTGTGAGCGTTGAGCCTCCTAATGTGGACAGGTCCACTTCCACCCATGGTGTCTTTAGACCCTCATCTTCCTTTTCCATTAAGGCCTTTACTAAGTCCAAATCAGCCAGGCATCCCGAGAGGCCTGTTGCACAGGGCCCATCCCCAGGCCCCATGCCTAAAAAGCAGATGCTTAAAATGGCTGAGGATTTAATTACTCTTATCAGGGGTTCCCAACCCCCTCCAGACAAGAGACCCAGAGTGGAGGAAGATTTTCCCTCTTCTGATCAGGGCTCCATTTTTGCAGAACATTCTGATGTAGAGGAACACTCTTACTCCCCTTTTGAGGATTCTGATGCAGAGCAGTCCATTCCTTCTGTATCTCCTCCTGAGGATTTTTCTTTTGGGGAAACCTTGCACACCTTGAGGGATCACTTCCATTGGGAAGGCCAAGACTTTTCTGATTCCAAGAAAAGACTTAGGGAATTTCTTTTGTTACCTCAACACAGACCTCTGGCGATACCTCCTGTCTTGGACGTACTTGATGATGTTTATTCAGAGGCTTGCCTCAATCCGGATTCCCTGCCTCCTGCCCCAGTCAAGCCTGATAGGTTCTACAGAGTTCCTAACTCTCACCAATTTCTTTACAAAAGCCATAATGCTGACCCTGAAACCATTTCTCAAGGCCCCAAGGGAATGAAGGCCTCTACTGCTAAGAATCCACTACCTTCCGAAAGAGAGTCAAGATCCTTAGAAAGGTGGGGAAAAAAGGTATACACCTCGACCACCCTAGCCATGAGGGCCTTAAATTGTCAGTTTCATATGCTTAAATATCAGCAGTTTCTGTTATCACAATTAAGAAATAAAATGTCTCAACCTGAACAACCAGATTTGAAGGAGTTGCAGGATATAATGCATAGTGCAGAACAAGTGGGTAAACACACCTTACAATGTGGCTATGATGCCCTAGAGGCCTCAAGTAGAGCTGCTGTTACAGGATCAGTCATTCGTAGACATGCATGGCTTAGGGAACAAATCTTGCCTGATCATGTGAAAGCTTAACTACTAGATGCTCCTTTACAAAAGGATGTGCTATTTGGTACTAATGCTGAGGAGATACTACGGAAAATGGAAGAAAAAGCCAAATCTATGCAAACTGTCAAAGCTTTTCTACAGGTTCAACCACCACTTTTTAGCAGAAATTGGCCTTCTAAAAACTGGTCCTTTCCAGCCACGGACAAGCCCCAAAGAGGTAAATACAGGCGCACAAGGGGCAGAGGGCAATCACAAGGATCATATAGAGGCAGGCAATGGCAAACTCCAGCACCAACAGGTGGCGAAGACAGTGCACAACAATACAGGAAACAAACCCAATGACTTCCTCCTTTCCATGCCAAGCAAGTCTCAGCTGGCAGCACCCTTGGGAGGAAAGCTGGCATTATTTACAAGAAATTGGCATATTGTCACAACAGACAAATGGATCCTGGACGTTATAAACAGAGGCTACAGATTTCATTTTCACACTCCCAAAAATGAGAGGCATGCCAAACCTGCCACACAATCAAAGGGCAGAGGCACAACTACAAATTTTAAAGCTCATAGACATGAAAGCTATTCAAGAGGTACCTACTCACGAACAAGGTCAAGGTTTTTATTCCAGGCTATTTCTGGTACCAAGGAAAGGAACCGACTGGAGACCCATTTTGGACTTATCCATCCTAAACACATTCTTACTCGTACCAAAATTCAAGATGCTCACATTACAGCAGCTTCTTCCCATGCTGAGCAAGGAGTTTTGGCTGGTAACATTGGACCTCAAGGAGGCATACCTGCATGTCCCAATCAGACAAAGCTGCAGAAGATACCTCAGATTTCTTGCAGGTTAAATCCACTATCAATTCTCTGCATTGCCCTTTGGCTTATCTACTGCACCCAGAGTATTCACGAAATGCCTGGCATCAGTAATTGCCTACTGCAGACTTCAAGGGATACAAATTTACCCTTATTTGGATGACTGCCTGATCCAAGCGGACAGCAAGCACATACTTCTGGAACATCTGGCTTATGCAACACGGTTACTGAATTCTCTGGGATACACAATCAACAAAGAGAAATGCAGGCTAACACCATCTCAGAAAATAACTTTCCTGGGTGCCAACTTGGACACAAACACCCAGATGGCCTATCTTACGCCAGAAAAACAGGGGTAACTAACTCAGTACTTCAAAACACTAGCAAATTGTACCAAGCTTACTGCAAGGAAAATCCTGCAGGCTCTGGGCTTCATGGCATCTTGCATTCTTTTAATCCCATGTGCAAAGTTGCATATGAGGAAACTTCAATGGTACCTAAAAAACCTATGGTCTCAACACAGCCACAGTTTGGAAACAATAATACCAATAATTCCATGTTTGCAAAAGGAATTTCTATGGTGGGCCCAAGCATGTCAAACAAACACAGGTCTCCCATTCTGCAAGCCTCAAGCAAATCAAGTCATCACAACAGACGCCTCAGATTACGCCTGGGGGGCGCACATGACAGACAGGTGCATTCAGGGCAAATGGTCCCAAAAGGAAAAGCACCTTCACATCAATCAAAAAGAAATGCTAGCAGTGATAAATGCAATTATAGCTTTCAAGGACCTCCTGCATCCAGGACAATTATTGATAAGAGCAGACAACACCACAGTAATGTGGTACATAAACAAGGAGGAACACATTCATACCCCCTGTGCAGACTAGCCATGACACTTTGGAACTTGGCTCTGGAATGGCAAATCGAACTTCAAGCACAGTACTTGCCAGGCTTGGAAAACACGCTGGCAGATAATCTAAGCAGAAATATGACAGATCCACACGAATGGAAGTTGCATCCTCAAGTGTTTACAAAGATAATCCAAGCATGGGGGAGGCCAGACATAGATCTCTTCGCCTCCCACAGGAATCATCAATTGGAAAAGTTTTGTTCAAGGACCTTTCATCCAAAGGCCTGGAGAGTGGACGCCCTTTCATTCAGTTGGACAGCATGGACAGTTTACGCTTTCCCACCTCTGCCTCTTCTGCCCAAGGTGCTCTTGAAAGCAAGAGCAGACAGACCGAAGATGATACTGATTGCTCCAGACTGGCCAAGACAACACTGGTACCCACTCCTGAGGAGCCTAACACATACTCCTCCCTGGCCCCTACCTCTAATGCCTCTTCTGCTGACTCAGCACAGCTACAAAACTCTTCACAGTCAGCTGAAAACACTCAATCTCGCTGCATGGAAAATTCCTTAACACCACAACAGACCCTACTCCCCAAAGAGGTGCAGGATGTCATTTTGGAGGCCAGAAGGCCATCTACTAGAAAGGCTTACTCCGCAAAATGGAAACGGTTTTGCTCTTGGAATGAGAAAAAAGGCCAGGACCCTAGAAAACTGAATTTGCCTCAGGTATTACAGTATCTAGCTGAGCTGCTGAACAGTGGACTTTCATTTTCCTCCATAAAAATCCATGCCTCAGCCATTTCTGCAGAATTCAACACGGATCCATCCGTATTCTCTCACCCACTCTTAAGACAGTTCCTCCGAGGGGCTAAGAATATAAGACCACCAAGGAAACAACCAGTGCCAGCCTGGGATCTTAATTACATTCTAGAAAAATTAACATTGCCTCCCTTTGAACCAGCTGCCTCAACAGATTTGCAGTATTTGTCCTGGAAAACAGCTTTCCTTCTGGCCATTACCTCAGCTCGTAGGGTTTCGGAACTACAAGCCCTCATGGCTGTGCAGCCCTTTCTCATCTTCCATCAGGACAGGGTTTCCCTTCGAACCAACCCGTCATTTATGCCTAAAGTGGTATCCAGGGTAGCTTTAAATCAAGCCATACACTTACCTACCTTTTACCCCAATCCTCAAAACAAAGGGGAAAGGCTGCTACACTCCTTAGACATCCATAGACAGCTACGTTATTATTTGGACAGAACAAAGCCTTTCAGGAAATCAGAACAACTTTTTGTGTCCTATGCTGTAGGAGCTCAAGGGAAGCCAGTTTTACCAAACAGACAATTTCAAAATGGATAGGCCACTGCATACGGTTTTGTTACTCCTATCATGGAAAATCTGTCCCTACAGGCATCAGATCCCACTCCACCAGGGCCACAGCTACCTCTACAGCCTTCCTCAGAGGAGTTCCTACCAAAGATATTTTGGAAGCAGCCACTTGGAGTTCCGTGCATACCTTCACAAAACACTACCACCTGCCTTTATATTCCAAAACTAGAGCAGGCTTTGCCACTACTGTGTTGTAGGGCATTCTGGCTCATCCCAGTTCCACCTAGTGCCTACCACCTTGTGCGTAGCTTTGGGATTCTACCCATCTGTGATTACTGCAGCTGTATGCACGATGAACATAGTACAGTTTTGTACCTACCATAAATGTAGATGTTCGAGTGCTAATACAGCTGCAGTACAGTTTTCCCTCCCTCCTTCCCCTCTTGGTAAAGGCCTAGGGCCTAACCCCTCTTCATACAACCTGATTGGGTTATCCTTCTATGGTATATTTGCTTGCAACTACTGATTTTTGATTATATTGCATTGCATGTATATAAATATAATTTATGTATTGCCTTCCTACTAGGGGCACCTGACATCTGGGGCAAGAAAGACTGAAGAAAATGGCGTCGGCTGTGTCTTATATACCCCTGCCTCACTGACGTCAGGTAAGAAAGCGACAGCAACCGACGCCGGACCTAGACTTTGGAATTCGGCCGACCGAGGACCCGCCTGACGGCAGAAAACCCATCTGTGATTACTGCAGCTGTGTCAACTTAGAATTTATCTGTTTACTGGCTTGCATAAGCCTTTTGCTGAAGTGATTTTTTAACTTGGTTGGCTGGAGCAAGGTGTCTGTGGTCTTTTCGGTTTACATTACTGCAGCTGTATTAGCACTCGAAAATCTACATTTATGGTAGGTACAAAACTGTACTTTCTTGAGACAGCTACCTGGACTTCTGTGCATACCTTTACTAAGCACAACAAGTTGAATGGAAGTTTTGGAGCTAGAGCTAGTTTTGCTAGGGCCATCCTTCATGGAGAGCTCTGCTGGTCCTGCCTTCTCCCTCTCTTCTTCTTGAGCTTTGGCACTATCCCTATTGTAGTGAATACTGCAACAGTGAAATGGGAGGTCATAGCACAGTTGTGTAAAATCTTACTATAATGGTAGACATCCTTCTCTTCACTGTTTCAGTATTAACTACCTCCCTCAGCCCCCTGGTCCATTACTGTTCTGGATGTACTGATTACTTCCCTTTTCCTTGGACTGGCACTTCTACTGGGGCTCTTAGTTCTGAAGATGGTACGTCCAGATGTCACCTTTATGCAGTATGCTATGCGAGGAGCATATGTGTGTGTGTGGTGTATGGCGTACCTTAAAGCAGTCTAAAGGCTTTGTTATACTGGCTGGACATTGAGCTGCCTTTGGCAGGGGATCCCTATTGTAATTGATGCGTAATTGTAATTGTTATACCTACTGCAAGAAAACCTGCTCACACCCACACAACACAGTTTTAGCCCAAAACGTAGAACCACCACTGCCCTCTTATCTTTCATGAATACCATCTCATTGGCCAGAGATAATAAGAAACTTGTCTCTTGTTTATTTCTCAACCTATCAAAAGCCTTTGATATGGTGTCTCACCCTCTCCTCCTTAAACTGACTGACCTTAACTTCTCTACCTCTGCTGTCACCTGGTTTTCTAGCTGTCTTACTGACCAACTTCAATCAGTGAGATGGCTGTCTGTTCTCTCCCCTCATCTCCCTGTTAGAATGGGTGTCCCCTAGGGTTCCATTCTTGCCCCATTGCTTTTCAATATATTTACTAATTGTCTCTCCACTTCCTGCCCTCTATCATCCCTTGTACTATACGCAGATGACTCTACAGTTATCGCTACTGCTGATGCACCCTCTGAACTTCTTACTGCCACTCAGACTTCTTTAACTCAGCACAAACCTGGTTCTCTTAGAACTAGCTTTATTCTAAATCCTAAGAAAACAAAGCTCTTACTTTTTCTTCCCAAAAACTTTATACATCTCAAACCAACTTTCTCTATACTATCTCTTAATAACACTCCTATTGGTGTAGAAACTAGTACTAAACTCCTAGGTGTCACCGTTGATGACCAACTTACGTTTGACTTGCATGTAAAAAACTGTATCAGGAAGACTCACCAAAAACCCGGCCTCCTTTACAGAAACAGAAAGTTCTTTACTAGTAAAGCTAAAGTAACCCTCTCCTACCTTGCCTATTATATGGCTCTCAAATCCTAACAAATCTTAACTCTTCTCTCTTAGCTAAGCTTGAATCCACCTACAACAAGGTGGCCAAATTCACAGCACACCAAATTTATAAAATCTCATCATTGTATTTCTCTAAAGTACTTAAACTGGCTAGAATTTCCTCACCAGCTCCAGATTATTCATTCATAGGTTCATACTAGGCTATCTGCCCTAGGGCATTTATAAGCCTAGCCAGAATGTGTTTGGCTTTCCGCCACCCATTTTAAATTAATTTTGCTATGCCCTTTTTTGAGGTTAGTATACTGTGCCTCTGTCTAACAGTGACACAGAAGTGATACCCGGGGTAAACCTACGATCTCCCATCCACTCATCAAGATTCCTCTTGAAGAGAGTCAATGAGGGACTCTGCCTAACCTGGACTGGGATTTTATTCCAGAGTGAAGGGAGCCTCTGGGTTATGAATCTGTCCCTCCAGCATGTCCTATTTATTTCAGTGCTGAGGTTCAAGTCTCTCGAGCGTGTAGCTCGATAGGATTTGGATTTTCTGAGGTGCAGCATGTCCATTAATTCCGGGTTGGACATGGCTTTATACATCAGGCACAGATCGCCTCTGAACAGGCGGTATGCCACTGAGTAGAGCTGGAGTTTCTTTAACCGGGCAGCATATGGCATCTGTTTGAGCCCTTTGATCCTCTTGGTGAGGTACTTATGGGGTCTTTCCAGTTGCTGCAGGTGTCTGGTAAGGTACATCCCAAAAGTGGCATTGTACTCAATTATGGGCCTGATGAGGGATGAGTAAAGAGGCACGATGACCTCCCCTGATCTAGATGTGAATCCCTTCATGATTAGGTGGGCTATATAAAATGTTTTTCTAACCACTTTGGCCACGTGGTTGTCAAATGAGAGATTGCTATCAACTTGGGTCCCCAGGTCCCTAATTACTTCTTCTGTACTTAATGGATTACCACCTATGTGGTAATTTGTGGGCGCTTTGTTTTTGCCAAAGGGGATGACTATACACTTTTTGGCGTTTAGCTTGAGGCCATGGCTCTGGCACCAGTTGTCTGTTTCTATGAGGCCCTTTTGGAGGATGCTTGTGTCGGCTGGAGAGTCTATTATGGCGCCCAGTTTGCAGTCATCTGCGAACTTGGTCAGCCACAGTCCTTCCATGTTGGCCTCTACCTCCGAGAAATATATACTGAACAAGAGAGGTCCCAGGACTGAGCCTTGTGTGACGCCACTTATAACTGGTTTGGAGTCTGACATGGCTCCAGCAATTCTAACCATGTGGGTTCTGTCCTTGAGCCAGTTTGCAACCCATCTAGTGACATAGGGGTTTATATTTAAGCTGGTGAGCTTATCTATAATGCCCGAGTGGGGTATTGTATTAAAGGCTTTTGCGAGGTCCAGGTAGGCTGTGTGGACCACCTTCCCCTCATCAATGGCCTTGGTGACTGTTTCAAAGAAATCAACCAAGTTTAAGAGGCAGGATCTGCCCTTAACAAAGCCGAACTGGGTAGGATCCAGTGTCTGTTGGTCCCCAATATCTTTATTTATGAGGTCCATGATGATCCTTTCCATAGCTTTGCAGACCAAGCTAGTCAGGCTTATGGGGCGATAGTTTCCGGGATCCGTTGAGGCACCACCTTTGTGGAGAGGGACCACAGTTGCTGTACGCCACTCTTTGGGTACATATCCTGTAGTAAGGCTGAGATTGAACAGTAGTTTTATGTTTGGGTTTAGCTCTTCTAGGAGTTCATGTAGGACGCAGCCCGGGACATCGTCTGGTCCCATTGATGCTGTGTTTTTTGCTTTGGAGAGGGCGGCTCTTACCTGAGCATCCGAGATGTCAGGGGGGCAGCACTCTGCTGGGATAGATATTTGCCCTTTTGGTGGGGAGGGGGGGAGAAGTTTGCGCTGAACCTGTCAGCTAGGATGTTGGCAATGTCTGTGGGTTCTGTGTATTTTTTGTCATTTTGGACTAATTCTGAACATATCTGGGAATTACCACCCAGGTTCCTAACATAACTAAAGAAAGCCTTGTGATTATCCTTAGTGTCCTGTGCAATTTTTCTCTCGAAGCTGGCCTTAGACGATTTTATGAGTGCCCGTAGTTTTTTGCTAATACTGATCAGAGATGCCTTCCCTTTTTGGAATTTTGCTCTATCATTTAGTAGCTTCCTCCTTCTATTGTATAGTTTGTTTATGGCTGGGGTCCACCAGACAGGACATCTGCCTTTGGAGGATTGGATCTTGGTTTTATGTGGGATCGCATGATTCATGCATTCCTGAAGGTGTTCATAGAATGCGTTTATAAAGGATTCTGCGGTCTGGGCCGTATTTTCCACAGGCCCGGGGGCTTTGAAGGATTCCACCTCGGTTTTGAGGAGTGTGAAATTTGCTTTAGAGAAGTTTTTCACTGTGGTTTTCTGGGCAGGGGGTGGTGTCGGGATGCGAATATCCAGTGAGATTAGTTTATGGTCTGATCTTACCAGTGAGGGATACACTTCTGGTCTGGAGCATAGAGTCCCCATGTTGGTGATGATCAGGTCCAGTATGTTTTCCCCTCTTGTGGGAGTGATAACCAGTTGTTCAATAGCATTTGAGTTTATAAATTCTAGGAACCTTTGGGCTAGGGTGCTGGAGCTAGAGTAATGCTCCCAGTCTATGTTTGGGTAGTTGAAGTCGCCCAATATAATGGTGTTTGGAGAGACCTTCATATTTTCCAGTGTTCTCAGGAAGGCCGAGTGGGGTTCCTGGGTTAGGGAGGGTGGTCTGTAGCAGGCTATAAACTGGAAGGCAGTTTTACCCACTGTTAGTTGCACATGGATAGTGTCTGATGCTTCGTGCTGTGCCACCAACCTGGAGGTGTGGGTATCTTTGATGAATATTGATACTCCCCCTCCTTTTGTGGGTTGGTCCAAGTTTTGGGGCCGAAAAGCATGGTATGAGGTATAACCTGGTAATGCTGGGGTGCTCTCGGGAGCCTTGAACCAGGTTTCTGTTACTGCACAGATATCGATGTTCTCCATGCTAAGGAGTGTTTCGAGTGCGTGCATCTTGAGGTTTAGACTTCTGGCGTTGAGTAGCATTACTCTTAGTTTCTTATCCCTTGTGATACCTATGGAGGTGGGTTTGTCTTTTGAGCCTTGCCTAAAAAAGGCACTATTCCATCCTATATCAGCTATCTTACTGTCCTAACCTATCCTCTCATATCTTTTATCATATCATATATGACCTCTCCACAGCTTAGACCAGGACTTATTGCAAATCTACAATCCAAATACATAAACTGTCCACAGCCTCTCTAGCTTCAATCCTTCCATTTCCTGGAACAAACTGCCATTAGCAATTAGGTCTATCAAACAACCCAACCAATTCAAAATGGCTACCAAAGAATATTTGAAAAGTCACTGGTCTTGTCTTTGCACTCACTCTTCATGATTGACCTTGTACCCTAAAACTATCCACTACCTATCCTTATTTTGACACTATTCACACTTGTCTTACTATAGCCATTTAATTTAACTTATCACTTTATTGTCAAACCTGTATGATTTTTGTTATCACTTTTTCCAGTATATTTTTGTGTATATTAGCTGAGATGTTTCTGATTGTTGCTTTTTATATATCTATATTGTAACTCTGTGGAGCTTTTCTGTCCAGGCCTCTGCTGAAAAAGGGCTATTGGCTCGGTCGGACTAATGTAGTCAACAAATGTGAAATAAGTAATGAATACTGCAACAGTGAAGAGAAGGACATTAGACCATTATGGTAAGATTTTACACAACTGTACTTTCTCTGCAGATAGCCCTCTTATATCATTCACTCCCTTTCTGCTCTCTGTGATTTTTCTTTTTCACACATATTCAGACAACTAGAGAAGTTTTGCTATCCTCGGGCATTAGACTGATTAAAAAGACCTAAAGATTGTGCTGATGGACACCCTTCTTATACCCTGACGTCCAGTGGTTGAACATCCATTGGCTAGGGATGATGCAATGAGTCTGGAAATCAGGCCAGTCACCAACTTGGACATAGCAAGAAGACCTTAGAATCAGTACTGCAGTATTGAGCTACTCGGACATCTGTAATTATGGTAAGTGGGACACAACTGTACTTTCTCCCTTGTTTTGGGAAATTACCAGGGGCAGTTACCGCAAGCTTCTTCACATATTGGACTTTACTCAGACAAGATAAAGGATTTTGATACATCATGACCTCAGACAACTAAAACAAGCTACCTTGGATGATGATATGGTTTTTAGTATCTTTTAGCATCTGTTTTCTGAAGTCATGTAGCAGCTATTGATGGAGGCAGTAAAGCCTGCTTACCAGATAATCATACATTAGCATATAGAAAAAGTTTTCTAGTTGCTGCCTTTAAAAGAACCAGCATCCTCTCTGGGCTAGTGATGCTCTACTTTTACAGTATTTGTGTGAGTTACTGTGCTGTGGCTTGTCTTATTCCTCAATCAAGGTACGTTTGTCTGCCATTTCACATTTCTGCCCACTGATCCCCCTTTCTATGCATTTTCATGCCAAAATGTTTTTGAAAGAGCTTCTGTATAAGAAGCCTCCCAGAAAACAAGAGGCACCTCCTTGATATCTTAATTTTGTGTTAGAGGAGCGAATATTTGCTCCATTTGAACCAGCTCATCGGGTTGATTTGAACTTCTTAGTGTGTAAGGCAGTCTTGGTCATTGCTCTGATTTCTGCAAGAGGAGTATCCGAGTTGCAAGCTCTTATGGTGGGCCAAGCTTCTGTCATTTTCCACAGTGTTTCTTTGAGAACTAATCCTTCCTTTATCCGTAAAGTGGTATATGGGTTTACCTTAAACCATAGTCCATCTCCCTGTCTTCTTTCCATAATCCAAAAATGAGGGAAAGACCTATCAGGTGCTTTGTTGACGAAACAAAATCTTTCAAAATGCCCATCATTTGTTCATTTTTTGTGAAGGTAAGAAGAAAAGGCAATCTGTGTCAAAGCAGACTATTTCCAAATGGCTTTTTCAAGCTGATGTCTTTTGTTGATGTCCTTCAAGAATGCAACTGCAGTCCTGACATATGGGTTGTCCTGCCTCAGGCAGCCCTTCGGTCGGCCCGATTCCAAAGTCTGGGTCCGGCGTCAGCCGATGTCGCCTCCTCCCCGACGTCAGAGCGGCTGGAGTATAAAGGCATCAGCCGACGCCATCTTCTTCAGTCTTCCTTGCCGCGCAGTGCCCGAAGCAGAAGCAGTTCGCAAGTGCCGGTCGGTCAGCTCCTGTGTTTTCAGTTACCGAAGTCATCTAAAAGCTAAGTACCCCGTTGGGGAACGTTTTTTCTTGCCTCAGCTGATGTCAGAACAAATTAAGAAAGTTAATAATTGTTTGTCTTGTGGTAAACAAATACCTCATAAGGACTTTCATTCTTACTGCCTCCCTTGCCTGGGCCCAGACCACGACGTCTCGGCCTGTGCCGCCTGTGCTTGCTTTAATAAGCGCACTGTCAGGCGCCAGGCAGAGTTTGCCGAAGACTTTTTTAGCGAATCTTACGCTTACAACATGCCGTCGGAGCAACCGACAGCACAAACTACCAAAAAACGAAAGGACCGGGACCGACATCCTCTGCCCTCGTCTTCCACCGATATAATGCCTAAGCCCTCCGCGAGTGCTTCGGTCCCCTCGGAAGCGGTAACTCAACTGCTCCAGGCCGACGACTCCGCGTTAACTCATCCCTCGGTCTCGGAGGCTACTCCGGTGCCGGTTGTTGATTTTCCTCCGGAAACCAAAGTTCTGGATCTACCCGACACCATTCCAGTGGACGAAGTTACCCCTACACGTGGGCCAGCTAGGCCTCCTGTATCCATGTCAATCAAGGCCTTTGCACGTGCTAAGGCCGCCAGCCAGGCCAAGGCCCATCCCAAGCCTGCTTCTCAGGCTCCTTCTTCTGACAAACAAATCATGTCTCTGGCTGCAGATCTTATTTCTCTTATTAGGGGGTCTCAGCCTCACCCAGACAGAGGTTCTCAGCCGCCTGCAGAAAAAAGGCCTAGAACTGAGCAGGCAGACAACCTCTCTTCAGATGAAGCCTTTGGGGATTCAGAGCATTCAGAAACCCAAGAAGAATCCTTCCAGGCCTATGAGGACTCTGATGCTGAGGAATCTATTCCCTCTGCCTCCCCTCCAGAGGATTTTTCATTCGGTGAAGTCCTCCACTCCATGAGGGAGCATTTTAAGTGGCAGGGTCAGGAATTTTCTGATTCCAGGAAAAGGCTACGTACCTTTCTTAAGTTACCCCAGCACAGACCTTTAGCTATTCCGCCAGTTTTGGATGTCCTGGATGATGTTTTCTCCGACTCCAGTGCTTCCCCTGATTCTCTCCCTCCTGCTCCTGTTGAGCCAGACCGATATTATAGGGTCCCTGACACTCACAAGCATCTCTTTAAGGCCCACTCTGTGGATCTAGAAACTATTTCACAGGGTCCCAAAGGAGTGGCTACCTCCTCAGCCAGGAACCCACTGCCAGCTGACAGGGAAGCAAGGTCCCTGGAGAGATGGGGTAAAAAAGTCTATACCTCTACCACCCTTGCCATGAGGTCTCTTAACTGCCTTTTTCATATGTTTCAGTACCAGGATTATTTACTGGATGATTTGCAGAAAAAGATAGCCTCTCCTGAGCCTGTAGATAGAAAGGCATTGCAGGATTTGGTTCATAATACACAGCAGGTTAGTAATCATTTTCTACAGTGTGGTTATGATGCATTGGAGGCTTCATGTAGCGCAGCTATGACAGGGGCTGTTATCCGTAGACATGCTTGGTTGAAGGATCAGCCGCTGCCAGATCATGTAAAAGTTAAGCTCCTGGATGCACCTCTGGATAAACAGAAGTTTTTTGGAGCTAATGCTCAGGATGTGTTGAAATCTATTAAGAGAAGGCAAAATCAGTTCAAACAGTAAAAGATTTCCTCCCGGTTCAGCCCCCAAGGTTCAGCCGGAATTGAACTTCAAAGAATTGGTCCTTTCCAGACTCTGACAAGTCTCAAAGGGGAAAGAACAGGCGTGCACGAGGTAGAGGGCAATACAGAGGCTCCTACAGGGGACGCCAATGGCAATCACAAAATCAAAGAAATGGCACAGGTAGTACACCTGCACCACAGGGAAATCACAATGACTTACCTTTCACTCCGCCTACCAAGGCTCAAAGAGAAGCACCTATAGGCGGAAAATTATCTGTGTTCTCAAAAAACTGGCACATTATAACAAAGGACAATTGGATTCTGGACATAATAGACAGAGGTTACAGGTTCCACTTCCATACCTTACCAACAGGACAAGGCATGCCAAACCTGCCACAAAATCAAAGGGCAGAGGCACTCATAGAAGTCTCAAAGCTATTACAAATAAAAGCAATAGAGAGGGTTCCTCCTCAGGAACAAGGCCAGGGATTTTATTCAAGACTGTTTCTTGTTCCAAGAAAAGAAAAACAGTGGAGGCCTATATTGGACTTGTCCGTTCTAAATACTTTTCTCATGGTGCCAAAATTCAAGATGCTGATGTTACAGCAACTTCTTCCCATGCTGGGCAAGGGGTCTTGGCTGGTTACTCTGGACCTCAAAGAGGCATACCTGCATGTCCCTATCAGACACAGTTGCAGAAGATACCTCAGATTTCTTGCATGAACAGAGCACTATCAATTCTCAGCATTGCCGTTTGGCTTATCTACTGCGCCCAGAGTATTCACAAAATGCCTGGCATCAGTAGTGGCACATTGCAGACTCCAAGGGATTCAAATATACCCTTACCTGGACGACTGCCTAATACAAGCAGACAGCAAACAGACCTTGATAAGACACTTCGATTACGTCATTCAATTGCTGCAGGCTTTGGGATACACAGTCAACATTCAAAAATCAAGATTACTGCCATCCCAAGAGATTATATTTCTAGGAGCAAAATTGGACACACAGCTACAAATGGCTTTCCTCACAGAGGAGAAACAAGAACATTTAACAGCTTACTTCAGAGGCCTAGCAAAATTAACCCACCTGACCGCAAGGAAGACCTTGCAGGCCCTCGGGTTCATGGCATCTTGCATTCTTGTAATCCCTCTGGCAAGACTACACATGAGAAAGCTGCAATGGTACCTAAAAAGCTTGTGGTCACAACACAGCCACAACCTAGAAGACATAATACCACTCATACCATGCCTGCAAAAGGAATTTTTGTGGTGGGCTCAAGCAAGTCACTTAAACGAAGGCATGCTTTTCAACAAACCTCAAACAAGTCAAACTATTACAACAGACGCTTCAGACCTTGGATGGGGGGCGCACATGGACGGCAGATGCATTCAAGGGCAATGGACTCCAATGGAGATGCATCAGCACATAAATCAAAGAGAGATGTTGGCAGTGATACATGCAATAGAAGCCTTTGGAAAATCTCTTCAACAAGGTCATCTGCTAATAAGAACAGACAACACCACTGTCATGTGGTACATAAACAAGCAAGGGGGCACTCATTCCTACCCCCTCTGCAGACTAACAATGATTCTTTGGGAAAAGTCCCTGAAACTGAACATCTACCTGCAATCCCAGTTTGTTCCGGGCAAGGACAATGTTCTGGCAGACAGATTGAGCAGAAATTTCTTGGATCCTCACGAATGGATGCTACACCCTCGCATTTTCGCACAAATAGCATCTGCATGGGGAAGACCAGACATAGACCTCTTTGCATCTCATCTCAATCACCACCTGGAAAGGTTCTGCACAAGGATACACCATCCTCTAGCTTGGAGAACGGATGCTCTTTCCTTCAGCTGGAATGCTCTAACAATTTATGCATTCCCTCCTCTACCTTTGCTCACCAAGGTGTTACTGAAGATCAAGGCAGAACAGCCAAGGGGAATCTTGATAGCTCCAGACTGGCCAAGGCAGCACTGGTATCCACTACTATTGAGCATAACTCACTCCAAACCATGGCCCTTGCCTCAATGGCCTCTGCTCCTGACTCAACACAGTTACAAGACTGCTCATCAGAACCTGCAAACCCTAAAGCTGACAGCTTGGAGAGTTCCATGACTCAGACCCATGACTCACTCTCCAAAAATGTTCAGGAAATTTAGCTAGAGGCACGCAGACCCTCCACCACAAAAACCTATACGGCCAAATGGAAGAGATTCACCATCTGGAATGTCAACAAGGGACAGGATGCATCATTGGTGAACATGCCTCAGATATTGGAATACTTGACAGAAATGTTTCACAGTGGCCTCTCATACTCTTCCATCAAAATCCACGCTTCAGCTATCTCAGCACATTATAACTGTGATCCACATGTGTTCTCGCATCCTTTGCTAAGACAGCTTCTAAGAGGCATAAAGAATATCAAACCTCCAAGGAAGCTACCAATTCCTGCATGGGACCTCAATTATGTCTTGGAAAAATTAGCTCTTCCTCCTTTTGAACCCGCAGCATCTTCAGAAATGCAATTTCTCTCATGGAAAACGGTTTTCCTGTTGGCAGTCACTTCAGCAAGAAGAGTCTCGGAGATACAGGCCCTCATGGCAGTTCCTCCCTTTATCATCTTTCATCAGGACAGAGTTTCCCTTAGGATCAATCCTTCATTCATGCCTAAGGTGATATCCAGCAATTCACCTGCCTACTTTCTTTCCTAATCCTCAAAATAAAGGGGAAAGGTTGCTGCATACTTTAGACATTCACAGACAACTACGCTACTACTTGGACAGAACAAAGTCCACCAGGAAGTCTGACCAACTGTGTTTGTAGCCTCTGCTGCTGGAGTGCAAGGGAAAGCAGTCACCAAACAAACTGTCTCAAAATGGATTGGACACTGCATCACATTCTGTTATTCTTTTCATGGAAAAAGTGTGCCAGCTAATATTATACCACACTCCACCAGAGCTATGGCCACATCCACAGCTTTTCTAAGAGGAGTGGCTACAAAAGATATTCTAGAGGCTGCTACATGGAGCTCCGTGCATACATTTACCAAACACTACAACCTGCCATTATACTCCAGATCCCGAGCAGGCTTTGCTTCGGCAGTCCTGCAGGGCCTTCTAGCTACACCATCTCTTACTTAGTCCTACCACTCCCAGCTTGGCTATGGTATTCAACCCATATGTCAGGACTGCAGTTGCATTCTTGAAGGACATAGGACAGTTTTGTACCTACCATAAATGTAGATGTCCGATAGATATGCAACTGCAGTCAGGTTTACCCTCCCTCCTACCCCTCTTTTTTTTCCCATTTTGGGTCCTTTCTCCCCTCACCTATCAGCTGGGGATATATGTTATGGTGTATCTGTTTATTACTGTTGTGCATGTCTGATTTTATCAGTTTATCCATTCACCAAATTTAGCCTTCATTGGAGGGCACCTGGCATCTGGGGCAAGAAACACTGAAGAAGATGGCGTCTGCTGATGCCTTTATACTCCAGCCGCTCTGACGTCGGGGAGTAGGCGACATCGGCCGACGCTGGACCCAGACTTTGGAATCTGGCCGACCGAAGGGCTGCCTGAGGCAGGACAACCCATTCACTTTATCAGGGCCTTGGCTTCATCTGTGGCTTCTTGGAAAAGGTTGGATTCTAGAAGGTCCTCTGTGCATACTTTTGCAAAGCAATATATTTAATCTAGATTCCTTTGCAGATCTAAGACAGGCTTTGCTTGTACCATTCTCCAGGGGCTCCTGGACCCCCCCCCCCACCACCACATTGTTCTAAGCTTTAATAGTTTACCCATATAGCTTCGACTACTGCAGCAGTGGTTGTAGTGATGAACATAGCACAGTTTTCCAAGTAAAACTTATCACAGTAGATATTTCAATGATAATTGCATTAGCCCCTCCCCCTTAATTTTTTTATTTCATTTTTTCTCAGAGTGTGAGCATGTGATCTGAAGTAGGGACTTCATTTGTCATAATGGATCTGAGCTCCTAGCTCATCCCCTCACCCATAATCACCTGCCAACCCTCCATGACCTCAGATCGAGTTTGCCCCTCAATATGTACCCAAAAAGGGTATCCAACTAACATAGATCCGAAGAAGGCCAGGGGGAAGGAGGGGGGATGGTTGCAGACAAATGAAGCTACCTACTTAGATGGAACGTTATGGTGAGTACATAACTTCTTAATCTGAAGTAGGGACTTCATTTGTCAGCAACCTGTGGGACAGAGTCCCCAGCTACCTGAATCTTGGGTGGCCATCATGGAAGGATATTGCGAAGCACCGCAGAGCCAAAGGATGCTCTCCCTCTAGAAATCACGTCCAGTTTGTAGTGGTTAATAAAGGTATGAGATGAGGCCCAAGTGGCTGCCGAACAAATATCATCCAATGGAACTCTAGACTTGAAGGCCGCAGAAGTAGAGATGGAACCGAGTGGAATGTGCGTGAACTCCTTCAGGTGCGGGTCTCCCAGAGGCTTGGTACGCTAATAGGATACATTGTGAAATCCAGCGTGATAGAGATACTTTTGATATTGCTTTCCCCAAATTAAATTTGGCAAAGGAAACGAACAGCTGGTTGGATTGTCTATGACCAGCCGTTCTATGAGTATAAAACCGTAGCTGCCTATGAACATCTAATGAGTGCAGCTTGTACTTTCCGTTATTCTGATATTTAGGAAAGAAAACTGGTAAATTTATGGATTGATTTATATTGGTTTCTGATGCTATTTTGGGAAGGAAAGAGGGATTGATCCTGAGGTACACTCTGTCTGGGTGAAAGATCAAATAAGGAGGTCTCACAGAAAGAGCTTGAAGCTCCGAAACCCTTTTCGCAGAAGTAATGGCTACAAGGAATGCTGTTTTCCAGGACAAGAATTTGAGATCTACTGAAGCAGCAGGTTCAAAAGGTGGAGCAGTCAAGGTTTGAAGAACTAGTGAAAGATCCCACGGTGGTACGGCTTCTTTTATAGGGGGTCTAAGCAAAAAGGTGCCCTTGAGAAAGGTTTTACACAACTTGGCCGACATCAAAGGCCCTGTATCATGTCCCACATGGTAATGGAAGATGGCAGCCAATTGCACTTTGACAGTTGAGCAACTAGCGCCTTCCTGAAAAAGTTTGGTTAGGAAGTCTAATATGGATGGAAGAGGAGCCGTAACGGGATCTAGATTATGATGCTCCACCCAGATGGAGAAACGTTTCCATTTACTGCGGTACACTTTCCTGGTGGAGGGCTTATGCGCTGCCACAAGGATGGCTTTGACTGGTGAAGAGATACCGGGAGTCCTAACTAGGAGTGGAACTGGAGTAACCAAGCTGTCAGCTTCAGATTGTCCAGATTTGGGGTCGTTAAGTCCGATGGGTGGGAGATTAGATCCGGACTGGGATCCAGAATCCAAGGAGGATTCACTAGGTGAGACCACAGGTAAGGGAACCAAATTTGCCGAGGCCAGAATGGGGCAATGAGGATCATCCTGCTCCCCAACCGCGAGGCTTTCTGTAAGAGTTGCAGCATCAGGGGTAGAGGAGGATAGGCATAAAGTAGACCGGGTGGCCAAGCATGCACCAGAGCATCTCTTGGAGTTTCCCCTGGAGGGGGAATCAGAGCGAAGAAATTGCCGCATTTGGTGTTTGAGGGAGAGGCAAAAAGATCGCAGCAGGGTTGCCCCCATATTGCGAATATCTGCTTCGCTACTAGTGGGTTGAGAGACCACTCATACGGGGTAAGAAGGGTGCGACTGAGTTTGTCCGCTAGGATGTTGGTCCGCCCCGGAATGTGCGTTGCAATCAGAAAGCGGTTGGTGGAGATCGCCCATTCCCACACTCTCATGGCTTCGCGGCATAGAGGGTAAGATCTGGTTCCCCCCTGTTTGTTGATGTACCAGACAACCGACATGTTGTCCGACTGAATTGCAGTCATTCCTACGGGGAGGAGATTCTGAAGTGCTTGCAGTGCATACAGCACCGCTCTCATCTCCAGAACGTTGATATGCAGGGAGATCTCTGTATCGTTCCACGTGGCTTGGACCGTCCTGCCTGAATAATGCCCCCCCACCCGAGGCGGGAGGCATCCATGGTCACTGTGGAGAGAGGGGGAGAGGTGCAGAAGGGCTGGCCCATATGGAGGTCCGAAGCATGGAGCCACCATAATAGATCCCTCCTGCAAGCCTTGCTGATAGCAATGGGGTGATGAAGAGAAAAAGACAGAAAGGACCATTGTACTAGAAGGGTCCATTGCAGTACCCGCATGTTCAGACGGGTGCATGGAAGGAGTGTTATCGCTGCCGCCATGGAGCCCAGTGCCCTCGGGACCAATTCCGCTGGTGGGGTCTCTGATTGGAGGATAGCCCGCACATGGAGTTGCAAATTCCGAAGTCGTTCGGATGTTAGAAAGGCTTGTAGCTCGCTGGTGTCTATTCTGGCTCCTATGAATTCTATGGCTTGTGTCGGGGCCAGAAGGGATTTGTCGGCATTGATGGTGATGCCTAACTGTGGGGCTAGGCGGAGAAAGAAATCTCTGGCTGAGCAAAGTAGATGCCTTGTTGGGGCGGTCAGGAGCCAGTCGTCCAGGTACGGAAAGACCTCTATTCCCTGGAGTCTCAGGTGGGCCGCAATCACTGCTAATACCTTGGTGAACACCCTGGGGGCTGTGGTGAGGCCAAAGGGAAGGACCCTGAACTGGTAGTGACTGGCTCCCAGCCGGAAGCGGAGGAACCTCCTGGATCGTCTGTCCATTAGAATGTGGTAGTACGCATCCTTGAGGTCTATAGAGCACATCCAATCGTTCTCCCTTAGAAGGGGGAGAATAGATTGAAGAGTGACCATTCGGAATTTTTCCTTGGTTACCGACAGGTTCAAGCGGGACAGGTCTAAAATCGGTCTCAGGTCCCCCGTCTTTTTTGGCACCAAAAAGAACCTGGAGTAGAACCCTAATCCAAGCTGGTCTTGGGGGACGAGCTGGATGGCTCTCTTTCTTAGCAGCTGCTGAATTTCTGCGGCTGCAGCCTCCCTCTGATCGGGTGGTACATCGGGGAGTTTCTTGAATTTGGGGACATGAAGTAATGGTATTTTGTACCCTCTGGATATAATTTGAAGCACCCAGCGGTCTGTCGTGATGGACTCCCATGCTGCTAGGTGCTCCGAGAAGCGACCCCCGACTGCCTCCAGAGTGGAGCAGTCGGGCAACCCTTCAGGGCTGCTGCGTGGGCCGTTCAGAGAAAGGTTCTCTGGACCCAAAGTTTCTCGGAGCTCCTCTGCCCCTGGGGCGGCGTCCTCCCTGTCCTCCTCTGCCACGGAAGGACTGGTTGTCCGGAGCGGGTTGGGAATGTTGCGATTTCCAGAACCACATCTTCTTCTGACCCTTTTGGTTCTTCGAAAAGGACCGCTGGGGCGCAGAGAAGTGGACTCCGACAGCAGACAACGTCTTCCTGTCCTCCTCGCTCTGGACAAGTGTCTCGCGAACAGTTTTGCCAAACAGGGCAGAACCATCGAAAGGGGCATTCGCAAAAGACGCTTTAAAGGGCTCTGCAAAGTCACAATGACGGAGCCAGGCCTGACGTCTCATGACTAGGCCCGCTCCGCTAGCCCTAGCGGCTCCCGCGGTGGCGTGGGACAATAGCCGCATAGAGGTATTTGAAATGGATCTCAGAGTGGCCATTCGGGTGGAGTACAATTGTTTGTCCTCCGCCGACATGGACTCGGGGGGGGGGGGGGGGCAGCATCATATTCTTTGATAAGATCCCGCTGCATCCTGATGACATGTGCCATATAGTTCAGAGACCTTACCGAGAAGGTCGCTGAACTAAAAACTCGCTTCCCTAAGTGGTCCATCGAGCGGGACTCCTTGCTCGGTGGATGGACTGAGGGGCTCTCCTGAGCTAATTCCCTCTTCGTGGCTGCCGCCATCAACATGGCATCTACGGGGGACCCTTGCTCCAGTGCGACCTGTCTGACGGGGGGCTTAGTATCCTGTCCGAGCGTTTGGGTATTGGCTCCACGGTGTCTGGATCCTTCCACGCCCTGGTGGTAATAAGGTCCACCAAGGGGTCGGCAGGAGGGGACACCCAAGAGGTAGACGGGCCTGCTTCGAATGCCTCCAGAAACACGGACTCATCGGAGGAAGACTTGGGGGCAGACCACCCACCTCTGATCCTCAGCATCTCCATGATGTCTCCAAAGGAGACATCCTCAGGGGGTGATCTTGGGGAGCCTTCCCCTTCATCCAAGTCCATGTCCTCAGTTAAGGACTCAGGGGAGTCCATGTGCCTCCTCTTGCACTTATACTTGCGGGGCACTTCCTCGGGGGGGGCTGTCCGAGGAGGCATCGCCAGCAACATCCTGTTCCAATGGAACTACCTGGGACATTGAAGCAGGCTGTCCCTTTGGCCGGGTGATGGAAGCCTGGCCCAGCAGAGAGGGAGTGCAGGGTGGAGCAGAGACAAGGGCCGGGGGTCCGGATGCTCTCAACAAAGCCCTCTCCACTACATCGAAGGACGAGGGGGAACCACTCTCTCTGGGCTCAGAGAGTCGGCTCCCACTCGGATCCGATAAAGGGATCGGAACCGGCACCGAGACCATCAGATCCGAAGGACCAGTGCGCTCCGACCTGGATGGAGCCGAAGGCACACTGAATCCCTCGTGTCCGAAGCTCGGGCCACGGCTCCAAGAGGTCGGATCCGACAGGCTCAAGGGCAGGGTCGGATCCAAAGTACCAAGTACTGTTGGCGCTGACCCACCCCCAGCTCCAACGCTGCTCAGCTCCGAATGCTCTGAACCCGGATAGCGGGTCGGAGAAGGAGCAGTTGGATGGAAAAAAGGTGTCGAGCTCCCCCCCGAAGGGGGGGGGGGGAGGCAAGAGCACTCCCATCTGCAGCTGGGCCTGGATGAACCTTCGCATCATCTGGTCCAAGTCTGCATCAGACATGCTGAACGTAGATCTCGAAGAGGCCACCGAGGCAGGCCTGGAATGCCACCTCGATGACCTCGATGGAGATCGGGCCTCCTCCTCCTCGGGCCCTGGGGAGAAACAAGGGGATCGGAGCCAGGGAGGAGGAGACCTAGAAGCAGTGGAAGGAGAAGCCCGCTTAGCTGGCGGGGCCGAAGCGGAGGCCTCGGCCTGCCGCTTGTGGTGCTTCTCCCTCCATTTCTCCCTCCTAACCTCCCTGTCCTCCAGCTCTTTAGCGGGAGTTTGAGTCCCGGCCGAAGGAAGGGGGGCAGGAGTGGCAGCAACCACAGCCTGTGGTAGTGCCACGGGAGCAGCGGAGGCCGGAGCCGAGTCCGGGGGTAAAAGTCCCGCCAAGACCAGCTTTGACCTCTGCTCTTTCAATGCCCTGGGGTTGAACGCTGTACAAATGGCCAAGGCACCGAACGCACCGAGTGTGGCCATCAGCCGGGGAGAGCTTATGGCCGCACTCAGTACATTTAGAAAAAATGGCTTTTGGGGCCTCAGCCATACTTAAAAGAAAAGGTAGTACTACACAAACACACAGGCCCCAAAAACACAACACACACGACCAGCGAAGGGAGGGAAAAAACTAATTAAAAGAAATATATTTTTATACTACAGGGTACCTAACACTTACACACTTTATATTTTTTAAAAAAGGAAGAAAGTTTGACAGAAAAACACACTTAACTGACGATTTACTTGTTGAGCTCAAAGGAATCCAGCTATCCACAAGCGCGGCAAACTAGATCTGAGGTCATGGAGGGTTGGCAGGGGATTATGGGTGAGGGGAGGAGCTAGAAGCTCGGATCCATTAGCTTGAAACAGGTTGCCGGCTCGGATCCGATATCGGATCCAAGACCCACAGGTTGCTGACAAATGAAGCTTCCTACTCAGATGGAACATTATGGTGAGTACATAACTTCTTATTTTTCTTTTCCTAGCGTTGTCCTCTCAGGGCTTTAGCCTCCCTGTCTGTGCTGGCATGACAGCTCTGAAGGACTTGGTGCCCAAACCTGACTTTGTCAGCTCAACTTGAGCTAACTGTTTGGACATGTGAAAGATAGCCTGAAGCTCTGGAAGTTGGTCCAGCTGTTTTGATTCCAGTTTGTAGTGGAGTAGTGAAGGTCACCCATGAATATGGTATTGTGTTGAATGGTTTGTGACTCCAGTGAATTTAAGTATGTGTTGTAGGTTTCCTGGGTCATAGAGGGGGAACTGTAGCTTGCATAGGACTTTGCTTATGGTGATTTTAATGTGGAGAAGCTCAAGTGCGTCATCCTGTTTGACCAGCTTTTTGAGGTATGATTGCTTTTTATGTAAATCGAGACTCATCCACCCTTAGTCCCCTGACCGGGCAGCAGCTGGTCTAAATGTGCTGAAGCCACTGTAGCCTTGCACTGCAGTGGTGCTCTCTGCGGCTTTAGGCCATGGCTCAGTAATTGTACAAATAGCAGCATCTTCCAGGGTGAAGAGAACTTGGAAGGGGTGGAGGTTCTTATTTAGACTCCTGGCATTGAGCAGTAACACCTTTAGATTTTGTAGGGTTGGTTTGGCTACACCAGAAGGTTTTAAGCTTGGCATTATTTTAAAAAGGCACTGTGGGGAAAGAGAATGTTTTAACCAGTATTTGAAAGCCTAGAGGGGACCTGTGCTAGCCATTGTTGGCAAAGCAGTGTAGTATGTTGACTCTCCTCCCAAGTTGGCAAATATTGTACCCTCTTAGAGAGACAACCAGAAACTAAGCCAATTATTAAAGTTAATCAGATTTTGTTGTTATGGCATCATTCTTGGAGAAGGTAGAATGCTTCTCAATGCTAGGCCTATTCCAGCTTGTGACACACAATCAGAGAGCACCATCGTGTCTCTGTTCATGTACTTTAGGAGGGTTACATCCCAGGTAATTTATACCCACATGGAATGTGTCAGTATCATACCAGTACTTGTGACCCAGCGACATGAGTGCATGTGTGGTTTGGTGGATCCTGGCCCCTGACAGGCAGATGACTGTGACTTTGCCCTTATTGAGCCTGGTGAGTGAGATATCTGTATGTCTGACAATGGAGTCTGCTATGACCAAAATATTAGGTTGGTCGTAGGTTTATCTTATGGGCATAGAAGTTGAGAGACCATGTAATGTGACAGTATGTGCCTTGAGTGTTTTTTGTTGAATAATGTAGAGATTGCTGAGGACATTTTTTGAGTGCCTTGTTGAAGATGGTCTTTGTGGTTTAGGGGCGATTTACATGCAAGAGCTTTAAAGTGTTTGGATCTGTATGCCTGGTCCACAGATATTAAAAGTTCTTGTATGTAGAGCCTTGCTTTCAGTGGCATAATATAACTACATCTCTCACATAGCATATCTTTTTGTTGGAGAATTGGGTGGTTGTCAGTATATGTGAGGGAACTGCTGCATTACCATAGAATGCCCATGTCTTCTAGGCCAGCTACATAGACAGCACAGCAGGGAAGTAGATGTCCATGGCTATGGATCCTTACTTCTTCTTCTACAAGGGGATAGTGTTGGAGGGGATTACATCTGGCTTGATTCCTTAAAAGTATGTAGATTTCTATCTAGACTGCCTAAGACCAAGCTCAAAGGGTAGGTGTTTCTCAGTGCACAGACTAGTTGCTCTGTGCACAACTGTGGGAATTTCAAGGTTAGATTTATTGGGGAAATTTCAATTCTGCGTGCCTGTTTCTATACAGGTCACTGCTGAAACTGGCTGCACAACAAGGAATGTCACACAGACTAGACAAATTTATACAAGCAAAAAAAAAAAATTAGTAAGCAGACTTTCACCTTCTAACCAGTGAAACAATGTTATTTAAACCTTCCAATGTGATTTCTAGCGCAGCCAGACCAGTCTACCCTCTACTGCCACTAGAAAAGCATTCCCAAGTCTCTTAATGTAAAACCACACTACAGTTCATACCTCTCATCCATATCGAATTTCTCAGAATTTCCCAGTTTTGAGGTCAAAATAAGTGTGCCGCAAATTTCCAAGTGGTCCTATCATATCCCAATTTTTTTTTAATTTTATTTACAGTTTTTATTAAATGCCAATGTCTTTACAAATTTCCAGCATATCCTACAATGTTGGATAGCTTATACAGACAATTCCATTGTTTAAAATCCGGGTTCCAACTCTCTTTGGAATGGGCAGTGACAACTTTCCTATCAGCAACAACCCACTACATTTCATCTGCATGTAGCCTCACTTTCCATATCAGCTTATTCTAGATGAGTGTAGGGTATGCTGCTGTAGTTTAAGTTCCCCCATAGGAAAAACACAACTATTTTAATCCTGTTAAAGCTAATTTGCTCCTAAAAGCCCTAGGTTCATAGGTAGATACTAGGCTACTGGCCCTAGGGCCTATATAAGCCTAGCCAAACAGTACCCTGGCTTTTGCCACCCAAGAAAATTATTTTCCTGTGCCCCTGTCAAGCAGAGCTACAGAAGTGATCCCCGGGGTGAATTTCCTATCTCGGAGTTGGTATTTTTAAGTATCCAGGGGTGTGGGGGGGTGCAGGGGGACTTGACCCCCTGCTTAAACCCTTTACTTTTAGGTTTTTTTTAAATATTGTTTTTAATATATTCGAACATTTGAAAGTTCGATCACTAAAGTTAGATCTGTAGTGATTCGAACTTTTAAGCGTTTGAATATATTATATAGACCTGATGATGAAACGGTTTTGTGTTAGAACATTACCCCACCAGATGCGTAGTAGCAAGGACCGCCCAAACCCCACCCAGCACTCTATGCAGAACATTTACTTTTAGAATTGCTTTGAATAAACATCGGAAGACCATCAGAGAAATGAGTATGCTAAACATTGTAATTATTTCAGTACAAAGCTAAACGAACACATTATGCTGCATTTATAAAAAAAGTATTACACTATCATGAACACAGAATATGCTGCATTTATAAAAAAGCAATACACTATTAGACTGAGACTTTCAATTCTTTAAAGGGGAGGGGTGCAAACACAATATGCTGCATGTATAAAAACTATTACACTATTAGACTTAAAATTGCAATTCTGTAAAGGTGCGGGGTGTCTGTGGCGACCTTTCTGGGAGGTCTTTTTTACTACATTTATTCTATTTATTTATTGTTCCACTGCCTCAGAATATTGCTTATTGCTTTATCTCCAGAAATCTGTTTAAAGAAAGGTGGGGGGTGCAGGGGTTATGGTTTGTGTTTTGGCATTTCTTGAAGTAGATCACTGTTGCAGTTACTTGAAAGTAGTGTTTTTCATCCTCCACAGAAGTGTGTTTTGCTTCGTGTTTTGTGTTTGCACCTACAAAGGTTGCCTCATGTTCCAGTGGTAACATATGGCTTTTGGACTGGGACACTGCAACACTATGGGCTGCAAAACGGGAACTTGTGAATACTGCGTACATACTGCCCTTCTGACCTGCTACTTACCCTAGAATACAGTATGTGGTTAAATACGAAGTGACAAACTAAGTCAAGACACCCAGGACATGCGGTGCTTCGACTGTGCACTTATAAATGTAGAAAATACCGATAACTTTATTTAATCTCTGTTTTAGATGTCGTGTAGTAAAAGTTGTGGTAAGTATAATTAAAGATAACAAAGATAGCATGAAGTCTGTGTTAACAATGGTCAGAGAATAAATATTCACAATGAATATTCACCATGTCACTGAAAAATCTCCATGTTTTGTCACGCAGCTGTGTTTTCCATGCAACGTCGCATGAGCTTGCCCTGTCAATCATTTTGGCCATGCCCATTCCTGTGTGGAAATCGCGGTGGGGTAATGTTGTAGTACAAAGCCGATAAAATGTATCCAGCTTGTGAGTTAGGAGTTAACTAGTGATTTTTTTTTTTTGAGCTCATTTATAACATTTTTTACCAGGTAAGCCCATGGGACCAAGTGTCCATTTCCGATTTAGCACATTACATTTGTAGTATGTAACATTGTAAATTATTATTTGTAGCGGTGCTTATTTTGTATGGAGTTTGTTTGTTTGTTTGTTTGGAGTCTGTCATGCTCAGGAAGGATCGTTGGAGAGTGAAGTAGTAGACTCAGACAGACATTTTAATTAATCGGATTAGTATCAGCAAGTGAAGATGGAGCTGTCTGTGACTTGACTGGCTTTGCACATTACAATTTAAATTAAGTTCTGCAGTGTGTGAGTGTGGCAGTCCGCCCAGTACCTAGCCACCCATGTCCACTCTTCAAGAATCAGGAGGTTTCATAATGAGAAAAATTATCTCTGGTTTTGGAGGTAAGTAAAAAAGAATTAAAAAAAAAAAAAAAAAAGGCAGTGTATACCTAATAGAACTGTAGCAAAAGAATAAAAAATGATTCTGCAATCTGCTGCAGCCTGCACAGACTTGCACACTTCTTTTATTATTAAAAGTAGTTAGTGGCACTTTTTGTGTGATTGTGAATGATGTGTGACAGGTGTGTGCGTGTGTCTTGAATGTGATGATCAGTACAGTAGCTTTGCCTTTAAATGAAAGTGAACTAAGTAAGTGATTCATTTTTGTCGTAACTCGAGAGTCAAGCATCAGTTCATATTCAAAATCAAATCCTTGACCTTAAGCCAGGAGCTGAATTGTACGATCCACTTGTAGGATGATTTGCAGAACGTGCTGGTGATTGGTGAGAAGTTTCCTAAAAGAAAGATGAGCTTACCTGTGTATGGATACAGTAGCCACGTACTGCACATATCTGCTCTACTTCACATCCATCTTTTTTTTTCTTAAGTAGCTGGAGTGAGTACAATGTTTCGATTATAATGAGGATCCTTAACCCACCAGATGCACAGTAGCAAACCCCGCCTGACGTACAGCATCACAGCCACGTCTGTAAACCTCCCACCTAATTACTGATTCTGGTTGCTTGACATGCTAAAATTGGCCCTAGGCATGAGTGCGTGCATGTGTGTGCCTTCCATGGAAGGTTGGGCGCTGGGCTGGCAACTCGACACCGTAAAACTCCACTGCCAATCATGAGTGGACAGGGTGACCCGCTGTGGCGACCCATAACCGGGAAAAGCCGAGCGAGAGGGAAAGTTGCTTGGCCGCATGAATATGCATAGTGTGCTGAAGCAAGCTATGCCGGAAGATGTCACAGTTGCGAACTCTCCATACTTTTCAATGAAAAATATAGAAAATTTAGGGAAAATGTCATAACTAAGCCTTATCTTAAACATATCATGTGATTATTTACTTGTTATCCCCAAAGCAATGTTACTAACAGACTGCAGCCGTAACCTTAGAGTTAGGACTGCAGCCATTACTGTTTACCGTTTCAGGTTTCAGTAAAAAATAATTGGCAACAACGCATCCTTGCCTTCTACCGACAATGCCATTCACATATTAAGCAACAAAACTAGTGATTTAGCTGAATTTGTAGCTAGATTGTAAGTGCTACAGGACTGCATTTCAATTACTGTTTTGTTGCTTAATATGTGAATGGCATTCAGATGTCATATCCTTCAGAAAATGCATTTGTACACAAATCCAGTTATTCAAGCAATTTTCTAAGTTTATAAGAGCAATATTTAAAAAATGCCCCTATTTTTTTGGTCCCCAGAGTGAAAGCTCACTGCATGCAGCCCATAAATCACCACTTTCGAATGTTAAATACTGTGAAAGTAAGAAACACACAAGAAAGTAAATTCCCATCCCAAACAATGCTTCTCATAGGGAAAGAAAATAGAAGCAGACTGAACAGTTTTGTTGTACTTTACTTCGTACTAAAGTAGTATAAGCAGGAATGCGCGCACTCTGCTAGAACCAAGGTGACCAGGGCAACCAGGTGTACACAAGGTCAAGAACTACATCAACTTGATTTGCTGCTTTGACTTGGTAAAGTTGGCTTTGTGTACAGCTGGTTGCCCGGTCTTTTTTTCAGGGATGGTGGACATTAATAGGGGAAAATATGGATGGAAACTGGAATAAAGAAAGAGCAATTTGAAAGTCCCAAATCTTTTGCCTGAAAATAATTTTTTAACAAACTGCAAAACTCTTAAATATGACCATATGCAATGCAAACAAATGTAGCAATGAACTATCTGGTGTGTGCCAATGGTCTGAAAATGTAGCAGTTACCTTGATGCTCACTGATTATGCCAGCATTTTGAGCAGCCAGCCTTACCGCTTGGAAAATGTGGATAGTACAGCATTGTGTCAAAGAAACCTTTAAACACTAACTACAGATTGTGGGCTGTCTTCAGTGTGTTTAACTTCTGTTTCCATCAACAGCTTGAAAGCAGAACAGAAGTCTTTGCATCAGACAATTAATGGTGAGAAGGAACCTTTAGCATGAAAATGTGTTACCGAGGAGTAAAAAGAAGTTAGGCCCTACCATAACGTTCCATCTGTGTTAGATCTTTATTCATTCCTACTGTTGGGACCTCATTTCCATCCTCGGAACTGATACGGCCGTTTCCCAGCCTGCACAAGCCAAAAACTCTCAGCTAATAAACTTCTCACAATGCCTCTCTCCTAGATACTCTAGATCGAGTTTGCCCACCCTGGGTAGAAGTAGTAGTAATAGGAAAAAAGGAGGAGGCTCTGTCTGAGCAAATACCCTAACTGTGAAGTCCACTAGGAGTCCAGGCAGGGGGAACAAGGGCTGGAAGTAAGGAATGAATAAAGATCTACAACACAGATGGAACGTTATGGTAAGACATAACTTCTTTATCTGATGTTGTCAATCTTTATTCATTACTTAGGACCGAGTCCTCAGCTACTTGAGTCCTGGGTGGCCCTAAGGAAGTATATTCCTGAGCACCATAGAACCATAAAATGCTCTTCCCCTGGAGGCCAAATCCAATTTGTAATGAGATGTGAAGGTATGAGGTCTTGTCCACATGGCTGCTGTGCATATATCATCCATAGAGGCTCTGGAATGAAAAGCTACAGAGGTAGCCATAGATCTGGTAGAATGAGCCTTTATTCTGGAAGGTAAGGGTATCTTATTCTGTTGATAGATAAAGGTAATGACGTTTCTAATCCAAGAGGATAAAGTCATTTTGGAAACAGGTTTTCCCAATCTGGGTCCTGCAAAGGCCACAAACAATCGGTCTGTTTTCCTGAAAGATTTAGTCCTGTCCAAATAACAATGAAGCTGTTGGTGCACATCAAGGGTGTGCAAAAGGTACTCCCCTCTGTTAGAATGCCTTGGGAAGAAAACCGGCAGGATGATAGATTGGTTAATGGAAAAAACAAATGACCTTGGGCAAGTAGGGGAAGGGTCAGTACGAAGGGACACCCTGTCCATGTGGAAGATCAAGTAAGGACTCTTTTGACACTCAAGGCCTGCAGGTCAGATACTCTTCTTGCTGAGGTGAGTGCTACTAGAAGTATGGTTTTCCAAGACAAACATTTTAAATCAAATGAATCAAAGGGCTGAAAGGGAGAGCCTGTAAGAGACTGAAGCACCAGAGTCAAATCCCAGGGATCTAAGGGAGGCTTGACCGGAGGTTTATCATGTAATACTCCCTTCAAAAAAGTCTTGCATAGGCGGTGTGACATAATTGAAGAATTTTCAAGACCTTTATGGAAATTGGCGATAGCTGCTAAATGTACAGTGATTGTTGAAGTTGAGGCTCCTGCATGCAGTAGAGTAGTCTGGTTTTGCAGAATCTTTTGAATAGGCATAGAGAAAGGGTTTAAGTTCTGGTCTTTGGCCCAAATAGAGAACCTAGTCCATTTACTAGAATAAACTTTTCTAGTGGAAGGTTTGTGTGAGGCCAGAAGAATTTCACGAACAGGAGATGGGGGATGTCAGGCAGCCTGGCAATCATTGGAAGTGGAGGAACCAGGCTGTGAGCTTGAGAATGTGCAGGTTCGGGTGAATCAATCCCTGAGGATGGGATAACAGATCCTGGGAATGATCCAGGATCCACGGGCTGTAAATCAGATGAGGCCATAGAAACAGGAACCAGACTTGATGTGGCCAGTAGGGAGCAATGAGGATTACTTTGCTTTTCAACCTCTGAGCTGTCTGGAGAAATTTTGGAATAAGGGGAAACTGGGGAAAGGCATACAGAAGACCCGGGGGCCAATCGTGCGTTAGAGCATCCCTCGGTGGTTCCCCCTGAGGGGGGAATCAAGGCAAAATAGCTCCTGCATTTGTAATTCAGGGGGGAAGCAAACAGGTCACAGCAAGGCTTGCCCCAGTGTTGGAAGATCCAAGCTGCTATTATAGGGTTGAGGGACCATTCGTGCTGCATCAGGATGTTCCTCCTCAGATTGTCTGCAATAAGGTTGGAACTCCCAGGAATGTGCGTTGTTATAAGAAAGCGATTGGAAGCTATCGCCCAAATGCCGAAGGTTGCTGAAGCATAGGTCCACTTCCCTAGTCTGTCCATGGTCTGGGACTCCCTGTTTGGAGGATGGACAGTGGAACTATCTTCTGCCAGTTCGGTCTTGGTGGCCGCCACGACCATAGAATCAACTGTCAGCTGCTTGGACTAGTGGGGCTGGTCTTCAGGTGTAGATAAAATTTTGTCTGGCCTCCGGGGGACAGGTTCTACATTGTCCGGGGCCTTTCAAGCCCGCTGCACAATTAGTTTAACAAGATCTGCTGGTGGGGTCACCCAGGCCAGGAAGTAGATGGCCAGGCACGGAAGGCCTGCAGAAACACCGATTCCTCAGAAGGGTTAGAGGACTTCCACTCCCCCCACTGTTTGAGGATTTCAAGAATGTCTCCGAATGAGACGTCGTCTGGGGGAGAACGAGGGGATCCTTCCCCTATATCACAATCAGTGTCTTCTGTGATAGATTCCTCCGGGGAGTCAAGGTGCTTCCTCTTGCACTGTTTCTTCCGGGGTGGCTCTCCAGTGGGATCTTCTGAGGACTCCGAAGAAGGGGTTCCCTTCACAGGGGGTTCTGATACTGGTGTCCCAGGGGCTGGTTGTGAGCCTTCGGAGTGAAGGGCTTTCTCTATCCATCACCTGCACAGCAGGTGCACCCAAGCCCACTTCCAGTTGAGGGGTTACAAGGGAACTGGAAGCTGTTGGAACCGTGGACATAGAAGGTGCCAGGTTAGGTACCAAGGTATGGACAGTCCAAGCACCGCTCCGAGAAAGCATCAGCTCCCTCATAGCCAATGCTACAAGGGTGTTCGGTGCCAGTAGGAGAGGTACTGCTGTCGGAGCCGAGACAGTATGTACTGAAGCGGGTGCTGTGGGAGGATAAGCAGGGGAAGATGAGATAAAAGATTCCGAGCCAGGAGGGATGGAAGGTCTAGCTGGAATGGGCAATCCCCTAGCTACCAGAAACTGAGCCACAATCTGCACTAGGTCTAGCTCAATAAAACTCCTAGTGAATCTAAAACAGGCTGCAGAAAGGGAATCGGCTCTTTCTAGAAAGGGGCTAAACCTCTGCCCCAAGAATGGGTCATAAGTAGGAGACTGTCTAGTCCTTGGCAGGTAATCGAATTTTGGAGCTGATGGAGCCGAAAAAGCTGTCGGCAGTGTGGCCGGGGATGGTGCCAAGGCATGTACAGTCATCGGAGCCCATGGAGCCGAAGAAGCTGTCGGCACCGTGAACGGGGATGGTGCCAAGACATGTACAGTCTTTGGATGCCATGGCGCCAAGGAAATTGTCAGCACTGTGGACAGGGATGGAGCTGAGGCATGAACAGTCATCGGAGCTGATGTGTAGGAACCAAAGACTGCACTGAAGTCAGTGGTGGTGTCTGGATCCGAGATAGGTAACTGACGGAGATGCAGGAACTGAGTGACTCAGTTTTTTCCTTATATTTCTTGGTCGTAGGAGGGGGTGAGACCTCCAACCCAGATAGAGCCTCCGAGAAAGTTCTCTTGAGTAAACCTTTTAAAATAAGTTTAAGTTCTGCTAGTGTCCGATTAGAAAAAACAGCCAGAATCAGCTTTAAAATGATCCATGCCCAAACAGTGGACACAACAGACGTGTGTCTGAGTTAGGCATCTTACGTCCACACTTGTCAAACTGTTTAAAACCCAACTTAGCTCTGTCTGACGTGGTAAGGAAACCATGCTATCCTGTAGAAAAATTAAGGAAGAAAAACCACTGTGGAGTTAAGGAATACCACTAGTAAAAGAGGGCCTGTCAAAGACAGGAGAGAGGAACAATCAAAACAGGTAAAAAATTAAAGTACCAAGAAAAAGGGTAGGAAATACATCTAGGTTATAGGCGACAGTGATAAAAGACTAACTTGACTAAAAATGTCGTAATTCAGAAGAAAAACTGTCATAGAAACAACAAAGTACTACTTAGCTTTGAGAGAGATGGCTAAGACGTCTGACTGGGAACGCAGCAAACAAGATCTGGAGTATCTAGGAGAGGGGCATTGTGGCTAGGTTCTTACCTGAGAGTATTTGGCTTGCGCGAGCTGGGAAACTGCCATATCGGATCCGAGGACTGAACCGAGGTCCCAGCAGTAAGTAATGAATAAAGATTTACAACATCAGATCTGTGCTTCAAATACTGCCAAGTGTCATGAAGTGCAACATTTAAAGTAATGTGACTGTGTGTCTGGGGATAGCCGGCCTTAGGCATAGGCCAACTAGGCGGTCGCCTAGGGCGCCGCTCTAGCACTTCTTCAGTATTTATTTAATGTAGGTAGGCCAGGATGGGGGCACTGGGTGGTGCGGTGGGGGCGCCGTGGAGCCCTTTTGCCTAGGGCACCAGTTGACCTAAGGCCGCTCCTGGATCGGTGGTGTAATGAAGTAAAAGCTGATATTACAAAATCCTTTGAGCTTAGATGCATGATAGGTTTAGCCAGTAAAACCACTGGCTGAATTTTTTTTTTTTTTTTTTTAGAATGTGAAGCTGGAATCTGTCTTGAAACAGTACTATCTCAGGTTCTTGTGTGCATAAATATTTTGCATCTGAAATACCTTGGGTAGGATATGAAACAACAGAATGGCACAAAAAAAATTACAGCCTCATATTTTGGGTATTGTATTCAAGTATGTAATCTTTTGGCAGCTGTGAATAGTACTACAATTAAATGGAAGCTGCTCACGAAGCAATCAATGTACGCATGATGTCACGGGCAAATCTGCATTCCGTGTCAATCACGACACATTGAAGCTCCGGCCTCTGCTTGTCAAGCACGGAGGCCACGCCTCTTCCTGCGTGGTCCTCCTAACTCCATCGTCAAAGAAACAGCACTGGTTTGCTTTCTGTCTCTTCATCCTGTGTTGACAGGAGACCTGCTGTCGGTTGCCTTGTTCTTGACAGCAGCCTGCTGTGAATTAAAAAGTCAGCGAGCAGTTTGCTTCGACCACAGCACTTAACATTTCTTGCGAGGCAAGACTTTATGGTCATAATCACCATCACGTAACTTGCTTATGTAGAAAATGACAGGGAAGTATCTTGTGGGATTCCAGAGCCATACGCGATCTCAGAGTGTCTTCTACTGTTCAGAAATGTTTTTTCACTCAAGCAGGTGGTGCAGGAGGAGTAAAAAAAAACGTGGAGTGGGCTTTAGTTATTTGACGTTTGTTTTCATGAATAAGGATGCGAGTGCTGATGTAACTAACTGAGGGGGCTGTCTATCCCTTGACACGTAGATTAGGTATTGGCGCAGGGGCGCGCGCCCATTTTGTTTAAATCGGAAAATATGCCGCCAAAATTCTACGTTTTCCCTTTTCAACTTGCAAACTTTTTTCCTGTGAAAGACTCTTCGGAGATGCAATTGGAGGCTGTGGTCAGGTGATCTGTATGACTTTCCGGAACTGTTGTTTTTTCGCAGTTTTACTACGAGAAGTAATGGTAGGTATATCAGATTTGTAATACTGCCTCTGATATATTGTATGTGCATTGTATATTTATGAGAAATTAAGCATCGTTTATAACTCCTTAATATAAATGGTGATTTGAATATTTCAAACTATGAGTGACATTATGCAGAAGTTCTTTCAATATGGGTAAAAGTCTCCTTTTTAATACGTGCACATATCCTGTTTTGGAGTCACTGCATTTATTTACAAGCTCAAAGACGAGGTGCATTGTAGTTCTAGAACAGTAAAATGTGGCGCAGAGTTGATGCGTTATAGACTGTATGTGTGCATTTGTGTGTTTGTGACTTCGAAAAGTACTTCAACTTAATCATGTGTAAAAACATGAGTGATATCTTCGTAGGCAAACTCTTACAGAGCAGTTGCGGAATACAACTCCATACCTATAATTTCTTATAGATGTGTGATGTTTTTTTTTTTTTTACAGTGTTTGCTATATATGCTGGTAAATGAAGTGCAGTGATCAGGGATATGTTGTGGTCATATTTGGTCATCTTTCAATGGCCTTTGACACATCTCTCACAAGCTCCTTCTAACCAAACTCTCAACCTATCTCCTTCCTCACTGTCCTGGTTCTGTAGCTACTTATCTAATAGATATCAAGCAGTAAAATGGAAAAAGGCCACATTCTCTTTTCTGATCACCCCAACTGGAGTTCCCCAGGGCTCCATACTGGGTGCTCTGCTAATTTAACATATTCATTAACAACTTCCACAACTCTATCCCATTCTCCAGCATTATCCAATACGCAGATGATTCAACTATCATCTGCACTGCTACATCCTTCCCAGCATTACAAAAGCTTACACAAGATGCCTTCTCTACCACTGAACTCTGGATGAAAGATAACCACCTTGCTCTTAATGCCTCTAAAACCAAACTAATGGTATTTACCCCCTCTGAACACATCTCTATCAATACTAACTCTCTCTTAATTACCAGCCACAATAACACATCCCTGGAATTGGTGTCCAATGCTAAATTACTTGGTGTTCAAATAGACAGTCACCTCAGATTCAACTCTCACATTCAAATCTACATAAAAAAAAAAAACGCATCAAAAACTAGGCATGCTATACTGACACAATCGCTACCTTACACCCTCCACTAAAATCACACGCTATCTACCTCATTCCTCATCCCCTCTCTTCTCTACGGAGCCCCACTCCTAACCAGCATCCAATCTTCCCTTAAAACACAACTTTCCACATGTTACAATAAAATTGTTAAATTCGCTACCAGCCATAAATCTTCTACCCACCATTGCTCTTCACTCCATAAATTAAAATGGCTTGAACTTCCTAACCAACTCATCTATTCTCAACTTACTCTTGCTCATAAGCTCATTTTCAAACCTGACCTCTGTCCATCTCTTTCTTCTGCATTTAAATTTCACCTTCCCAGCAGGGTACTTGGATCTAACAACCAAAATCTAATCGAATTGTATAAACCAAATCGTCCCCCTGGTAAAAATCTCCTAACCTTTAGCTTAGCACGACTCTGGAACTCCCTACCTCCTACCATTCGCACCATTTTCAACCACTTTACATTCAAAAAATCTCTTCACTCTCATCTACTTTCCCAGTGGGAATGCTCTTGTTCCCATCCTTCATGATCCATGCTGACTATCTCTCCTCCACTCCACTGAGACTTTCCTCTCTTAAAAAAAAATTAATTGTACACTACATTGTCTGCTCTGTTGCAATTGTTTCTTACTTTTCTAAATTTAAATGCTTACCTTTTCTAGCCTGTATCATCTGAAATGTTTACCACCAGATTGTTCTTCCTAAAAGTGTTTGCTGTAACTGAAATGTTAACAGTACTCTGTCTACCACATATTGTATGCTCTAATTGTAGAATTATTGTAATATGGATGTAAATCTTACTGTAACCTTATCTGGTGCTTTTCTCCCCAGGACTCCATTGAAAATGGGTTTGTTTGGCCCAATGGACTATCCTGGTAAACCAACTGCAAATAAATATGTGATAGTCCCCATGTTTGAAAAAAGGGCAAGCCGTCCTGCCCCCTTGACATGCTAGCTGCTTAATTATTCATACCCTAGAGCTGCCCAGACTTGGATAACAGAAGTGCTTGTTTTCTAGCAAAAACCCAGCATATTCTTTTATCTAAAAAAATGTGTGAAACTTGGGAGTAGGAATGTTTTATCAGCAGAGGTGATGCATTGTGTGGGTGGGAGAATTTGAGTGTGCCTGAAATACCAGCGATTTAAAAGCAGTTAAAGTAGTTTTGCTTTCAGCTATTTTTTTTATATTACTGTGAAGTACTTATTGTAATTCAATGCTATAACATAAGTCACACATTGTAATTTAAACAAGCTGTATAACATTTGTATTGCCAGGATGAGTTAAAATGTGCCTTAATGCGTTTGAAAGTATTGCAATCTTAACAAAAAGATTTTTGCAGGTTTGAATGCTGTGAGTTTGTGATCCGTCTTGCATAATATTGACTATAAACCACCCCTTCCCTACGGCACTGAACATATTCCTTCTCAGTCGTCTACTTTTAAACTTTCACAAAGCTACCTTTTCTCTGTGTACCAATAGAGTCCATCAATAATACAATCTGTAGGCCTCCGCTTCCTCTAAATATCATGCAACTTGACTCTGGGTCTAATTCTTTTTACTTTTCTTTCTGTGTCTACCTTTCTCCTACCCCCACTGTGCATACCGTCTACCCTGACTTCCAACCATCCGGCCAACACCAGACACTCAGTGCATTCACTAGACAATGTCCTTTTCAACTAGTGCAAAACAACATATGTTACTTAGTCAGCTGGTTAGAAAATAAAAAAAAATGCTGTCCATCGGTGAGCTGGTATTTAGTGTAGAGAAGGCAACAGAAAACAGGGCTTCCACGTAAAGTAAACAATTGTACAGCAGTAGTAGATGACATGTAAAATCCCCCTGAAGCAAAAAAATCCCTCCACTCGCTCAATATAAAACATATTCCAGTACTGATACAAGATGGGGTTAAACTAACCTACAGATGGCCCACACGAAAAATATCTAAGAAGGTGGGATAACTGCACCAATTTTCAGTCACCCTTACCCAAGTATGTAACTATCATTTATCAAACGTAAAACCTATGAACAGTCTGGACTGCGATAACATTTATGATACACAACCAGACATGGCAATTTGCACTGCAACTGTTTGCAGTTATTCCATTTCTTCTTGCCCTTTATTGTGCATCGAATGTATTACTTGCAGTGAGGTATAGGAAATGTGCATAACTGCAACATAACTAAAAACAGTAGCGAAACCTAGTACACAAAGAAGCTTACCAATAAGAGATGGTGTAATTTCATGTTTTTATTATTTCATTTTCTAATTTTTTTTGTCAATAAATTTATATTGTAAATATAGTAATTTTTGTTAATGTAGTAGTTTGTCAACATGCTCCCTGAACCACACCTCAAATAATCTTTACAATTTCCCCTTTTGTCTGGTTATATAAGCATCATTTTAAAAAAAAAAAAAATGAAATGCGTACCAATGTAATTGGGCTGCTTACATGATATATGGGCTAGAACTTAGTAAGTAGTACCAAACCCAACTTATTTCAGAAATTTCATTTATTGACGATTACATTGGGTGGGGAACCTTGCACATGTTTGCTGCAACTGGTTCATTCTTTTCCCCTGCATTACTAGAAATACTTCCCCATGTCCTGGTGTAATATTATTTATCCCCCTCCCCAAAGTGCAAGCAAAGACTGTTCCGCTAAAGGATGTTAAGATGTGTTTGTCTCACAACCAAATTCCTCTTCTGACCTGTAATTAAAGTTTTAAGCATGTAGTCTGAACAAAAAGTGATTTGGTCTCCTTAAAACAGTCAAATAATGAGACCAGCCTCTCCGGAGAGCCACACATCTGATTTGTGGAAGGCTGAACTCAAGCATAAATGTTACAAATGTTATCGCAGTCCAGACTTGTTCATAGGTTTTACGTTTGATAAATGATTGTTACATACTTGGGTAAGGGTGACTGAAAATTGGTGCAGTTATCTCACCTTCTTAGATATTTTTCGTGTGGGCCATCTGTGGGTTAGTTTAACCCTGTCTTGTATCAGTATTGGAATATGTTTTATATTGAGCAAGTGGAGGGATTTTTTTGCTTCAAGGGGATTTCGCATGTCATCTACTACTGCTGTACAATTGTTTACTTTACGTGGAAGCCCTGTTTACTGTTGCCTTCTCTACACCAAATACCAGCTCATCGATGGACAGCATTTTTTTTTATTTTCTAACCAGCTGACTGAGTAACATATGTTAGGTTATTTTGCACTAGTTGAAAAGGGCATTGTCTAGTGAATGCACTAATGAGTGCCTGGTGTTGGCCGGATGGTTGGAAGTCAGGGTAGACTGTATGCACAGTGGGGGTAGGAGAAAGGTAGACACAGAAAGAAAAGTAAAAAGAAATAGTCCTGGAGTCAAGTTGCATGATGTTTAGAGGAAGCCGAGGCCTACAGATTATATTGATGGACTTTATTGGTACACAGAGAAAAGGTAGCTTTGTGAAAGTTTAAAAGTAGACTGCTGAAAATGTTGTAAACTTAAACTATTAACCAGTCTGCATTAATTTTATGTGAGATTCGACTAGGTGTAAAGAATAATGGTCAATGTGTCAAAATATTACAAATCAGTAGGATAATATTGTACTACCAAAAACATTTCATCATTTAAGCTATGTATGTATGAATGAATGAGATCATAGCCTCATACTGTACACTAAAGTATATGTTTTTGTAAGGGGAGGCCCAAAATACTTCTGATACCTGTTGGAGATGATCACAGTCTTTTCTGTGGTATGGCTTGAGGAAGGCTAGCAGTTTATTTTTATAAAAGAAAATTGTATTTTAGTTTTACACAAGTTCAAAGTTTGATACAGTTTCAAATGTTAATATAAATAAAGCACTATTGTTCTTGGTTATATTTTGTGTTTAATATTTTGTCTGTTCAGTTTGCATTTGAATGTTGGTATCCCAGAATTCCACTGGAGTGGGTAGGGTTACGTAATTATGTATGCAGGTTTTATGTTAACACATAGATTTTTGATGTTTCCTGGTTGATTGGTATGTTAGTTAACTTCTAAGTCAGTGCTATTACAGTGATTCAAGCAAGTAGCTAAAAACATGTCTAAAATGAGAGAACAGCATCACAAACAGTGACAGATCAGTTCACTTGGCAATGGTAAAATGCAGAAAAATACAGTAAATTCAAAAATAAAGCAACAGTACACTTGAATAATCTAAACAAATGTAAAACATTGATTTAAAGTGCTTAGCTTTGCTTAGATGTCAATAGATGCAAGCCAACACTCTGGAATCAGTGGAAAATATGCCTAGTTTTTGTTAGCTCTGTACAACTAAATTGAAATTGCCTACGCAGGATATCTCCCCAACACACTTTTTTGAGAATTCTCACTTCATGTACCCTATTAAGTGGAGAGTTCATATTTAACAGATGAAAAATCAAAATAGGCATAAAAAAATATCCAATGTTGTGCTCTCTGTCCGTCTCAGCTAATGGGTTTATTGCATCCAACTGGATCCTGTGCCAGCAACTCTTGGGTTTGGATCCAGTTGTCAGGCTGCTGTCCCCAATCATGATTTCCTTCCTCCCTAACAGTTCCTCCAATCTCGTTTGCAGCTTGAGCAACCACATGTCTCCAGGGCTCATTGCATTTTTTCATTGCTGTGTCTCCAAAGCATCAGATGTATATTTTCTGTGCGTGTAGATAGCTTAAGATTTTTCAGGATATTTTCACTTCTTTGAATGCCACATTATATACCGTTGTTAGTACTTTTCTGCTTTGGGTGTTTCACACACTCTTTCCTCATTCATTACTAGTTAGTCTGTAAGTCCTTAGACCTTTTCTTAAAAATAAACAAAGTTGTTTAGTTTGTTTTTTCTCTGCTGTATAGATTTTTAGACATTACTGTTTACAGATCACTTCTCTGTGCTGTTGCCTTTCTCTTGCAGCTGTTCATAGGTTCATACTAGGCTATCTGCCCTAGGGCATTTATAAGCCTAGCCAGAGTGTGTGTGGCTTTCACCACCCCTTAGGATGAGAATACTATACCCATTAGTTTGCTGTGCCTCTGTCCAGCAGTGATACAGAGATGATTCCCGGGGTAAACCTGCGATCTCCCATCCACTCGTCAAGATTTCTCTTGAACAGAGTCAGTGAGGGGCTCTGCCTCACATGGACTGGGATTCTGTTCCATAGTGTAGGGAGTCTCTGGGTGATGAATCTGTCCCTCCAGCACGTCCTATTTATATCCGTGTTGAGGTTTAAGTCTCTTGCTCTCGTGGCTCTGGTGTATTTGGATTTTTTGAGGTGGAGCATGTCCATTCATTCCGGGTTGGACATGGCCTTATATGTCAGGCACAGATCACCTCTGAGCAGACGGTATGCGACTGAATAGAGCTGGAGTTTCTTCAGTCGGGCATCGTATGACATATGTTTGAGCCCCTTTATCCTTTTGGTGAGGAACTTTTGGGGTCTTTCCAACTGCTGCAGGTGTCGGGTAAGGTACATTCCGAATGGGGCGTTGTACTCAATCATTGGTCTGATAAGTGAAGAGTACAGGGGTACAATGACCTCTCCTGATCTGGATGTGAATCCCTTCATGATCAGGTGGGCAATGTAGAAGGTCTTCCTAACCACTTTGGCAATGTGAGTGTCAAAAGAGAGGTTACTGTCAACTTGGGTCCACAGGTCCCTGATAACTTCTTCCGTGTTTAATGGATTACCACCTATGTGGTAATTAGGGGTTACCTTGTTTTTCCCAAAGGGTATGACTATACATTTTTTGGCATTTAGCTTAAGGCCATGGCACTGGCACCAGTTATCCATTTCTATGAGACCTTTCTGGAGGATGTCTGTCTGATGGAGTGTCAATTATGGTGCCCAGTTTGCAGTCATCTGCAAATTTTGTCAGCCACAATCCCCCTATGTTTGCCTGCACTTCAGAAAAATAAATGCCGAACAAGAGGGGGCCCAAGACTGAGCCCTGTGGGACACCGCTCGTGACCGGCTTAGAGTCTGACATGGCACCAGCAACTCTAACCCTGTGTGTTCTGTCCTTGAGCCAGTTTGCAGCCCATCTTGTGACATATGGGTTTGTATCAGATTTCTGAACTATGCCTGACGAGATGCCAGGTTTCAAAAATGTACTGCCTGTGGGCATAAAATCCCCCACACAGGATCGTGTCACATGCTTATTTTCTTGTGGCTATTAATTTGGAGTAAGATTTCAAGGTGTGTGCTTCATTTGAGCCACAGGCCATTTCAGACCACTAGTCCAAGCTGATTCGAGGCTTTCTCCCTGCCTCCATGGGAGAATCAGTCTTCTCTCTGTTAGTCTGTCATCCAAGAAATCATCGGAGAAAACATAGACATGCCCAAGATAGAACAGTCAAAAGTTGAGAGAGAAGAAAAGGGCAAGTGAGAAGTTATGAAAATAAGTCATTAAGGAATCTGGAAATAAATCCCTGGGTTCAGCAGAGACTGTGTCCGGCTCATAAAGTATCAAGAACTTTGGATCTGGTATTTGCCTCTGTTGGGGCAGGATTCCACAGAGGGGTCTGTTCTGACTTCTAACTTCCTGGTAGAATTTAAGATCTGATGTCAATTTTTCATTTCTTCATCTCTCATGGGGGGTTCAGATCCAAACAATCTGATCTGACTCTGCCTTTACTAAACTCTTGGCAACCAAAAAGCTCTTGGATAACGCCCCTTACCCACAGTGCACCTCTCCATTACCTCAGATCTCATTTGCTGTTTTGCAAAGACGTGGTCTTAACCGTTAGCTCTTGGATTTTTCAGGTGATATTTTCAATTTTCTCAACCTTTTCCTTAAATAATTCTTCCTTTGTGTAGTTAATGTAGTTTCTTTCTTCCCCGTGCATCTCTTTAGACCTTTTTTACCCATAGTAACCATTGTTTATTAGGCTACTTTTCTTCCCCTTTCCCTCACTTATATCCTAAGTGATATCTGTATTGCTAGTGTTACTAGCTTATCTCCTCTTTTCCTGAATTTTTTATTTATTTTTTTACTCTAGTTTTGAATATACCTTTTCCTTTCCTTATTTCTAGGTGTATGTCTGTATGGGTGTGAACGTTTGTGTCCTCTCTGCTTCCAAATGAGAAATAAGATAAGCCTGTGGGCTTCAAGAAATGTAGCAAGTGCGGTCACAAAATGCCTTACAGTGACAGTGTGTGCTGCTTGGTTCAAGTCATCTTCAGGAAGTTGTGCAATATGTCATTCCTTTAACCACCTGGCTGTGATTGAAAGGAAGAATTAACTTATTCTCAGGGGGTTATTGCCATCTACTTTTAATGAGGTCATTTTTGGTGGCACCCCTAAATCTGTGGTTAAACCTAGGGTCAGCTCATTCAAGCCCAGCATCTTTTGCCTCTAAGTCTACTGATAGAGAGAAGGAGAGACCTTCCTTGACACGATCATATCCCTTGGAGCTAAGATCTAAATTTTCCAAAGCTTCAGTCGCCATGACTCATTCAGAGCCTTTGGTGCCGAGTTGATCCTTGGATCCATCTCCTTCGGCTCCGAGCCTCTCCAGTCTGGATAGGTCCATAACCTTTGCAGTCGGACCTGATCTCCAGCCTTTTCACTCCTACAGCTTCGCTACCAACAACTCAATACTCCCCTTTGGTGGACCCTGTGCCTTCGAGAGTATCGTCACCCTTTGTAAGCAGACCAGGATCTCCTTCAGTTTCTTCTTCCCGTTCTACCAGAAGCCTTGCAGAAGACGACGTGGAACAGATCTAGAAAATCTTGTGGGCGCAAGGCTTTACTAAGGCCACCTTGGCTTCAACCAAGTGGTCTTAGGTTTATCCAAGCCATCCACTCCCCCTTTGGTTTCTCCACTGACTTCAGGGCATGTCTCAAAGCCCCCCGAATCCGAAGATTTCCTTTTGCTCAGATTGGAAGTTTGTTTGGAGCTCTTCGGCCTTCTCTGAGCCAGGGAGCTCCCAGAGCTGTAGCGAGCCAATTGGACTTCAAGTGCGGTCAACTTCCAGACCTTCTGAGCAGTCGGTGCATCTCAGGTCTTCCGGTCAGATGTTTGGTGCCGGCTTCAACCCTGGCTTCAACCCTGGGCGAGCTGTCTTCAGAGCTGGAGAGGACCCCTTCCCACAAGCATGTTGGTGACTGACTTCCTTTCCACTCGGGAGCAGTCAGCTTTCCGGGCTCTGGAGAAGGCCATAGCTGCCTTTGCAACTAGGAAGTCCCCCCCCCATTTCTCAGTGCTATTTACCCCCATGCACCTCTTGTGACCAGGACGTTCCACAGGGGCAGCGGAACCTTAGGCCGCAGGATACCCATTGGGGTACCCTTGCCTCTTCTTGATAACTCCCTGGAGTATCCCACTGAGGAGGTCCCTCAAACGAATGACCTGCAAGAGTAATTTATTTGGACTCCACTGAAGAGTCAGCCACAGAAGACACTGACCTTGATGAGGGAGGGAGGATCCCCCACAGTCCTCTCCTGAGGCTGTCTGCTTTGAGGAGGACATCTTGGAGATTTTAAAACAGAGTGGTGGCTGGCAGTCCAGTAATCCTTCACCTGAGGAGTTGGTTTACCTGGCGGCCTATGGATCCCGACAGTCTACCTCCTGGGTCACTCTGCCTGCCAATGAGCTCATATAATTGATCTCTCGGCGGCCATGGGAGGGCCCAGATTCCTTTGAGCCAACTCCCCGGAGACCAAACAAGATTGTCACAGCACCAACCGACAAAGTTATTTTGGACAAAAGGGTTTCAGTAGATGCCAAGGTGGAGGCGGCAGCTACTAGAAAGGAACTATTGGAAGAGTTCCACTATTCATCCTCCGAATAAGGATTCCAGGATGTATAGATGTGGGAAGCATGTCTTTTCTTTAGTGACCTGTGTCTTTCAATCGCTGAATTACCTGTCCCATTTCACTAAGTTACAGAGAGATCTCATCAAAGAGCTCTCCGATACCTTTGAAGGAGCAGTAGCTGAGGGAGTCCGAGAGAAGGTTGCTTCCCAGCTGGCAACTGTACATTCTGTAGCGAACTCTTCCATGAGGCTTATCGTTCAGCCAAAGGAACAAGTACTGTGGTGGGTTCTGGCATATCGATGAGAAGGCTTGCATGGATGCACCTGTGTGACTTTGTGTAACCTTTTAAGTCGTCTTTTGTCAACACTCCATTTGACGGAATGTCCCTGTTCAGTCCCAAGGTCAGAGAGACTGTATCCAGGTGTGAGGAGGGAGAGTAAGACCATTTCTACTGTGGGCATACATTTTTCCACCCTTCAAAGACCATACCCTAAAGGTCCGAGAGGAGGTGACAAACTTACCAGGACACGCATGGAGAGAGTTCCCCCAAGGGCAGAGGAGGGAACAATTCTGGAAGGCACCTCCCTCATGACAGAGGATTCCCGCAGAATCAGGGGTCTAGAGAGCCCTTTTTTGGAGACCTTTCCAGAGCCCCTGAAAGGAGGCCTGATTACCCGCCTCTGGAGGCAGTTGGGGGTTGACTATCCCTGCACTAGAGAGCCTGGCTAAAAATAACCAATGATTTATGGGTGTAGAGGATAATATCTAGAAGATATCCAAGTCCACTCTTCCAAGACCCTCCCTCCAACAGAAGATTCCCAAAAGTTCCACCCAGTCAAGTGGATCAGGCAGTTATCCAGATTCAGAAACTGCTGGACAAAAGAGTAATCCAAGAGGTCCCCCAGATCAAAGAGAATTCGGAAGTTACTCAAGGTCTTTTTAGTTCTAAGGAAAACAGGACCGGAGACCAGTTCTGGATCTCAGAAGATTAAACAAGTCTGTTCGCCACAAGTTTCGAATGGTCACTATTCAGTCCATACTTCCTTTTTTGGAACAGGATGACTGGATGTGCTCCATAGACCTTCAGGATACATACTACCACATAAGACTAGACGGGTGATCCAGAAGGTATTTACGCTTCTGGCTGGGAGCCAGTCATTTCCAGTTCAGAGCACTGCCCTTGTGTCTCACCACAGCCCCAGGGTGTTCACCAAGTGCATGGCAGTGGTAGAGGCTCACTTGAGACTACAGGGGTTCCGGGTGTTTCCCTGTTTGGACGATTGGCTCATTTCCGCCCCAACCAGGCATCTATTTGGACAAGAGACTCTGTTATCCAAATTTTTACATAACTAGGCATAACAATAAATTACAAAAAGTCACCATTGAAACCCAGTCAAACACTGCAGTTCATAGTAACAATGTTGGACACAGTTCAAATGGTTACATGACGTCTACAGTCCAGAGTGCTAATGGCCAGACACCAAACTTACAAGCTACTCCAGAACAGGAAGGTAGCCACCTGTCATGTCTTTAGGCTCAGTGGCAGCCACTGTAGTCCTGGTACCACTGGTGAGATTCCAAATGCAAATACTACAGTGGCTTCTGGCTGCACAGTGGTTGATTATCCATCAACCAGTGTATTATCTGATGCTCATTATGGATACTTGCAGGACAGCTCAATTATAGTGGATTCATTCCGGTCAGATACAGCAAGGCCGACCCTTTGTTCCCCCGAAACCTTAGGCAGTGGTGACCACTGGCGCTTCCCAGATTGGGGAGTGATTATCTGAGGAAGGCGGTTCAAGGCACCTGGTCTCCCGACAAGGCCAATTTTCACACAAGCATCCTAGAGATGAGGGCAGTGCTCCTAGCGTTGCAGGCTTTTCAGGCTGCTGTCCCTCTGGGAACAGTGGAGATTCTATCAGACATGTCTGCGGTCTGATATATAAATAAGCAAGGAGGAACCCGATCATACCTCTGTGTCAAGAACCGCTCTGAGTGTGGCAGTTGGTGATCTCATCCAATTGCTTTCTTACAGCAACACACATTCCAGGAAAGTCCAATGTAATTGTGGGCAAGTTGAGCAGATCCATTATTCATGCCTTAGGAGTGGTCCCTCAACTGGAATGTAGCAGAAGACATTTTCTGCAGATGGGGCCAACCCTGCTGTGACTTTTTTGCATCCCTTCTGAACCAGCACCCCCCCCCCCCGGACAGGAGAATCCCCTGGGATGCTCTTACACGATTAGCCTCTCAGTCTCCTGTATGCCTTTTTCCTGCCCCCTTGATTCCCAAATTTCTCCAGAAAGCAAATGGGTTGAAAAGAACAGTAATGCCAATTGCTCTGTTTTTGCCTCGACAAATCTGGTTTCCCTTCCTTTGACCTCACAGGAAAAACCCTGGGTTCTGGAACCCACTGCAGATGATCTGTCACACCCGACAGACATGATTCATCCCAGTCTGTCCAACCTCAAGCTGATGGTTTGGGTTCCTCCAGTTTCGTTTATAGCCAGACAACCTATGCTCTCCTCCCCAGTTCATTGGGGTTTTTTTTATATCTCATAAGCAATCAACTCAAAAGATGTATAGGAACAAATGGTTTGTAATCTAGACTCAACAGTGTGATATAGAGCCTTACACAGCTCCTGTTCACTCTATTCTAGAATTTGTAGCTCATCTTTTTGATAGTGGCGCAGCAGACTTTGCTATCAAAGTGCAGTTAGCACTATCTAGTTTTCACATTGGAAATGATAAGTTGTCTCTAATTTCAAACAAGCTTTGCAAAATCTTCTTGAAAGGGACTTTATTACTAATGCCACTGCCAAGATCCCTCTCCGCTTGGGACTGGAACTTGGTGCTATTTTTATAGTTTGACCCTCATTTGAACCTGCAGCAACATGTGACATAACGTGCTCCCTTCCTGCCTACACACTCAAAATGAATACCTCCTACTTGAACCCAGAAGAACTCCCAGAAATTGCCTGCTAGCCTGGTCTCCTACTAGCCACCTAACTGTGAGGACTCCCAAATATAAACTGTGATTGTATGTACCCAACGTTATTTCTGCTAAACTGTTACACTACTTTAATCCCCATATATAATGCTCTTTGGCTTCCCGAGTGTGTTCTTTAAGCAGCCTACCGCAGACTGCTTGTTACTGCCCCCCTTCCTTTCTCTAAACCTGTAAACCTCTTAATTACTACTTGCACCTTTATATCTCTTCTGCCTACTATCCTTTGCTCTTCCACTTCTTACCACTAGGTGGAAGCACCTACACTTAATACTACTTGATGTAGACTAAGCTCCTGGGGCTTCAGTACATAAAGCTGACGTGACTTTTCCTTTTTAATTTCAAACGTAACATACTCCCTCCTTCCTTTACCTGCTATACCCCCCATAATCTATAATCCCACTCCCTCCTTGCTATATCTCAAACTCTTTTTCTTTACTTATTGTTATCCTAGTCTCTTTTCCCTAAAGTATTCATTACTTACCACTTAACCTTCATTCTTTGGATATCTATTGGTGATGCTTTTTTTCTGCTGCACTCTTCACTTGCTCTAATCTGCTCAGTTCGCCCTGCGGGCTCACTCTGCTCCCCTACCCTACCCCCATATCCCACCCACCCCCTGTGCTGTTAAACTCATACTTCTGTACCACACCCCTTCCCCCTATCACCCAACCACTGTCTTCTCCATATTAGCCATTACACCTCTACTCCCTACCACACCTTACAGCTACATTACACCTATATGAAATCTCTCTACCTTCTCCACCCCAACTATACTTACTAACAACTTTTAAACTGCTATTCCAGCCTTCTCTCCTATCACTATCTATATTATATCTTATAATATACTCCCTCTCTCAATTTACGCTATCTCCTATCCTTTACCTCCTTATGACCAAAATGTATAAGACCAGTTATACAAACCTGCTACTCATAACAGCTTTTATAGCTTCAATAACCATTCCCTATTCTTTAACCATCTACGAACACTGCTCATTTAGTGACGTTCACCTGCCCCACCAACAAACACAGTTTCTCAAATCTCCCACAAGCACATTAACATAACCTCTATTTACATTTATATACTTCCAAAGTACCATAGATCCACCCATATCTATTTCCAAGATAAAAAAAACCTAAGTAGCTATTTTAAATTCTTAGACTATACAAAGACCTCAACAACACCCTCTATTAGATGGTGACATTCATCCATACCCTGGCCCCACAAATAATATTACCAGGGGCCCCCAGAACCAAACTTCTAATTCCCATTCCCCAACATAACCCTCTAACTCCCTCCTGATAGCCCATCTCAACATCCGTAGTATAAACAGTAAATGAAACCACCTTCATGCACTCTTAGATATACACTCATTTGACATCCTCTGTATTACAGAAACTTGGCTAATGCCTACTAGTCAGGACCAGGAAATCACCCCTCCAGGATATAACATTCTGAGATGTGATTAGAAAACCAAAAAGGGTGGGGGAGTAGCCATCTTCTTTAAAGCTGAACTTCAAATTACGACCTTCAATACATACCCTCAAATACTAATGCTGAAATCCTTACTGCCAAACTTCAAATCAACAATGTAAATTTATATACATAATTTGTTCCTACCTTCCCCCTGGAAATAATATTAGTACCCTTGAAAGTATCCTCAGTTGCCTCTCCACTCATCTACCTCAGGAAACCATAGTGTTACGTGATTTTAATATAGACTGGACTTCCTGCAGCTCCCCTAATCCTACCACCCGCATAAATATTTATGGATTTTCCGAAATTGTAACCACCCCCTCTAGAATCCATAAGCCTAACAGTAAAGAAAGCCCCCTAGATTGGATCCTTATAAATAGCCACCACAACACATACAGACCAGGTACCCTTCCAGACAACATTGGTGACTACTCCCTAACCTATATAATTAAACAAAAAAGACATAGTTTCACTCCATATCTCTTCAAAACCTCACGCTCAAAAAGACACTTTAATCCAGATAACTTCCAAGATTAACTTAAGGCATGTGATTGGTCACATCTATATCATCTTCAGCTGGATGAAGCACTATCTTACTTCAATGCAAAATTCCTACAAATCCTTGACTGCCATGCTCCCTCTCACTCAACCCGTATTAGGACCAAAGTCGCTCCATGGCTCTCTAAAGTAACTAAGCAAAAGATCATCCTACGTAATAAAATATGGGCCAAATGGAGAGCATCTAAAAACCCAGCTGACCATCTCTATTTCAAACAATTAAGAAACTCTACCGAAAAGGAAATTCTACTCTGCAAAAAGAACTACTCCCTTCACCTACAACAGACCCACCAGAAACTACTGCAAAAATTCTGGTCAGGCATTAACAAATTGCTTCAGCCAGGGCATACTAAAACTCCCACCCCATCAGGTATTACCCAGAGTAACTACACAAATTGCTGATGCCTTCAACAATTACTTCACCAAAGCTATTAAAAATCTAGCAAATACACTACCCCGTTAGCTCTAGCCTATCAGATAGCACAAATAGCTCAGCTCCTTTTCACCTACAACCTGTACCAGCATCACTCATCTGCTCCCTCCTTCAAAAACTCAAATCATGCACCCCCTCAGCTGACCGTTTATCAGCTGAATACCTACAAATAGCATCTAAAGTCATTGCCTATCCTATATCCATCTTTATAAACAGAACAATTTCAGAAGGAACAGTTCCCTCCATTTGGAAAGTCTCACACATTATCCCTCTGCATAAGGGTGGCTCTTCTACTGAGATTTCTAACTTTCGACCAATAGCCTTACTCTCTCCATTAGCTAAAATAATGGAAAAATGTATCCACCGACAGCTACTCTTCCACTTTCTCTCATAATTTACTTGCTGTCAGCATGGTTTTAGACCTTGCCACAGTACTACCACTGCCTTGCTATCCTTTTCTGACTGCATAAACAAAAATCACAATAATAACTCTTTCCTCTGCACTATTTATTGACCTGTCAAAACCCTTTGACATGGTCAACCATCACCTGCTTATTGACATACAAACAGCCCTATCACTTGATACCCAGGCTGTACTCTGTTTTAAATCCTATTTAGATAACAGACAACAAGCTGTCATCTGGGATAATAAGTTATCTACACCCCTCCCTGTTAATATTGAAGTACCTCAAGGCTCTATATTAGGTCCCCTTTTCTTTTCTATCTTAATTATCTTAAAGCTAACACTCCACAAGCCACCTGCATACAATATGCAGATGATTCAACTTTAACCTGTTCTGCCAGTTCTATTTCCTCTCTCCAGACCCTCACTCAAACAGTGTTTAATAATGTTGAAAATTGGTTTATGCAACATTGCCTCCTCCTGAACCCCCCCCCCCAAAAAAAAACTTTGATTTTCACTCCTACCCAAAAGTCTCCACAGTGTCATTTCACAGTAACCTCTAACAATGGACGTACCATATCCCCAGACACTACAACTCGACTCTTGGGTATCACAATAGACCACTACCTTAACTATGATGATCATATTAATACTACTGTAAAGTCAGTAAACAGAAAACTAGGCTCCCTTTATAGAATCAAAACTTTCCTCACACCATTGGCCAGAACTACCATTGCCCAAACCCACCTTATCTCTACCCTGTTTTATGCCTCTGCCATTTATACCAACCTATCTAAAAACAACCTGAGCAAACTTACAACCAGCTACAATAACATTGCCAGATTCGCCACAGGCGCCCCTTTTAGAACCCATCACTGTCGCAACCTTAAACAGCTGGGATGGCTAGAACTGCAGAACCAACTTTATTATCAACAACTTACTATCACCGAAAAGATTCTCTACCACCCTATGAATAACCCAATCCTCTCTAGTCTGATTATTCCATACAAGAATCTGGAAACACTACACTCAGCTAATAAACTATTAGTTTCCACTACTAAACGTAATAAGGCTGGAGTCTCAATATTCTCTAACTCGGTGGGAAAAACCTGGAACCAACTTCCTAATGAACTCTCTTCTCTTTCTTCTACATTCCTCTTCAAAAAATATCTCAAGGAATACCTCATAACACACTGGCTATGCCCTTGCTCTAACCCTGACTAACATCCCATCCACTATCTCCCACTCCCTTCACTCATCCTCTCTATTTCTGTCCTATGATGTCTATTTGGTTTAACTAAAAATGCCAACCACTACCCAAGTATTGAGAGACTTCCTCTCAGCTCTATTAAATGAGTGACTTACTCTAGAATTACTCACCTTCTACTTAGCTGTAAGTAAACATATGTATGTCTGTCTGTACCCAGGCTTCTGATGTAAAATAACTAATCTTGCTAATTTTTTTATTTTTCATATATGTTATCTAAGTTTTTTTTCTCTCTTGCTGACTCTGTACACTTCTATATGTCTGATCTAAATCTATTTTAATGTCACTTCCTGTTGTTGAATATATTATGTGTTATGATACTATTGCATTTATTGTATGATTGCATATATCAGTGCTTTTCTCCCTGGGCCTCTACTGAAAATGGATATATATCCAGTTAGACTAGCCTGGTCAACAAATGTAAAATAAATAAAATTTTGTTTTGGAAAACCTAGTAGCCACTACTTTGGCTAAAAAAATTAGACATTTGGGTTTTATCCTCCCTGTCCCCCTACCTGATTTTTCATAAAGACATGGTTTCCTTGCGTACCAACCCTTCCTTTTTACCTGAAGTTTTTTCTGAGACTAACATCAATCAAACCATTGACTTGCTGCTCTTCTTTCCTAACTTCACTAATAAAGGAGACTATGTACTGTGTTTATTGGATGTTCTTAGACAATTACATTTTTATCTGTACAGGACGAATGAGTTTAAGAAGGCAGATTATTTGTTCATTTCTTTTTCCAGTCCTAGAAAGGGACAGCCCGTGTCCAAGGTTACTTTAGCAAAATGGCTATTTTGCATTACGTTCATCTACACCAGACAAGGTAACTGTTCAACCAGGGTCATAGCACCTTCAGCAGTTCAGAGTAATGCATCCATGGATGAAAGTTGTGCAGCTGCCACTAGGACAAATCACCATAGCTTTATCACTTATTGCAAGTTGGATTTGGTCTCCAGGGGAAGAGCCTCCTTTGGTTTGATGGTTCTTAGGAATATTTTTCCATGAGTCCACCTAGGATGAGGGTAGTTGGTTACTCTGTCCCATATGTGAGGATGAAATGACAAATTGACAATATCAGGTAAAGAAGTTATGTGCTTACCATAATGTTTCATCTGTATTGTCAATTTTTTTCATTTTTCCTCACAGCCTCTGCCCCCAAGCCCTCAACCTATGGTTTCTTTTAGAATGGGAAGTATAATTTATGGCTCCTTGTAGCTTCCCCTTACTCCAGAAGTGATCTGTTTACAATTACTATCATCTCGTATAAGAATTTCTTTCTACAATCTTTCCTTCTTAGAGTAATCCTAGCAAACAATATCTGAGGTAATAGGGAGAGGTGCATTGTGGGTAAGAGGAGGCATCCAAGAGCTTTTTGGTTGCCACGAGCTTAACGCCAGAGTCAGATCTGATGGTTCAGATCCACCCCACCCCCCCCCAATGTTAGAAGAAATGAAAAAATCGACAATACAGATGGAACATTAAGTGCATAACTTTTTTCCTCTGGACCCAACTACTCCGCTGTGATTTCCTACCCTGCCTTTAGACGAGACCTTTACATAGGTCTTCCATGCCACCCTTGAGGGCCTCCTCTTTCAGGTCTATAAAGTCATTGAGGGATCTCTCTGAGGCAGACATTGATAGTATGATGTGGAAATTCTTAAGAACTCAAATCCGGATGGGGGGTCCTTCCTGTTCTTCCTGCTCCAGGGTACCAGCACCAGATCTTTCCACTCCGTACTTGGTTCCTGTTGCATAGATCCTACCGTTCGGTTCAGGTGGTACTAGGTCAGAGCGCTTTCTGCTGGGTCCCTTTGTTGGAGACTGGACGACCAACTCCAGCAGTGTCTTTCACCTGCTGAAATATGGGGGTCTGATCTCAGGGGGGGGGGTCCTGGAGGAAAGATATTGGAGTTGAGGTGCAAGGGTTTGAGTCAACTCTGAGACTGCCAGATCTGTCCCTTCTTGGCACTTATGAGCTTGATAGCTCAGCGTCTGTCTGCTTCAGAACCAAGCTGGACCGCATCTGGTGAGAGTCTCTTATATGGATCCTTGGATCTTAAGATATAACCCCTTTGAGACCAGCTTCAGCCTTTGAGGTGGCTTTCTCCTTACCAAGAGAGAAGGGTCAACCAGCCCTCATTTGGATCCATCTTAATCCTCTGTGGTGTCTGCAGTGCAAGTCCAACATCATCCAATCCCTTTGGAGAAGCCAACTCCAATAAGCCTCAAAAGCTCGAAGAGTATGCTCCCATTTAACTTCTGAGTAAAAGAAGGCACTTTGACTCCCTCAGGAGTCTTTCACTGATGACACTGACTTTAGTGAGAGAATCCCCAAGGTCTCCCCTTGAAGACTCCCTTCCTTGAGGACCTCCGGGAATTACTTTGGTAAAGAGGGTACTGAACCGCCCATGCCCCTTCCCGGGAAGAATCAGTGTTTCCCGAGGTATTTGGAGCTGGCTTCCTCAACTTCGTGTGGTCCACTGAAGAGCTGATACTTAGTCCCGCAGTGGGCGTGAACGGAGCTGTATGTAGTGGTGACCATTCCCCACAAGCCAACAAGATTTTGGTTTCACTCAAATATAGCTCACATTGGAATAAGGGGCCTGCAAGTAGAGACCATTGTGGTGGTGACTGTGACAACCACGATAAAAGAACTCTCTGAGGGAAGTTCTGTCCAACCCACTAAACAGAGAGTCTTGGGCCCTGGACGGATCTGGAAAGCAGTTTTACCCATCAGCAACATTTGACTTGCATACTCTGAATTACCTTGCACATTTCACAAGATTTTAGAAGGGACTTGACTAAAGAGCTCTCCATGTCCATCTCCAGTTCCGTGACAGTGGAATACTGCAAAATTATGGATTCGCAGTTGGCACCATTCATTCGATTACTAACTTGTGCTGCTGTTGCCCAGTGCAGCAGATGGCGCACAGAGAGTGATAGACACTGATATTGCTGTGAACCAGCATGCCTGTATGTGTATCTGATTTTGTGGAGAACTTCAAAATGTCCTTTTTGAATATCCCTTTTGATGGGTCCACCTTGTTTGGGCCTAATGTTAAAGATACACCCACCAGAGTGAACAAGATGTCATAACACTATCTGCTGTCAGCATCTGCTTTTGCAGCACACACAAGTCTTCCCCAGAACCAGAAGGGGGTGGTAAGCAGTTACAGAATGGACGTCACCCTAGATGCATAGCCCTTCCAGTGCTCTTGAAAGGTTTCTGTTCTGCCACATTCTGGAGACAATCCGGGGTGATTATCTCTGTACCATTACACCTGGTAGGCTGTCACCATCCGTGATCACTATGAAGAACACCTAGAATCCCTGCAGCATAAGATGTGCTGCTACTACTGCCATGCACTTGAGCACTTGGAGGGTTCTGATGAGTCCGAAGAACAGTGTTTTGAATTGAAATTGGCTCCATGCTAAAAGTGAAAATTTTGTAAGCTGCCTCACTATTTTGATAAGGTAGTAGGCACCCTGAACGTCTGCCAAGCTGTACAAGACCTTGAGTCAGATTTAATAAACTACTTCTGTCCAGTGATCCTGGTGCAGGAGAAAACATGTTTTTTTTGTTTGTTTTTGCAAGAAAGTTGGGACAAACAGGGTTATTAATGGCAGCAACAGCTCCCTCAGGGTTAGACTCAGCATTCTGGCTAAACAGGGGCACCTTTCCTACTCCTTCTTCCAACACTGACACTTGCACACTAAGAAGACCTCAGCATTTGCAGAGGATGTTTAACCCTCACTCCGCAGTGTCTGTGTAGATATCACCAGAGGGATCCAGAGAAAAAAATATGATTGATCTGAGGAACCAACTTTGACCACAGCAGAAACATCCACCTGTTTGAGGCGAATTGTTACTCTCTTTGTATGGCTAGGAGGACGACTGACTGTGGGACTGGTAGTTTATTCTATGGACAAGCCAACATTTGTGCTTTTTTTCCCCAAAGAAACTAAGCAGCACAAGCAGATTAGTTATTAGTATTATACAGTTGCTTTTCGCAGCAAAAATACAGTAAAATCACTGTAATGCACTTTACCAGACTTGAAAAGTAATTCAAACAGTTTCGCCTCAGGGAAAAAAATGTTTTTAGAATGTTTAAATCTGCATTTAAAAACTGTGAAACCCAAAAGTTTTTTCACATTTAAAAAGCACAGTAAAATTGTATGACTGTCATTAAAAATATATGCAAGTTTTTTCCTCAGAGGAACTTACCTGCCCAGCAGTGAAACTGCAAGTTGACCGTCGATCCTTGAATACCTGCAGAGGAGCACTTTCTTCTGCAACAGGAAAGCTCTGAAGGGCTTTATGCTCTAACCTGTCTTTTTAAAAAGTCAGCTTATCTTAAGTTGACTAACAGTTTAGGTGCTTAGTAGCTGCTCCGAAGCTTTGGAAGCTGACAGGCTGTTGTATTCTGTGAAGGATATAACCCTTATAGCTTAGGCTACTGCAGCAGTGATCATTGTAACATTGGTAAGTCTTCTTACACAACTGTATTTTCCCCTTACATGGAGAAAACGTAGGAATGTTGATCAACCCAGACAAGTCCACACTAACACCACTGTAAACCATAGAGTTCATAGGATGCCACCTGGTCACCACCTCACAGAATCAAACTCTTGAGGATTTTCAGATGGCTTCTTCAGTGATGGCTAAACTCTCTGGTTTCTTTAGGTCATCCTTTTGTTCTTTCCACTCCCAAGAACCACAGTGACCATGAACTCATCTCTTCTGTGGTGGGGGTGGGGCATTTAGAAGAAAAACCTGCCCACGTCATTTGTTGTTTGACAAGAGGCCAATTTTCACATTAATGTACTGGAGATGAGGGCACTCCTCCAGGGCTTCCGCCACAGATGTGATCAGTGTCCAGAAGGACAGTATGTCAATAGTCTTGAGCATCAACAAACAAGGAAGAACCCATTCATACTCTTTGTGTCTGGATTCTGTGATGGTCTGGCAGTCGGTAGTCTTCCCAACACTTTCCAATTGCAGTGCATATCCTGAGGAATTCCAGTACATTAGTGTTTGTTGAGCAGATCGATCCTTCTGCAGAGTGAGTGGCTCCTCAACAGTGGTTTCCATGATCTTCAGTCACTAGTGTTAACTTTGCTGCGACCTGTTTGCTACCCCATCCAACACCAAATGCAGCAGTTAGTTTGCCCTAATTCCCTAAAAGAGCAGCCATCAGGGGTTACCTTGGCCACACTTGGCCTGGGGTCTCCACTGTGCTTTTCCTCTGACTCTACCCGTAATCAAATTTCTGCAGAAAATGGCCTGGTGCAAGGTGAAGGTTCTTATCACCTCCTTTTGGCCTTTACAGATATGAGACTCCTTCCTGTGGGTCTCAAGTGTACTCACCCTAGGTGCTAGATCCTCTTCCAGATCTGATGACCCACCATCTGGCAAGCTTCACCCAGAGTTCATATTCCTGAATTTGACTGCTTGGTTTCTTCACATCCAGTGATGGCTATAAATTCCAAGTTCTCATCTGGTGTTATTGTCATCTTTCTTATCTCAAAAGCCTATTACCAGAAAAGTTTGCAAAAGTAAGTGCAAGATATTCTGTATCTGGGCTTCAACCAAAGGTCTAGACCCCTTTTTTGCTCCCTTACCATCAGTCCTAGATTTCCTTGCAGATATTTGTCTTGCAGGAGTCCGCTACTCCACGATTAAAGTTCAACTGGCAGCCATTTCATATTTTTCACATAGGCAAACAACAGACACCTGTTGCGTCTCTGAAGCTAAGGCCTTTTTGAGAGGTATTTTTCTTCTGCCTGGAATATTTTTGTATTACTTCATATCTTGGCAAAAAACCCTTTTGAACCTACGGCAAGTATAGACTTGAAATTCCTGCCTTGGAAAACTGTTCTTGGTGACAGTTACTTAAGCAAAGAAGATTTCAGAAGTGCAAGCCTTGTCTTGTAAGCTACTATGTTTAATCTTAAAGATAAGGTGTCACTCCAAATGAAACCTGATTTCTTTCCCAATGTTACTTCTGAAACTGCCTTGAATCAGCCTAGTAATTTGCCTGCGTTTTCCCAACTTCTCGAGCAAAGATGACTATCTCCTACATATGTTGAACTTTAATAATCAATTATATTTCTCTCTACATTGTACCAAGGAGCCCAGTGAAGCTAACAACTTTATTTCCTTTTCTAAAACTAAGCTAGGAGCCAGTGTTTCCAAGGTTACATGGTCCAGGTGGTTTCTTAATTGCATTACATTTGTTAGTAGAGTCATAGGACTGTCACTACCTAACAGTCCTAGAGCACATTCATCTAGAGCGATGGTGACCTCTACTGTTTTGTTTTCTAGGGTCCGTCTTGATATTTTTGCTACTGCAACTTGATTTACAGTATTTCTTTTTTTGTCCGATTTACAAACTGGACCTGTAGCCTAGGTCTGGGACATTGCTTGGTTCCATCATTCCCCTAAACATCTTTCCATACTCTTCCCAGGTTTGTGTTAACTGGGGACGACTCCTCTCTCCCCAGACCCCCAAACTTGTATATACCAACTTTGAGATGCCATACTGCGGAGAAAATGGAATATTGTGAGAAATTGCTTCTCGGACTTGGTATATGTAAGTGTGTTCTTTTGGTCTTTCAGTTTCTGTGTTTTGGTACTCACTCTTATGGGTTCCTGCAACTCAGATGTTACCAAAAAAAGTTGTGTATGTTCCATTGCTAAATCCATGTTGTCGTCTTCCATCCATCTCAGCCTTCCGTCATCTGTCCATCATCCAAATTTTTATCATCTTGACCTTACGATTGAATGCATTGGATTTTTTTCTGGAACCTTATCTTTTGAACAGTCCTTGACTGTTTTTGCCATTCTTATCCTTTTTTGTTCTTGTTTAGCACAAATTGAGTACTCCATATAGGCGGGCAAATTCATTTTGAGGAACTGTTAGGGCAGAGGGGGAATTGCAAGTTGTGGGAGGAGCCTGAACCTTGGAACCAAACTCTGAGAGCTGTTGTCATCTGATCTGGTCAGATCTGATATACTCCTTAGTTGGGATGGATGTAAGAAGACCATACAGATCTAGCATTATAGTAAGTACAGAAATTGAAGTAAAACCCACAAAAGCTGAATGGCTTACAGACCCTGGTCTGTTCAGAACAATGCTGTATAATAGGACCATTAAAAACCTCTTTAGTAAAAATAGTTTAAAATAAAAGCTTTTGTTTTGTTTCACCACAAAACTTCATCAGATAAATCCAAGGAAGTAGGGTCAAGAATTTATGTAAGACATCACTCCTCAGCAGTCAGTGTCAACTGAGCTAGTGCTCCTTTAAAGGCATACTTGCATTATCTTCTTAAAGCCTTTAATTTTAACAGACTGGAAATGGAAACACATTCATTAATGCCTGACCAACCAGCAGCTTGAAACACCAGCGCCAAAATACTTCTGTTCTTTCTAGAAATAAGTGCCGTAGGCCACCCCAGCCCCATAGTGGATTTGCTCGACAACCACAAATTAAAAGTAGTGATCATGGAATTCTGTTACATGTTTAGCTAGGACATTTGTAATTTTACCTTTTTGTATGTCATAAAAATGTTCATACAGCCTTTCTTTTAAGACACGTTCAGTCTTTCCAGTATAAAATGATGGACATATCTGACAAAGAGCAGCTCAAACTACATCTTTTCTGGTAAAATCATATTTTCCTGCAACTCGAACATTTTTTTTTTTTATTCCAGAAAGTGTCATCCACTTTGATTCACTTACAAAAAGAGCATCACCCACATTTGGTCATTCTACAGACATTACTAATTACATTGTAATTAAGTTATGTATCCTCCAACATCTTTAAGTTCTTCCCTTTTCTGAAATCCACCAAAGGGCATTCTGGAAGTAGCTGTAGAATTTCCCTGTTTTATTTTCTTTAAATAAAGCCCAATTCTTTTATATCCATCGTATAGTCTGGTGGTCATGGTTAAAGTATGTAATAAAGGCTCTTCCCAGATCACCAGTTCCATTGTTTTCTTCCCCAGTTTCAGTGATAACAGCAGCATTGTTAGAGTATCAGGGTGTAGTAACTCCTTTTACTTTTCATCACCACTTCCTTCTTAATGTCAGTTAAAAACTCTTGGGTGACCCCCTGCCAAAAACGTTTTCCAAAGTAGCAAACTCTTCCCAGAAGTGTTGTTCCAGGGTGACCATTTTTGCAGCCCTCACAAATTGTCCTTTACTACTGATTTCTTTTGAATAAGGGGATGGGCACTCGGAAAATGGAGGAAGGAGTTGAAGTAAGTTGTCTTTGGATAAATCCTCAAAACATAACCGCCATTATTCAAGTCCTTCAACAAAAAAACACCCAGATAAGGAATATTGATCTTCTTATTTATTGTGAATTTCAGAACCCCTGTGCTTGAGTTGATATATTCCATAAATTCCATCAGCTTCTCCTCATTATCCCGCCAGATGATAAATCATCCAGTTATCTGGTGTAAAATCTCAGATTTATGAAAGGGACCATTGAACATATGAAGAAGGCTTGTTCCCATGTAGCCGTTACAATATTGGCATTAAATGGAGCCACAATTTGCTCTCATGGCCACACTTTGGTTTTGATGATACAATTGTCCCTTGTAAAAAAATGTAATTGTTGGTAAGGACAATTTCCAACAGATTTTCCAGGAGACTAGTCTGATCATTATTCAAGCCTTTGTTTTCAAGAAACTTATGGAACCAGTTCAGTCCCACCTCATGTGTTACCACTGTGTATAAATCAGTCACGTTAACAGTGACAAGTAGGTCAGTTTCCACTCTCTTAATTTCTCCAAATCTCTTTTGAGTTTCTAATACCATGATGAGAATGGACTCCATTTCTAAGTCAAAGAAAAATTTAAAGTTCATGAAATTAGTATTGTTTCAATCTTTGATGTCAGCCAGATGTGCTCTTCACAACACCCGCAGTGTGCCCAGTAATGACGACTCCTGCAATTTGTATGGGTTTACATGGATTGGTAACATATCTAAACATGATTGTAGATTCTTTTTTATAAGAACTGTTGCACCTACTGCTGTTGGAACTGTCTGGGTATCTTTCTTCCACATTGCTCTCGTTTCTGCCTGCAAATCCTGATATTTTATGAATTTGTCTCTCTCTACACAAGACACTGTAGTCACTGGGTGTGGTGAGAACAATGCTTTTTTTGCCTTTTCTTGGAGCGCTATATACGTTTTTTCTAGCGTCTGTATTTTGAACTGTTGGTAATGGGTGATCCAGTGTGATACAAACCTCCTCATTTTCTGTGATGCTTTGTGGCTCATGCCTCCAGTGTTTTTCAGCCACTGTAGTACCATTATTTTTGCACAATCCCCAGTGCAGCAGTCTTGCCACATTATTATGCCTTTCACTGTACAGTCCTGCCATTTGTATATCATAACCAGCAATGAGATGTGCGACTATTTCCAGTTCGGTTTTACAAAACCTACATTTGTCTGTTTCTCCCACATGTTCAATGGACTTTGTAAACCAGCATGTACATAGCCAACTATCTTGGGCTGCCAATGTTAATTTTTCATCTCTTGGTTTGAATTCACCTCTCCTTAACCATTCCTGCATTCGTTCTTGATCAACATGAGGTTTTTCCAGAAATTTTCTATACTTGCAACTATATTTATGCATTTTCCACGTTTCTTGCCTTTTCATCTGGTCTTTCACCTTGTATTCTTTTGTTTTTGGCGCATTTAGTTGCTGCCTGATTTTAATCTACTTCTGGTTTGATTTCCATTCCTGCTTGACGCCGCTAGGCTTCTGCTAGATTAAGCAGAGAAGTCATCTTATATTTATTCTCTTCATGTTTCAAAACTTTCACTACGTTTGGGTCTTGTGAGGTCAGCAGATGTGTGGAGTCCCACAATTGCAGATCTGTACATGTAATTAATTTCAGGGAGACGCATCCCTCCTTCGGAACGGGGAGTATATAATCTTGGTATACACAGGTTTTTATAGATCATTTTGTGAGCATGAAGCATCCTTCTTTTCTTATCTTATCTATCCAACACATTTTGGGGCCAATCGATCACTCCCAAAACTGTAAGTTAGGACAGGAAGAGCAAATTGGTTTGTAGCTTGGATTTTGTTCCTAGATGTCACTGCTGTTTTCATGATTAATTTAAGTCTTCTGTTTTATTCCTGATCCTTCATCAATTCCCAAATATTTATACACTCCCTTTTGCTCAAGTTCTTTTATATCCCATTCTTGTCCCAAATTGATGTTTTCCTGGTGCTGCAGTTTTCCCTTGCAAATGACAACCTACAGCTGTGGTTTCAGTTCCTTATCTGATGAGCTATACAGTTTTAAATCTTCGACAGAGAAGATGGGAAGTCTTTAGACTTTGTTTTCTAGGAGCCAAATTATAGCCAAGGTCCAAGCTGTTAAGTAAACAGCTTAATGGGTTAAGGCAGAATTGCCGCGGTGACACTCTCACCCTGGAATATCCCCCCTTTGAATTTTTATTCTCTGGGATAATAATTTGTCCTTTATCATGGCTTAATTACAAAGTGGTCTCTCACTGTTTCATGGTTACTGTAATGTAGTTGATCAGTGTAGGATGCATCTTATACATTTTTAAGCACTCTTATCCATGAATGTGGGATACTATCAGATGTTTTTTTTGTAGTCAATATATGCCATACTTGGATCCCCCCCCCCCCTTTTTTTTTTTTTTACAGTTCTCTACTATGACTTTAACAACAAATGGTCCTTTGTTCTGTACAACTTTTCTGTTATTGCCCTTTTGTTCTACTGCCATAATTGATTTTTTTCTAAATGACTATAAACTCTGTCGGCATTAATTCCCATGTATAGTTTATACGTCGTTGGAAGGCAAGTTATTGGGCCATCATTTTAGGATAGCTTGTAGGTTAACTCTTAAGTCGGAGCATTGTTTTACCTGTTAGCCAGATTGATGTCTGTTCGGGGTGCGCATATGAATAGTTCTTACCTCATGACTAAGTCTTCATGCAACGATGTTACTACTTTTAATCAAAAGTTAGGTACTGCATCTGGGCCTGGGATTTTCCAGTTGGAGGCTTTTCTTAACTTTGTTTCACTCTCAAATCCTGTACCTTTAAACCTTTTTTTCTTGCTTTAACTTTTTAATCCATTTAGCATCTTTATGTTCCACAGGATCTTCATAGATACTTCTCCAAAATATATCCATAATTTTTTGGCAGTCTTTGAATTCCTTTTACCCGGTTTCCCAATCCTCTCTAGAACTTTTTTGGGTCCTCAATAAATTGCTTAGTTTGCACTTTTCCTTTATATTTATCTGTGTCTTCTAAGTTTTTCTGCCTGTGCTGAAATTTTTAGTTTATTTGTGATGGTGCTTAATAGATCCTTGTCTGTTCTAATACTGCACATTGCTTTTATCACATCTATCTTGGTGTTTTTGTTGATCTTTTTATAATCTTCTAACAGTGACACTTCTTGTCTTAATTTATAGTTTCCTCTGTTCCATACTTCCATGATGGTATTTGATTTCTGCCCTTGCTTTCCCTCACCACCCTGTGTTCTTGTGGTAGAGCGTTAGCAGTTATTAATTTAGCTGCACAGTAATGTATCCTGCTTACTTCTGTTATATCACATGGATCTCTATGGACAGTCCTAATTGTTCTTCTTTCGGCTTTTCACAGGGGTCGCCACAGCGGAGCTCCGGTCTGCTAATGATTGGCAGTAGATTTTTACAGTGCCAGCCTGGCACACAACCTTCAACGAAGGCACGCCCATTCACACATGTCTTTCAAACGCCACTCGACTGCGGGGAGGACATGCAGACTCCACACAGAAGGCGCTCAAGCTGAGAATCAAATGGGGGAACCTCTTGCAGTGAGGCAACAACACTACCGCTGTACCACCGTGGCTTATGGACAGTCCTAATTACTGCTCATTTGTTTTATCAAACCTCTGACTTTTGGGGTTTTATTAACCTACTGCAGTCTATTTCTTTCATTGATCTTGATAATATCTATGTCTATTAAATCAAGCAACTCTTCTCTTAGCTTATTTTCTTCCAAACTGAGGACACATCCCTTGTTTTCCATTTCCTGTGGGCATTCTATAGAAGGTTTAATATCTTCTTCCTGTGGTACATTCTTTTCAGTTTCATCCTGTGCCATCTTGTTGCTCTGTCATATGGAAACTTGCTGGCCTATCACTCCTCAACATTGACTGCATCAGTTTCCTGTTCCTTTGCTGTCTAGCTTCAAATGAAGATTTTATGCTGGTTTCATGTGGAAGGCTCCAAATTATCTTCATATGGCGCCTGACCAATTGCTTCCTGTTCCACTGGTTTCCCCTTAATTTGGATATCCATTACTCTATCCTGTTGTAGTGCTTTCTGAGTTGGATATTTTACACTGAATCCTTCACTTTGCAGGTACTCCATAACTTCCGTTTTTATTTTGTTTAACTTCTCCATTACTAATCTTCTTTTCTACTTTTCTTGTTTGTCTTATTTTTTTGTATTGTAAAGATTTCCATGTCTGGATTCCTTTGTCTGTATTTCTCTTCAAATATCTTTGATGCTCTTTTATATTGGCTAGTTATACTGTCTTCTTTGCATAGATCTTTCACCATATCAGATTTTTTTTTCCCCATGTCCATATTTCTTCAGATGTTTCCGGATGATCTGCTTTTTCTTACTTTGGGGACTCCGCTCCATCATGCTGTGATGTAACCTGGGTTAGACCTTCTGCACCAAATCCTTCACTTTGCAGACCCTCCATAATTTCAATTTTTATTTTTTTTAACTTCTACTTTAGTAATCTCTGTGTTGCATCTTTGTGATATTTTTTTTTTTATTGTCAAATTTTCCATATCCGGATGCCTTTGTCTGTATTTCTCTTCAATTATCTTTGGGGCTGCCTTCTTTATATTGATTAATTTGGCTTTCTCATTTGCATAAATATTGCACCATAGCTCTCTTTCCCATCTCCATATTTCTTTTTTATACTTTTCAAATGTCTCTTGGTCTTGTTTATATTTTCACACTTCCTCAGATGCTTCTTTTTCCAAACAGATCAAAGTTTCTTGAGCTATATATTGTCTCTCATAAATCTGTTGTATTAAGCTTTTGACAGTTTTTCTTGTGGAAGCATTTTTCTTCCCTCTAATTTGTCTGTCAATCGTTTTGCATATCTTGTGTATGGAAATTCTAGGCTTCTTGCATAATAGTAACAATACATAATTACTTTCTTATCCTCAGTAGTCCACTCTATTGTCTTTATGGCTATTCTTTGATTTTTTGTGGACTGCTACTTCCTTCTACAACATTAGGGCCACCCTTCCCCTGGGCCTGACCCCATTGTAGGAATGTTTCTGTATTTTCAGGGTTCTGCACACATTTTTTTTCCAGTCCTGGCACCAGTGCGCCTACCAGGACTGGGCACTTTTTTATCCCAGGTCTTGTGCACCTGGCTCTCTCTCAAGATGTCCTTCAAGGATGCATCTGCAGTCCTAACATATGGGTTGTCCTGCCTCAGGCAGCCCTTCGGTCGGCCGGATTCCAAAGTCTGGGTCTGGCCTCGGCTGATGTCGCACTTCACCCGACGTCATAGCTGCTGTTTATTGGGTATAAAGGCATCAGCCGACGCCATTTTCCTCAGTCTTTCTTGCCGTGCGGTGCCCAAAGCAGAAGCTGTTCGCAAGTGCCGGTCGGTCAGATCCAGAGATTTCTACTACCGAAGACTTGTAAAAAGCTAAGTACCCCGTTGGGGACTCTTTCTTGCCTCAGCCGATGTCAGACAAAGTAAATAATTGTTTAACTTGTGGGAAACAAATACCTCATAAGGATTTCCACTCTTACTGCCTTCCTTGCTTAGGCCCAGACAACGACGTATCAGCTTGTCTAGCCTGTGCTTCCTTTAACCGATGGACACTTGGACGTCGGTCGGAGTTTGCAGAGGAGTTTTTTGGTCCCCCTTTTGCATACAAAATGCCGTCGGAGACTCCGACTACTCAATTAGCTAAAAAGCGCAAGGAAAAGGACCGACACCCGCGTCCTGCGGTTTCGGCTGAAACCACGGTTAGGCCAACCGCGAGTGTCTCGGTTTCGGCTGAAACCGATCCCCCGGTTCTTCCTTCGGCCGAAAGCATGCCTCCGATAGCCGAGGCCTCACAGAGCATGGCTGAATCTGCTACTGAATTTACTGCTACAGAAGCAGGCACCCAGGATTTGTCAGACACTATTCCTTTAGACATATCTACCCCTGCACGTGGGGCTGCTAGACCCCCTGCTTCTATGTCTATCAAGGCTTTTGCCAGGGCTAAAGCAGCTAAATCTTCTAAGGCCTTACCTGCTAAAACTCCTTCACATAGGCCTACCTCTAGTTCCCAAATGCTCAGCCTGGCTGAGGATCTCATTTCTTTGATCAGGGATCCCAACCTCACCCAGACAGGGCCTCTCAGCCCCTCCAGACAAGAGGCCTAGGACTGAACCCCGGAACCTGTCTCTACAGATTACTCCTCGGATGACTCAGACATGTCAGACCCTCACGAAGGCCCATATTCTCCTTATGAGGATTCTGATGCAGAAGACTCCATTCCTTCTGCTTCTCCTCCTGAAGAATTTTCCTTTGGGGAAACTTTGCATGCTATGAGGGAACACTTCCAATGGCAGGGCCAGGATTTTTCAGATTCAAGGAAAAGGCTTAGGACCCTTTTACACTTACCACAGCATAGGCCTTTAGCCATTCCGCCAGTACTAACAGTTGTTGATGATGCATATAATGATGCCTGTACTGCCCCTGATTCTCTTCCTCCGGCCCCTGCCAAACCAGACAGATATTACAGGGTCCCGGACACACATTACCATTTGTATAAGGCTCCTGTTGCAGACCCTGAAACCATTTCACAGGGCCCTAAAGGTGTGGCAGCTGCCTCTGCCAAAAACCCTCTTCCCTCTGAAAGGGAATCTAGAGCATTAGAGAGATGGGGTAAAAAGGTTTATACTTCTGCTACTCTTTCGGCCAGGGCCTTGAACTGTCAATTTCACATGATTCAGTACCAGGAATTTTTGTTAGACCAGATAAACAAAAAACTGTCTTCTCCTGAACCTTTAGATCGCAAGTCCCTTCAGGATTTGGTACATAACTCTCAGCAGGTCAGTAACCATTCCTTAAAATGTGGCTATGATACACTGGAGGCTTCCTTTAGATCAGCTATGACTGGAACAGTGATTCGAAGATATGCCTGGTAAGAACAATCCTTACCAGACCATGTTAAGTCAAAACTCCTAGATGCTCCCATGGAGAAACAAAGTTTGTTTGGCTCCCCTGCACAGGAGGTTCTAAAGAAGGTGGAATAAAAAGCAAAATCTGTCCAAACAGTCAAGGATTTCTTACAGGTCCAACCTCCGAGGTTTAGCCGAAATTGGCCTTCGAAGAATTGGTCCTTTCCAGACAACTCCAGAGCGCAGAGAGGCAGAAATAGACGCCCCAGAGGCAGAGGTCAATCTAGGGGTGCCTACAGGGGACGTCACTGGCAACCTACCAACCAGAGAAATACTGCCACAGATTCAACTACAACCACTTCCACAGGGCAGACACAATGACATGGCTCTAGTTCCGCCTACCAGGGAACAACTGGAAGCACCCTTGGGTGGAAAGCTAGCCTTATTCTCCGACAACTGGCATTACATTACAGGAGACAAATGGACTTTACAAACAATAGACAAGGGCTACAGGTTTCACTTCCACACTCTACCAAAAAAGAGAGGAATGCCAAACCTACCACCAAGCCAAAAAACAGACGCTCTAAGACAAGTCAACAACTTACTAAGGATGAGAGCTATAGAAGAGGTACCACCTATGGAACAAGGCCAAGGATTTTACTCCAGGCTTTTCCTTGTACCAAGAAAAGAAAATCAATGGAGACCTATTCTAGACTTGTCCGCACTGAACACATATCTCATTGTTCCAAAATTCAAAATGCTGACCCTCCAGCAGCTTCTTCCCATGCTGGGCAAGGAGTCTTGGCTGGTGACTCTAGATCTCAAGGAGGCATACCTGCACGTCCCTATACGACCAGATTGCAGAAGACACCTCAGATTTCTTGCAGGATCAGAGCATTATCAATTCTCAGCATTGCCTTTTGGCTTATCTACTGCGCCCAGAGTATTCACGAAATGCCTGGCATCAGTAATTGCTCATTGCAGACTTCAGGGAATTCAAGTTTACCCATACCTGGCCGACTGCCTAATACAAGCGGACAACAAGGCAAAATTAACAAAAGATTTGGAAAATGTCATACAACTGTTGCAAGCCTTGGGATACACAGTCAACATGCAAAAGTCAAGACTAGTACCATCCCAAAGGATAACATTCTTGGGTACAGAACTGGATACATCAACTCAGATGGCTTTTCTCACAGAAGAAAAACAAAAGCAACTACCAGCCTACTTCATGACATTAACGACACAAACTCGGCTTACTGCAAGGAAAGTCCTGCAAGCCCTGGGCTACATGGCATCATGCATAATATTGGTTCCACATGCCAGGCTGCATATGAGAAAGCTACAATGGTACCTAAGGAATGTATGGTCTCAACACAAGCACAGTCTAGAAGCCCAGATTCCAATAATTCCATGCCTGAAGCAAGAATTCCTGTGGTGGGCTCAGGCCTGTCAGTGGAACAGAGGCTTGCCTTTCCACAAACCTCATCCAAGCCAGACCATCACCACGGACGCCTCAGACCTAGGATGGGGGGCACACATGGTGGACAAGTGTATTCAAGGCCTATGGACCCAAGACCAGCTGAATCTACACATAAATCTAAAGGAGATGCTGGCAGTGAAACATGCATTCCAGGCATTCAGACCACTCCTTCAACAGGGTCATCTGCTGATAAGGACCGACAATACCACAGTCATGTGGTACATCAACAAACAGGGAGGTACACATTCATATCCTCTATGCCAGATGGCAATGGACCTGTGGAGTGTGGCCCTGAATCTCAACATTCAACTTCAGGCCAGATTTGTACCAGGAAAAGAAAATTCTCTAACAGACACCTTAAGCAGAACTACCACGGATGCTCACGAATGGATGCTGCATCCAGATATCTTCAAAGCCATAACAAGGAAATGGGGACTACCAGAGATAGACCTATTCGCCTCCCCACACAACCACCAATTGAAGAAATTCTGCACAAGAGCATACCACCCACTTGCTTGGAGGGTGGACTCCCTTTCCTTCAGCTGGAAAAACCTGACAGCATATGCATTTCCACCTCTTCCCTTGATGTACAAAGTTCTACTGAAGATCAGAGAGGATCAGCCAAGGGTAATCCTGATAGCTCCAGACTGGCCGAGGCAACATTGGTACCCGCTACTGAGAAGCATGTCTCGGACACACGCATGGCCTCTACCTCTATGTCCCTTACTTCTAACACAGGACAACTACAAGATCCTACATCCAAACTTGAAAACACTGCAGCTAGCTGCTTGGAATATTGCATAAAACAAAATAACCCAGGTTTATCCCAGAGGGTTAAGGACATTATCCTGGAGGCACGCAGACCTTCCACAAGGAAGACTTATTCAGCCAAGTGGAAAAGATACCTCATTTGGAGTGCAGCAAAGGGAGAAAATGTCTCATTGGCAAACATAGCACACATCCTGGAATATTTAGCAGAACTGTTCCACAGTGGCCTGTCTTACTCCTCCATTAAGATTCATGCATCAGCAATTTCAGCAGAATACAACATGGATCCTCCTGTCTTCTCTCATCCTCTACTCAGGCAGTTCTTGAGAGGAATCAAAAATGTAAAACATCCAAGGAAACCACCTTTACCTACATGGGATCTCAACTTTGTGCTGGAAAAGTTAACACTTCCCCCTTTTGAACCAGCAGCAACAGCAGAATTACAGTTCTTGTCTTGGAAAACTGCTTTCCTGCTAGCAATCACTTCAGCAAGAAGGGTATCTGAGTTACATGCATTAATGGCAGTACAACCCTTCCTTATCTTCCATCAGGACAGAGTCTCTCTGAGAACTAACCCTACCTTTATGCCAAAAGTGGTCTCCAGAGTATCATTGAACCAAGCGATTAATTTACCTACATTCTTCCCCAACCCACAGAACAGGGGGGAAAGACTACTACATACCTTGGATGTGCACAGACAATTACGCTACTATCTGGACAGAACTAAGACCAGCAGAAAAACTGACCAGCTTCTGGTAGCATATGCAACAGGAATGCAAGGAAAAGCAATTTCAAAACAGACAATCTCAAAATGGATAGGAAATTGCATTCGATTTTGCTACTCTTTTCATGGAAAGACGACTCCTGAAAATATCAGACCTCATTCCACAAGAGCTACAGCCACCACTACAGCTTTCCTACGAGGAGTGGCTACCAAAGACATTTTAGAAGCTGTTACTTGGAGCTCCGTGCATACATTTGCCAAGCATTATAATCTTACCTTATATTCTAGATCCCGAGCAGGTTTTGCAACTGCTGTTTTGCAAGGGATCTTAACTACACCATCTTTATCTTAGTGCCTCCTCCCCCAGTTTGGCTATGGTATTCTACCCATATGTTAGGACTGCAGATGCATCCTTGAAGGACATAGTACAGTTTTGTACCTACCATAAATGTAGATGTCCGATAGGTATGCATCTGCAGTCAGGATTACCCACCCTCCTTCCCCTCTGTGGTATTCCTAGGGTATTTACCCCTCTTTTAGCTAGCTGGGGGAATCTATTATGGTGTATTTGTTTGTATATATGTATATATATATATTCTTATATTGTTTGCTCTCTACTGTTTGGAATTATTTGCATTTATCCAAATTTAGCCTTCCTAGAGGGCATCTGGGGCAAGAAACACTGAGGAAAATGGCGTCTGCTGATGCCTTTATACCCAATAAACAGCAGCTATGACGTCGGGTGAAGTGCGACATCAGCCGAGGCCAGACCCAGACTTTGGAATCCGGCCGACCGAAGGGCTGCCTGAGGCAGGACAACCCATATGTTAGGACTGCAGATGCATACCTATCGGACATCTACATTTATGGTAGGTACAAAACTGTACTTTTTGATCTACTTCTGTCCATGATATATGCTATATAAATACAGTCTATATGTCAGTGTCACCTTGGTGCGATTTTGTAGAAAACATGGTCCACCTTGTGAAGGTACTCGCCAAGACTTGAGGATAAATTCAGTTTCAGCATTACCACTCTCCTTTGCTTGCTGACTTTTCATCTCTCCATTCGGACCAGTTTCCACATAGGTGGTGGCGTTGATTTTTCTTAAGAGCTCCCAGGAGTCTTTGCAGACTTGTGGTTCAGTCTTGATTATATCTTTTAATTTATAATCCACAAACTTAGTGCATCCCTGGATGATAGATCCCTGACTGTCCACAATAGGATGCATAGGAGAGTTATTATGGTCCTTGTGAAGTACAGAACTTTCATTTTCATCATACTGATGCAAGCTAACAAAGAAAAATGTTTTGGTGCCAATTTTAGCATATCTTACTTTCTCTGAACAGTCCTGAGCGTTCAGAATCTGTCATACTTGTAACGTGTATCTAAGGCAAAGATATTTAAATTCCACGTCACTGCATTCTGAAGCACAATATACTTTGAAGGATCAAAATCTTTGTCAGTTTTCATTCATTCCTCAACAGTTGGGCTCTGATGTGACCCGGACATTTTATTTACAGCTCTTGGCCACTACAAAACTCTCAAGCTCCTCCCTCACCCGTAATGCTGTATCCCGTAACATACCCCAGATCTTGTTGGTCGTTTTCGTGTACAGACGTGGTCGCTGTGAGCTCTTGAGTTTAGTTTGTTCAACAACAGAAATGAGTTGTGTTGGGGGGGGGGGGGCTAGTATCTTAATACTTTTGTTTACTTTCTATATACCTTACTTTATTTACCTCCCCACCTGCACACTAATGTAATTCTTGATACCATTGTTGATAAATCTTCTCTTTTATCTCCTTTTTACACTGTGTGTATTTCTTCGATACCATTGTTGGTGTTTACTTCTTTTTTTTTTTTGTTTTACAAAAAACAAAAAAGAAAATTTACCCCCCCCCCCCCCAAAAAAAAAATTCAGAAAAACTGTCCAGTTTTAAAAAGTGCCTGAAGTATAGTTATAAGTTTCCTCTTTCTGATTACACATGCCTGTGCGTTTATTGTCTAGGCCCTGAACACCTTCAAAAGGATTGTGATATTTGTAAGTCTTTTAATCCATGGGCCATAGTGGATTGCAAAGACAAACTCATTTTTAAAGGCTTTGATTTCGTCTACTTACTCAGAGGCTCCGTCTAGGGCTCAGTCCCCCAAATTGAAGTCAAATGAACATTTAAAAAGGTCTTAGGGATTCATCAGGCTCTTCCATCTTTTCCTTTGATCCAGTGGTGGAGCTTCCACACAAGAAACATAAGTCAAATCCGAAACCTGCTCCTTTTCCAAAGCTGTCGTTAGACACCAGATCGGCTTCCTCGGATTCTGTACTCTGATCAGAAGTCATTACCTTGGACTAGATACTGCTCTTCCTTGGATCCAATACCCTCTCTGGTCCCATCACCATTCCTTGAGTCTTGTCTGCATTCCAGGTGTCCCTCTGTGGCCTCATTTCACTCTTCCAGAAGCCTGACTGAAGCCGATGTAAAAATGATAAGAAAAAGTGTCTGTCAGCGCGGAACTCCCATCTGAATCTGCACCGAGAAACTTCCTCCTCATTCTGTCTGCATCAGAAGAACTGCCATTTGAATCTGTTCTGATAGAATGATGAAGTTTCTCTCGGCGCAGATTCAGATGCGACGACTTCCATCTCCTGCTCCTTCGGGTCAGGAAGCCCTTAGTAGCACTACTACTTCTCCGATCCAGCCTGTGGTTTCAGAGCCATTGGATCTTAGTTTTACATGTCCGTCTGGTTTGGATCTGAAGATCATACTGTCTTCTGCTCTGGGGCCGCCTTTAAGTGCATCGGCTCCAACCGGGTCAGAGTTGAAGTGTCCCTGTCAGATATGAGGCGTTTCAGTCGACTCCAAAGTTGTAGAAGCAGTCTCTGCCTCTAAAAGACAGCTTTGGATAATTCATTTGACCACTGCTTCAAGTGGACTGCCTTCAGAGCAGAGGGAGGCAATGGGGCAGAAACATGGCTTGTGGGCTTAGTCCACTTCCTTCTCCTTGGAACATTGTCTTCAAGGTGGTGGAGAGAGTGTTTTCTGCTTCTGCAGGACGGACTTCTATCCCTTCGGATCTCCCTTCTAGATGCTATATGGCTGTGTGTTTTGAGCCTCATCACTTGTACTCTGCAAGGACAATCAGCCTAAAGTCTCCAGGATACCCAGCAGAGTGTTACTTCTTTTGATACTTTTCTGGAACACTACACCAAAGAAATCCCAAGGAAGCAAAGTGCAAGAGGAGGCACTTGGACCCCCCTCAGGAGTCAGTAACTGAAGATACCGATTTTGACGAGGGGGAAGGATCCCCAATATCACCAACTGATGGTCTCCTTTGGAGATATCTTAGAGACTCTTAAGCAGAGAGGTGGTTGATCTACTGATAACCCATCTCAAGAGGAATCAGTACTTCTGAAAACCTTTAGGTCTGTCCTGTCTACGTCTTGGGTGACTCCACTTGCCAATAAGCTCATTGACTTGATTTCTAGGCAGGCGTGGAAGGAACCAGACATGGGTGAGCCGATCCACAGGAGACTAGACTGGATTTTGGCACCACCTAAAGGAAGGAAGATTTGGAGCAAGGGAGTACCGGTAGATGACATGGTCATGGCAGTGGCCACTAAAAAGGAACTCTCAGAACAGAGTTCTTCTGTCTATCCCCCTAACAGGTATTTAAGGGCATTGGACAGATTCGGAAAGCATGTTTATGCTTTAGCAGCATTTGCACTCAAATCACTGAATTATTTGGCACACTTCACTAGATCACAGAGGGGATTTGATTAAGGAACTCTCCAAATCCCTCTCTGGGACCAGTATTTTCTGAGGCACAGACTACTGTGGCCTCACATTTGGCTACCCTGTAGCTGATTACTAATTTGTCCATGAGGCTCATTTCACGTGCGTCTGTGTGATTTTGCAGAACCCTCAATGCACCTTTTGATGGAAGCTCTTTGTTCAGTCCTAAGGTAAAGGACACACTCTGCAGGTGCAAGGAAGATGGTAAGACCCTCTCTGCAGTGGGCATATATTTTTTGACCACTCAAAGAACCTTTTTTGGGAATCAACGAGGGGCTTGAAAGATGTAGTTCAAAAAGTCCCCGGGCCCTTTCCTGGATCCACGTGGAGATGGTTCTTCCAGGGGCAGAGAGGGGAACTTGAATGGAAAACACTGCCCTCATGACAGAGGAGGCCTGCAGAAACAAGGTTCTTTGGAGATTCCCTCTCCGACAGATCCTACCAGCACTCCTGAAAGGAGGCCTGATTGTCCACTTCTGGAGGCTGTCGGGGGTCATTTATCCCTGCACCAGAGAGCCTGGCTAGGCCCTAAAAAGATACGTGGGTGCATAGGATTATTTCCAGGGGATGTATAATTCCCTTTTCCCTACCACTTTCACTTGTATGCAAAATTCCCAGTGTTCCACCTAGTCAGAGGAAAGCAGCAGCAATAGAAATAGAAAAGCTGCTAGAAAAAAGGGTAATCCGAGGCCCCACCAGACCAGATAGAATCCAGAACTTAAGATTATTTTTAGTGCCAAACAAAACAGGGGACTGGTGAATGATTTTGGATCTCAACAATCTGAACAGATCAGTTCAGCACACCAAGTTCCAGGTGGTCATGGTTCATTTCAATATGCCTTTGCTGTGCAAGGACAACTGGATATGCTCCATAGACCTTTAGGATGCATATTATCACATAAAAATGAACAGACAGTCCAGCGCTTCTGGGTGGGAGCCAGTCATAACCACTTCGGAGCACTGCCCTTTGGCCTCACCACAGCCCCCAGTGTGTTCAAATGGGTAGGAGTAATAGCAGCTCACTTATGACTGCAGGGATTCCAAGTGTTTCCATACTTGAATGACTGGCTCAAAACCGCTTCAACCAGGCATCTACTGATAAGAGCTCGACATCAGGTACTCCAGATTTGCTCCCTTCTGGGAGTTGCCATCAATTTCAAAACTATATCAGACGTTGGAATTTGTAGGAGCATTTTTCATCACAGTCTCCATGACAGGCTTTCTTCCTCTGATTCCAGGTCAGAAAGTTAATTCAAACTTCCTCAGTTTCAGTCTGGTTTGATTCTAAAAGCCTTGTGATCAATGTTTGCTGCAATAGTTCTAATTCCCCTAGCAAGATATCGTATGAGAATTCTTCAGTGGATGTTGGCGACTAAGTGGTCTATTCTTCAACAGCATATGTCCACTCAGATAAGAATTACTGAAGCATGCAAAAGATACCTCTGGTAGTGGATCCACTCAGATCAGGCTCTACATGGCTGTCCCTTCATTCTTCCTCAACCCAGGGTTATAGTGACCATGGATGCTTCCCAAATTGGGTTGGTGGGGGGCACTTCCTGGAAAAAAAAAACAGTCCAAGGCAGATGGTCCCCCGAAGAGGCCGACATTGCATATCAGTGTCCTAGAAATGAGAGCAGTGCTTTTAGTTTGTAGGCCTTCCAAAACGCACACTCTTTCAGGACAATTGTGATTCAGGCAAACGATATATCCATGGTTTTGGTACATCAACAAACAGTGAGGAACCAAATCTTTCTCCTTGTGTCGAGAGGCCATCAGAGTTTTGCAATGGACGATCTTGTCCAACCATTTTCCGAAAACAATGCACATTCTGGGGAAATTCAGCATGATAGCAGACAAGTTGAGCAGGTCCAGTCTACTACTTCACGAGTGGTCTGTCAACAAGAAAGTGGAGAAAATAATTTTTCACCATTTGGGCCATCCATGCTACAACCTCTTTGCATCTCCCCTGTACAAGTGCAGCAGGTTATTTGTCCTGATCCCCCACCAGGGTTATCACCAAGAGATGCTGTACTACACATTTGGCATACCCCCAACTCATTTAATTTCCAACTTTCTACAGAAAGCATTCCAGTTGAAGAGTAAAGTCTTTCTCATTGCCCCTTACTGGCCCCAACAAATGTTTCCCCTGTCTTTGGCCTTATCTAGTGTACCCTCCTTGAATTCTGGATCCTGTTCCTGCCCTTCTGTCTCACCCAGCAGATATGATACACATGGACATCTCAAACCTAAAACTAACTACATGGTTTCTCTTCCATTGATAGCCAGACAGCATTCACTGTCTTCCCTTGTCCACCATATACTTTTGTCTTCCCACAAAGCTTCTACAAGAAAACTTTACAGAAGTAAATGAAAAAAGATTTTTTGGGGGGTGCAGCAGAAACATATTGACCCTTTCAGTCCCAGTGCAGTGTCCTTGAATTTTTAGCAACAATGTTCAATGAAGGAGTCATTTCTTCAACTATTAAAGTACAACTAGCTGCCATTTCTAATTGTCATAAAGGGATTGAAAACTCTTCTTTGCCTTCAAGACTTTGTAAGGCCTTTTTGAAAGGTACTTTTCTTTTAAGACCTTCTTATAATGATCCAACTCCACCATGCAACTTAAATTTATTATTACAGGCCTTATTTCATTCTCCCTTTGAACCAGCAGCAAAATGCGGTATAAAGTTTTTGACCTGGAAAACTATATTTTTGGTAGGTGTTACCTCTGCAGAAGTTAAAATATTGTCCTCTAAACCTTGCTACTTTTTCATAGGGATAGAGTGGCTTTATGAACCAATCCTTCCTTCCTAAAGTGGTGTCAGAATCCAACATCAACCAATCCATTAATCTGCCATTTTTTTTTTCCATAGTTTACAAAGGTGAATACATGTACTTACCGGATGTTCATAGGCAATTAAATTTTTACTTGTATAGAACAAAGGACTTCAGGAAAGCAGATCAATTATTTGACTCTCTTGCAGATCCCAAATTAGACAAGCCAGTTACGAAAGTAACTTTATCCAAATGGCTGACTATATATCCTTTATCTGTAACAAATTGGGCATTTCCTTACTAAAAACCTTTTGAGAGCCCATTCAACCAGGTCCATGGCAACATAATCAGTCTTTTTATCCACAGCTTGCTTGGGCGATGTGTGCGGCTGGAACTTGAGCTAATCCTTACCTTTATTACTCATTACAGATAGGATCTGGTCTACAGGGGAAGAGCTGCCTCCGGCTCAACTGTGCTCAGGAATATCCTTCCTTAGAGTTCTCCCAGGATTTCAGGGAACTCTGTCCCAATTGTTGAGGAATGAATGAAAGCTATCATCATCAGATAAAGAATTTATGTACTCGCCATAATGTTCCATCTGTGCTGTCCATTTTCATTCTTCAACTCCCCTTTGGAGTTGTTCCGGTCCTTAGATGCTTTAGCTTTGGGTAGCCTGGCTCCAGTTTCAACTTTCAACTCTGCTGGGTCAGAGATTGTAACTTGGGCTTCTCCTGGATCCTCAAATTAGACGTTCCCTTTCTTGGTCGTTCATTCTCAGTGTCTGCATTTAATGTTGTAAAAAGGATTCTGTCCTCTGGTGTTGGATCCATCTGTATCTCTTGCCCATCCAGGTGTTGGTTTCACATGAGCCTCATTTGAGAAAGCCAACTGTGACAGGCTTTAAGTAGAGCCAAAGCTGAGGCTCTCCTTTTGCTTCCTTGTCTACCTGACTAGACTTCGTAGAGATCTGTTCTCTGAAGTTTCCAAGTTTATGGCTTCTTAACCCTCAGTAGAGTTTTCTAAGACTAGGAGACTTAGTTGGCCACTATGCAGTCCATTTCCAACATGTCCCTGTGCCTCATATTGAATGTACCACTCTAGCAGGAGGCACAGGCATTAACGTTTACTGTCATGCCTGGAAGCACCTCCAACTTTTCAGGGCACTTCAAGGTGTCCTTAATGCCCTTGATAGGACCAATTTATACAGTCCCAACGCTAAGGCCACTTCAGCTAGGAGTGTGCAAAAGGGGCAGATGTCTGCTGTGGAAGTGCATTTCTTCACCCTGTAGAGAATCTTCTCTAGGAACCTGGGGGGGGTCGAAGATGTTCTACAAATTGCAACAGTTTACCCAGCATACTCCATCTGAGGGTGCACTCGGCGCAGAGAGGGTAACTTTAATAAACACTGTTCTCTGGGCAGGGGTGGCCCGTAGAACCAGGACTTCAGAGGACCTTTTTGTGCAAAGCCTATCCAGCACTCCTGAAAATTTGCCTTACTGCTACATTAGACAAGTAGTTGGTGGGGAGCACTCTAGGTTCTCCACCCAAAAGCTTGGGAGGCCATCACGTCAGATTCACGGTTGTTGAGAGTTTCCAGAGGTTACACGGTCTCATTTCTCGCTACTCCACATTTCAAGACAAAAATCTCTTCCAGATGTCACTCCCATCAAAGAAAGGGAAGCAGCAGCAGAGGTTTGAAAGCTGCTCGTGAAAAGAGAAATCTAAGAGATCCCACCAGACCAGGGAAGGTCCAGGGGTCTATTCAAGGTTTGGCTTGGTTCCAAAGAAAAACAAGGACTGTAGACTCATTTTGGACTTATGCTAGTTAAACCTCTTTGTCAGACAGACCAGGTTCTGGATGGTGACATTGCAGTCCATTCTGCCTCTGCTGCATTGCTCTTTGATTAATTTCTCCCAAGTATTTTGAGTTTCTAATACCATGGTATAATTAGTCAGTGTTAAGATTTTATGAAATTAGTATTGCTTTAGTCTTTGCTGTTAGCCAATATTGCTTTTCTCAGCATACGCAACATACCCAGAACTGCCGCCTCCTGTAGTTTATATACAGTTACATATATTGGTAGTATATCTAAGTACAGCTGTAAATTCCTTTTTTATTACTCATTGTTCCTACTGCTATTGGAACTGTGTGTCGTCTCTTCCACATTACTCTCACATTACTTCTTCAACATTACTGCCTGCAAATTCTGGTGTGTTATGGTTTTATCTCTCTCTCTCTCTCTCTCTTTGCAATAAGATACTGTAATCATTGGATGTAGCCGTTTTAATGATCAGTGCTACTTTTGTCTTTTTTTTTCCATGGACTACTGTATCTTTTTTCCTTGCATCGATTTTTGAACTGTTGGTAATGGGGGGGGTCCTGTGATGCATTCTGTATAATGCTTTGTGATTCTTGTTAACATTTTCTCTCAGCTGCCTATGTATTGCAGTGTTTGCACAATCCCCAGTGCAACAGTCTTGACACATTATTGCCCCTTTCATTATATAGGCCTTTTGCCATGAGTGTACACACCCAGCAACAAGATGCAACTATTTCCTTTTTTTTTTTTTACAGAACTTGCATTTGTCTGTTTCCCCCCACCCTTTCAATAAACTTTGTAAACCAGTGTGAATACAGTCCACTATCCTGGGGCTGACATTATTAACCTTTTGTCTTTTGAATTTGGCTCAGGTCACATCTCCTTATCATTCCTGTATCAAATCCTAGTCAACATGAGTTGTTCTAGGAGATCTTTGTACTTGCCACAGAATTTATGACACTTCCATTTTTTTTATTTCTTCTCAACTGATCCTCCTTATGTTTATTTTTCTGTTTTCTTTTCTTTCTTTTTTTTTTTTTTTTGTTTTGTTTTGTTTTTTTCTTCCTGTTTGGCACATTCAGTTACTGTTTTTTTGTTGACTACGTCTACTTTGATTTCCATTCCCAACTGACACCAAAATGCATCTGCTAAACTTAGGAAAGAGGTTATCTTAGACTTGTTTTAAAACTTTGTTTGTTGGCATCTGTATGTATTCCCACAATTGCAGATCTGTACGTGTAATCAGTTTCAAGCAGACAGACCCATACTTTCTATTGATTCAGCACCTTTATGGTCAATGTGGCCTTCATAATTGCTTCTTCAGTATGTGCCCCCCCCCCCCCTTTTTTTTTATTTTTTTTTTGTGGTGTTTCTGTTCCTTTTGCTTTGTTTCTAAATTCTTATTAAAATCTTTTGAGTCATCGGTGAATTACTTATTTTGCACTTTTCCTTTGTATTTATCTACATACCTTGGTGTTGTCTCTGCCGCTACTTACATTTTAGATTATTATTGGCAATAGTATATGATAAATCCTGGTCTGTTTTTTGATACAGTATATTGTTTTTACCACATCTATCTAAGTATTTTTGATTATCTATTCCTTTTTATGTATTCCCTTAACAGTGATGAAGCTTGCCTATTGTTTTATAGTTTTCTGTGTTTGGTACTTTCATGGTGACATTTTATTTGTTCCTTTCCTTTTCTTTCTTTTGTTACTGTTTTTGTTTGTGGGAATATATTTGTAATTACTTTAGCTGTATGGTAGTATGTTCTGTTTATTTCTGTTAAATCAAGTGAATTTCTTTTAATAGTCCTGATTACTATGTTCATCTGTTTTACCAATCTTCTCGCATTCTGGGTATTTACTTTTCGTAATGTCTTTTTATCTTTCTTAATATCTTTGTCCATCTCTGTTAAGTCAAGGACGTCTTCCCTTAAATCGTTTTCTTCTGGATTGAGAGTGTCATCTTTGCTCTCTGATTCCTTTGAGTTTTCTACAGAAAGTTCCAGAAAGTCTTCCTTTGGTATATTCTCTTCAAATGCACCCTGCTTTATCTGCTGTTCCTTCATATAAGTGTTTATAGGTTCATAGGTGTTTGCTAGGCTAACGGCCGCAAGGGCCTTTTTAGCGCTAGCCATACATCCCAAATCTCTAGCAAGTTCTAATAACCTTGTAAGTGTAAGCATGGGCCTGGGAGATGAACCATTGACAGGTTACCTGTGTCCATTAGAGACATAGGTGCCCAACCAGGGATGAATTTCCGGTTTCCCATCCAATTGTCCAAGTTGCACATGAATTGGTTTAGGGAGGAACTCTGCTTCACGTGGATGGGGAGCGTGTTCCATAGACGGGGTAGTCTCTGAGACACGGGAACCTATTGGCCCATCACTCCCAAACGTTACCTGTGTCAGAGATACCACTGTTTCCCACTCCTTCACTCTGTGCAACTTCAACTGGATTTTCATACCAATCTCCTATAAAAGGCTCCAGAACCATCATCGTTGTGGCAGATCATCTTCAGATGCTGACTGCACCTCCTGTTGCTCCTTAATGAGGAGATGAATGCAGGAATGGTTAAGGAGAGGTGAATTCAAACCAAGAGATGAAAGGTTAGTATTGGTGGCCCAAGATAGTGGGCTACATACACACTGGTTTACAAAGTCCATGGAATATGTGAGAGAAACAGACAAATGTAGGTTTTGTAAATTCGAATTGGAAACAATTGCACATGTTGTTGTTGGTTGTGACATACTAATGGCAGGAGGAATGTTTACTGAAAGGGATAATAATGTGGCAAGACTGGAGATTTGTGCAAATGTTATGGTATTGAAGTGGCTGAAAAACACTGGAAACATGAGCCACAAAGCATCATAGAAAATGGTCTACATCACACGGGATCACCCATTACCAACAGTTCAAAAGATAGATGCCAGAAAACCGGATATAGTGGTCCATGAAAAGACGTCCAAAGCAGCATTGATCATTGAAATCGCCACACCCAGTGACTACAGTGCGTTTCATACAGAGAGGCACAGTCATAAAATATCAGGATTTGCAGGCAGAAATGAGAGCAATGTGAGAGAGATACCAAGACAGTTCCAAAAGTAGTAGGAGCAACGGGTCTTGTATAAAAAAGAATCTGCAATCGTATTTAAACATGTTACCAATACATGTAACCCCATACAAATTACAGGAGTCATTACTGTGCACATTGCGGGTGCTGCGAAGAGCAGTTTTGGCTGATATCAAAGACTGAAACAATACTAATTTCATGAAGTTTAGTCATACTTTGACTCTGGTATGGGGTCCATTCTCGTCATGGTATTAGAAACCCCACCTAAGACTTGGCGAAATTAAAAAAAGAGGAGACCCATTATTTTGTCCTGCTGCAACATTGCCTGTGTTGGATTCTACATGGTAAATCCTTCACGTCCTTCACAGGTAATCCATAACTTCAGTTTCTATTTGTTTAACTTTTACCTTACTGATCCTGTTTTCTACATTTCCCCTTTGTTTTCTTATTTTTTGTACTGTGGAATTTTCCATTTCTAGGTGCCTTTGCTTGTATTTCTTTGCAGATGTCTTTGGAACTGTTTTTTGTATTGATTAGTTTAGCTTTCTCCTTTGTATGAAGTGTTGCACCATACCAGCTGTCTTGCTTTCCCATGTCCATATTTCTTTTTTATACTTTTCAGAAAACTCTGGGTTTTATTTTTCATATGTTTTACACTCAGTCACTTTTTCCCAGGTGGCCCAAAGTTTCTAAATCTATGTAATGCTTTTCATGGATCTGTTGTATTTATAAATACAAAGTTTTTATTTGAAGCTTTTGACAGTTTTTTTTCTTGTGCAAGTGTTTTTTGCTTCTTAATTTCTCTGTTAATCTTTGTAAGTTTCTCTATCTAGAAATTCTGAGCTTCTTGTGGAATAATAACTATACAGAATTTCTTTTGTATCCTCAGTAGTCCACATAGGTTCATAGGTGTGTACTAGGCTAATGGCCTTGGAGCCTTTACAAGCCTAGCCCATAGGATTGCCCTGGCATCGTGCCACCTGACCTTAGTTCCCAGTGCCTCTGTTAAGTAAAACCACTGGAGTGATCCCTGGGGTCAATTTTCTATTTCCCATCCACTCATCAAGATTTCTCTTGAGGGCCAGTGAGGTGCTCTGCTTGACCTGTATGGGAAGTCTATTCCATAGCATGGGCCGTCTCTGGGTTATGAACCTGTCCCTCTAGCATGTTTTCTTGATTGGAGTAATGAGGTTGAGGTCTCTAGAGTGTGTGGTGCAGAGGGATTGGGATTTCTTTAGATGTAGCATTTCTAACAGAGCTGGGTCAGACGTGGCTTTGTAAGTCATGCAGAGATTGGCTCCAAATAGGCGATATGAGTTGGAGAATAGTTGAAGTTTAAGTCTGTCCATATAGAACAAATGTTTAAGGCCTAGGATCCTCTTTGTGAGGTACTTTTGTGGCCTGTCCAGTTGGCTCTCTCTTGGCCTGTCAGTTATTGTGGACTTGTTACTTCCTTCTACTACAGGGGTTCGTCTCCTTGAGCGTGGCCTAACCTATTGTAGGTATGTTTGTGTCCTGAGTGGTCTAGACAGTAATTTTTCCAGTCCTTGCAGCAGGGTGTACACCAGGATTGGGCACTTCTTTTTATCCTGAGACCTGTGCCCTCGGCTGTTTTTTAATCTACCTTTCTCCATGATTTGTAAAATACAGTCTGTGGCAGTATCATCTTGGTGAGATTTTGTACAAACAGGGTCCACTCACGGAGTTGAGAATGAATTTGTTTCCAGCAATACTACTCTCTTCTTGCTGATTTTTCTCTCCATTTAGTGAAGAGTGATTGGATGTGCTTAGTGGACCTCAAAGATGCCTACTTGCACATAAAAATAGGCATTTCAGGAGGTTCCTGCTCTTCAGACAGGGAGACTGTCACTGCCAATTTCCAGCACTAACATTTGGTCTCATCACTGCCCTCCTTGGGTGTTCACTGTGCATGGCAATGGTAGCAGTCTGGCTTTGGCTGCAGGGATTCTATGGCTTTCCCATACCTGGATGGCTTGTTTCTTTACAGCAATGTTGCGGACATATTTGCTGCAGTGTTGCCTGTCCTTGTACGTGAGTCAGTTTAGAAAAGTCCAATTAAGAGCCTGTCCAAGCTCTAGAATTTTATCAGATAGCATCTGGACACTGCCAATCAGATTGCCACACTACTTCCCTTAAGACTTTCTTCTCTTGAGTGCTCAATCCAGCCAGGTTTTGTTGCTGCAGAGACTGCCACCTTACTTAATTTTACATCAGCTCAGCCTGGTGGCTGCTGCAGTCTGCCTTGTCCCTCTGACCAGGTTTTTCATGAGAATCCTTCTGTGGATGTTATCAGTTCATTAGTCACTGCATATCCATTAAGTGACCTTTCTTATTTGTATCTCCAACATCCGTCACTGACGCATCACTTGGCTGACTTCGTATCATGTTTCTGCAAGTCAACCATTTGTTGTTCCCTAACTGAAGGACACTGTGACCATGGACGCTTCCCTCATGATGTTGGGGGCACTTCAGAAGGAAGACAGCCCAAGGTACCGGATCCCAATCAGAGGCTTGTCTTCACATCAGTGTTTTGGAAATTAGAGATTCCTCCTAGTATTGCAGGCTTTTCAAGACTGCCTCCTCAAAGGTGCGGTAGCTGTTTAGACGGACAGCACTGCAGTGGTTTGGTATATAAACAAGCAAGGGGGCAACCTGATCCTATCACCTGTGCCGAGAGGCCATGAGAGTGTGGCAGTGGACAGTGTCCTCACAATGCTTTGCTGATAATGCACAACCTGGGAGATCCAAAATTCTAGGGGACAGTCTCAGCAGGAGTATTTTGATGCCTCATGAGTGATCCTTCAGTTTGTCACTTGTGCCACTGATTATCAGCCGTTTGAGCCAGCTATGCTGCCATCTGATTGCCACCCTTCCCCCATAAACACCAAAGACCGCAGGTTCTGTACCATGATTCCTCCTAAGGCACAGTCACTGAGAGATGATGGTTTGCATTCTTTGTCCCTGGGTCTTCTCTACATCTACCCTCTAATGACTATGATGATCGTTTATGAAGAAAGCAGTCCATTGCAGAGTGATCGTAATACTCATAGACCACTTTTGGTCCAGAAAAGTGCGGTTCCCCTTTCTGTGGTCTAACCTTTTGCACCTTCCCCTTAGGTTCTGGATCCTGGTCTGGATTTGATTTCCTATCCAGCTGGCCAGCCTCACCCAAATTTGAAGCCCCTCAGGTTGACAGATTGGTTCCTCCAATTCCAGTGATGGCTAGCAGTTCCAGGCTTTCCACATGGATGATGCATAGTCTTTCCTCACCTCAGAAACCTTGTACTATGAAAATTACACAGTAAATGGAAACAGTTTTCTATTCGGGCCTCTTCTAATAGCCTAGATCTGTCCTCTGCTGCTTTAGAGACAATTTTGGATTTTTCTTGTGGGATTTTTTTCACACACTGCTCATCTACTCCACTATTAACTCATTACATCAAGTGACGCCTACAGGTGCATCTGCATTTAACTCCTACTGACGGCTGTAGGTGTCAAATATTGTTTGTTTGCATCAATAATTCCAAAACCATGTTATATACAAGGTTTTAAAGATTTTATCTTAAAGCTTCCACACCGGCAAACTCAACTGTATTAATATTTGACCTCTGGTGCAGGTAGAGAGATATTAACTGTTTTTATGATATTAATTTATATAGAAATTTTCACATTTTTCTAAATATTTCAACAGCCAAGCAACAGACAAAACTCCTCGACCTCATATGAAAGCTCTCAGCTAGATAAATACAATGCTGCTTACAGTATGTGTGTAACTTGAGTGGTTGCTGAGATATTGTAAGTTTGCAAAATAGTATAAACATAATAGTTACTGTGACTTATAAAATTCAGTTTAAGACCTGGAATCTAAAGAATATTACCACTGTAAAAATAGTTTCTGCTGGAGGATTTGCATTTATAATTCTTTCATAACTTCTGTGGTTCCAGAGATATGAACATTTGTTTTAAATGTGAGGACATAATCTGATTTTCAAAAGGCTTAACCTCCGCCCATTGGAAGTTGCAGTGCAAACTTCCCGAACTCCATTGGAGTGAATGATTTAATATTCTGATGGTGGCCATTTTGAATTTTCACTTAGGTCAAGGATATTTACTGATTGCGTCTCTTGCACTATCTAAGGTCTTATTGAAGAGGACTTCCTACTCGACCCCTTCCTCCTTCAAGCTTTGAAAAGGGCTCCTTTCAAGCCGGCAGCTTTGGTGAACTTGACATACCTCTCTTGGACAACTACTCTTGATCATTTTTCTTTCTGCAAAAAGAGTTTTTGTTTCAGGCATTGTCATTAGTCCTCCGTTTTTATCTTTCACGAAGGTATGGTTTCTTTTTAGACAAATTAATCCTTCTCGTGTAAGGTGGCCTCTTAGCCTAATTTAAACCAAACAATTAATTTACTGGTTTTCTTCCCAAATTTCAGTAACGTAGGAGGGCAAATGGTTCATTGTTTAGATATTCACCGCTGACTTGAGGTCCGATAGGACTAAGCAAATCTGGAGGGCAAACCAGATTTACATGTCCTTTTCCAAGGTCAGATTGGATAAACTGGTTTCTAAGATCACTTTGTCCAGATAGGTGTGTGTTGTCTTTTTATATTTGTCTCAACCATCCCCTCTGTCCCCCTTCTAAATTGTCACTGGTAGACTTTATAACACTAGGAGGACTTTGTAGACCAACGAGAAGTCTGTCATAGGGGCGCCTGTGGCCCACTTCCAGATGATGGGAGAGTTTCCAGGTGTGGGTTGGATAATATAGGGCAAACTTGCTCTCAGGAGACTTGGGTATGCAATACATTGTGGGAGAGTAGGTGGTTCTTTGGAGAGGAGGATTCTGATCTACTGGCCACAGATCTGCTAAGTTCTGAACCCACAGGTTGAGATGAGGACAGTATGGATCTAGTGTTAAGGTAATTGCATAACTTTAATTTCGTAACCATCCACTGTACCATGTGATATTCATTGTCTTTCTGCTCTTTGCTGTCCCAGTGGATAGGACTGGCACAAACCATTTACTTTTTTTCTTTACTGTAAGTAAAACTAAAAGTAAATCTCTCATGACAAGTGGTAGACACCACGAGTACACAGAGGTACATACTTGAAGTGTCATTTAACACTTTATTAAATTAAAACTAAAAATAATTTAGTAGAAAATAAGTATATCTGGGCACAGGATAAGCTAAATGAGTTAACATTGTTGAACATAAAACTTATTAAAATAAAATGATATCTGATGTCTATTTTCATCTAATTCACCATGCAGAATGTGTGATCCTGTTAGATCAGACCTTGGCACCTTATACCAGAGTAATGGGATCAGAGAGCTCTGACTCCTCCCATACCCACAATTCCCCTCTCATGTCTAAATTACCTCAGATATCATTTCCTGCCTGTCTAACTAGATGCATTTACCAAGAGCTCCATCTTGTTTTCACATTGTGAAGAATTTTTACCCTTTCATCCTCTGTAGCTTAATAGCGAACATTTTTTGCAGATGTTTAGTATTTAGTGTTACTACTTGGTAATAGGGTATTAGGCTAGTCATTAATGTGAGCTTACAGAATTTTCTAGTTACTTCTTACTGTTCATAGTGTGAGAAGTTTTTCTATATATAAAAAATCATGTCTAGTGATCCAATGTCTGCTCTATCTATAGTGAACGTGGGACCTCAGATGTGACACCTGCCAATTCTAAAGCCTTTCAGCTCAACTTGGCTGTGCCTCACAACTCTCTGCTCCTCCATCTCCCCGGGTCTGGTTTACCCCACCATTCATGATCTGCAGCTTGGTCCTTGGCTCTGTGGTTTTTTTTTTGTGTGTTTTGTTTTTTGCTCTTGAATTTTTCGGTAGGAGCAGTGATATTTCCCTTACCCCATTTTATTATAGTGCTAGGATTGTGTGCGTTTTGATAAGTAGGTAGTGTATGGTAGTTTTTTACGAAGGTTAGGTAGGTAAATCATTTCTCTAGTCCTTCCTGCTCTTTTTCCCCACAAAGAGAATTTAGTTGTGTGTGTTGTTATTGGGACATGGACAAAGGGTTTAAGAATTGCATCTTCTGTGGGCACAGACTGCCCTGCCGGGATGCCCACCTTAATTGTCTCTTACATGGGCCCAGAGCACTTAGAACCCCGGGTGTTCAATCTGCGAGAGCCTTATCTGTTTGGTTTTGAACGAGTACAAGGCTAAGCTTGTACTTAAAGGTCTGTTGCCTTGTAGCTCTTTGGTTAGTTGTAGGGCATATCCCCCAGATTGCAGGACTTGGAATGAGAAGCCTAGGGTGCAAGACTCCAGGCACTCTCGTAGGGAACTCGAGGTCATCCTCTGCTTCCATCTCAGGGATGGCTCCCTTGGGGTTCTCCTGTTCTGAAGGTCCCTCTGCTTTCTGCCTCCCCGGGTTCCTCAACTCTGACATCTTGGAACCAGTCTCCTTTGACACAAAAACCTCAAAGCTTCACTGCTTTCAAGCATTTCCAGTCCATTCCTGCTTAAAGGGGCACCTTCAGATAAGGGTAACTTCCCCCCTTTTCCAGATGTTGTACTCCTAGTTCACTGGAGTTCTCCGCTTTTCCACCTTTGGTGTGAGCCCGTCTGGCTTGGATCTAAAATTGAGGGGATCATCTTCGCACCGACCCTCAAAGCCGTTCTTGGTGGCTTCATCTGTCCGGTTGTTCAGGTCAGTGAGCAGTATGAATCAGAACAGGAACAGCTGATGCGGTCCTTTATTCAGGCACAGATGCAATTTGTCTTCATCCCCTCTGGTTTCACACACTCCAGTACCCTCAGCTCTATCTTTTGATTTCCTCCCTCTGCCACTCCTGGTTTGAGGTCTGCAAGGCCGTTGAAGTTTCCACCCTTGGGATTGGATCCGGCAGCCTGGTGCTGTTAGAGTCCGTCGTGCTCTTTAGTAGCTGACCTGTTCAGGGCTGATAGCTCCTCAGAGTATTGGTGTCAAGACTGTAGTTTCAGGGTCGACTGTACTGGTCTCCGGTTCATCACTTCTCCTCTGAGCCTGGACCTTAGATAGCTCAGCTGCAGTCTCTATGTCTGGTCTTGGTGCAGTGCCTTTAAATGTTCTTCGTGTTTCACTGTTGCAGTCATCACACTTGGGTTATCTGCCTGCATGTAGCCCTCAGTTGGCCCGAATACCAGAGTCTTGGGATTTGTGTGTCAGATGCTGTCGCCTCTTCCATGACGTCGGGGGTATAAAACATGTAGCCGACGCCATTACATCAGCTTTTCTTGCCCCACGGGAGACGGAAGCAGTTCGCAAGTGCCGGTCGGCCGCAACCTGAAATTTTCGTTTTTTGAGTTTCAAACCTGAAGCCTTCTAAAGCCAATCCTTTTTTCTTGCTCTAACTGATGTCAGAAAACGTTAACAATTGTCTTGCCTGTGGAAAGCAAATACCTCACAGAGATTTTCATTCTTATTGCATCACCTGTTTAGGCCCAGACCATGACGTCCCTCGCTGTCGGTTTTATGCCTTGTTCAACACCCAAACTATTCATCGTTGGGCTGTTTTTGTCAAATTCTTTCGCTCTCATTCTCCATATTCCGAAATGGCTTCGATAAGCCATCTGACTACTGATCTTCCAAAAAAACGCAAGGATAAAGACAGACCGCATAGGTCCAAAACTGCTGACAACGCTTCCATTAAGCTAGTCGCCAGTCCGCCGGTACTCAGGTGCTTTCGCAGCCCCTGTTACCTGCTTCTACAGATTCGCTGGCCTGTACTGAGACCCATTCGGAGTCCGGTATGCTGCGAGATGCTTCTTTGACTTTGGAACTTGCGGATGTCTCTACCTTGGATGGGTCCGGAGCCGCTGTGCAAGCACCAGCTTCTGAGGGTGTATTCAAACCTTCCGATGTTCGCATTAAACCGACTACTTCATTAATGACTAAAACTACCGAATTTCTCAGGCCCAGAATTCACACTACACCTAAGAAACTGAAGCGCATTCTCAAGCTCCCATGCCACAGAAAAAAATGCTTAGAATGGCTGAAGACCTTATTACTTTTAATTAGGGGAAGCCAGCCTTCACCCTCTAAAAGACAAAGAATTGATTTTCCTTCTGATTCTACAGACCGAGTCCGATGACTCTGACCCCTGTGATTACCAGGACATACCCTTATCTACCTGTGAGGATTCAGATGCAAAGGGTTCCATTCACTCTGCCTCCCCACCAGAGGACTTTTCTTTCGGTGAAACCTTGCATACCCTAAGAGAGCATTTCCACTGGGTATGCCAGGATTACCCACAGTCCAAAAAGAGACTGAGGGAATTTTTTAGACTTGCCACAGCATTGGCCTCTAGCTTATACCACTGTCCTGGATATTGTAGATGATGGCTTCATGGAGTCCATTCTTACCCCTGATACTTTACCGTCAGCTCCTAGAAAGCCTGACTGGTACTACAGAGTACCTGACTCTCACAAATTTTTCTTTAAAAATCCCACTGCGGATCCAGAGACCATTCCCAGGGACCTAAAGGTATTAAGGCTAATACAGCCAAAAACCCTACCCCTTCGGACTCTAGGCAGATGGGGTAAGAAGGTATATACCCCTTCAACTCTTGCCATCAGGGCTTTAAATTGCCAGTTTCATATGTTGAAGTACCAGCAGCATATTATGGAACTAATTAAACAAAATATGTTGTTGATTCCTGATTGTGCAGAAAATAAAGACTTACAAGAGGTAATGCATTCTGCAAACTAAGTTTGGTAAACATACTTTGCAGTGTGATTTTGATGCCGTTAGAAGCATCTTGCAGGGCTGCTGTCACTGGGTCTGTTCTGAAAAGGCATGCTTGGCTGAAGGAACAAATCTTGCCCGACCATGTCAAAGCAAAATTACTAGATGCTCCATTAAACCAAGAATGTTTGTTTGTCTCAAAAGCAGTAGTAGTTCTTAAAAAGATGGAGGAAAAAGCTAAATCTATGCAAACTGTTAAAGATTTCTTACAGGTACAGCCACCTAGATTCAGTAGGCATTGGCCTTCATAAAACTGGTCCTTTCCAGTCCCTCCCAGACCTTCTCAGTCCAAACCCAGGGGCAACAGACCACAAAGACTCAGGGTATGCACAGATTTAAACAATGGAGTGCTCCCTCCTCAAAAACAGGGAGTGGCAAGCCACTCCCTTATGGAAAAAGTTCACAATGACTTGTCTTTCATCTTTCCCAACCATGCCCAAGTACTTGCACCCCTAGGAAGAAAACTCGCCCTGCATGCAAAAAACTGGGAGTAATTACCCAGGACCGATGGGTCTTAAACGTCATATCCCAGGGATACAGATTCTACTTCCACTCACTGCCAACCCAAAGCGGATTGCCAGACCTTCATCCAAACCAGTGGGAGAGGCCCAAAAGCAAGTACTTTCTCTTCTCAGTGTCAGGGCTATTCAACCTGTTCCAACAGAGCAAAGGGGACAGGTTTTCTACTCCAGACTGTTCCTGGTCCCCAGAAAAGAGAACTCCTGGCACCCTATTCTGTATCTGTCAGTTCTCAACACCTTCCCGGTGGTACCAAAATTCAAAATGTTTACTCTCCAGCAGCTGCTTCCTATTCTAGCCAAGGACTCCTGGCTGGTCACCCTAGACTTAAAAGACGCTTATCTGCACATCCCCATAAGGATAAGACTCCTACCTTCTCTGGGGTATACCATCAACGAAAATAAATCACATCAGGTACCCAGCCAAAAGATTGTATTCCTGGGAGCAAGCTTGAACACAACTTCCCAGATGGCATTTCTCACTCTGGAAAAGGAGGTTTATTGTTTTCCCGCCTTACTGAACTAGAGTAGTCCAGTTTCAGAGTTGCTGATCCCTGGGCTTTGTTTTTAGTTCCTGTCACTGATCCATTGCCTTATTAGGGAGGAGGGAAGTTTCTTTGCTTACCAGTGGGAGTGGGAAGCACTGAGCGGCCTTTCTGTCCGATTTGGTGAAGTTTCAGCCGGAAACTAGTAGTCCATTGGTCATTTTGGGCCAATTCCTAGCTCCTTTCAGCCCCCTGCTATAAAACACGCTAAACACGCGTTTTTCCAGCTTGTACCAACTCAGCACAGATCCTCGTGGTGGCCTGCAGAGTGATCCAAGCAGCAGAGAGCTAAAAGAGTGACTTTCTACCAGATATAAGTATTTTTGTGGCTTTCCCACTGTTATTAAGCTAGCGACTGCATTTCGCCTGTTTTACTGCTACTTTAAGTGATTTCTGCATTTTACACTTTATTGCACTTTAAGTTACTAATTGTTGCAAATTGTTTCTGTAGGCTACACACTAAAGTGCGCTAGCCGATTTACAGCATTTATAGCATTTACTGTCTGTTTTTTTTCCTTGTCTCTGTAATAAAACAAAAAAATCTCTTGTTTTCCCGCCTTACTGAACTAGAGTAGTCCAGTTTCAGAGTTGCTGATCCCTGGGCTTTGTTTTTAGTTCCTGTTACTGATCCATTGCCTTATTAGGGAGGAGGGAAGTTTCTTTGCTTACCAGTGGGAGTGGGAAGCACTGAGCAGCCTTTCTGTCCGATTTGGTGAAGTTTCAGCCAGAAACTAGTAGTCCATTGGTCGCTTTGGGCCAATTCCTAGCTCCTTTCAGCCCCTGCTATAAAACACGCTAAACACACGCGTTTTCCAGCTTGTACCAACTCAGCACAGATCCTCGTGGTGGCCTGCAGAGTGATCCAAGCAGCAGAGAGCTAAAGAGTGACTTTCTACCAGATATAAGTATTTTTGTGGCTTTCCCACTGTTATTTAAGCTAGCGACTGCATTTCGCCTGTTTTACTGCTACTTTAAGTGATTTCTGCATTTTACACTGTTTATTGCACTTTAAGTTACTAATTGTTGCAAATTGTTTCTGTAGGCTACACACTAAAGTGCGCTAGCCGATTTACAGCATTTATAGCATTTACTGTCTGTTTTTTCCTTGTCTCTGTAATAAAACAAAAAAAAATCTCTTGTTTTCCTGCCTTACTGAACTAGAGTAGTCCAGTTTCAGAGTTGCTGATCCCTGGGCTTTGTTTTTAGTTCCTGTTACTGATTCATTGCCTTATTAGGGAGGAGGGAAGTTTCTTTGCTTACCAGTGGGAGTGGGAAGCACTGAGCAGCCTTTCTGTCCGATTTGGTGAAGTTTCAGCCAGAAACTAGTAGTCCATTGGTTGTTTTGGGCCAATTCCTAGCTCCTTTCAGCCCCTGCTATAAAACACGCTAAACACGCGTTTTCCAGCTTGTACCAACTCAGCACAGATCCTCGTGGTGGCCTGCAGGGTGATCCAAGCAGCAGAGAGCTAAAAGAGTGACTTTCTACCAGATATAAGTATTTTTGTGGCTTTCCCACTGTTATTTAAGCTAGCAACTGCATTTCGCCTGTTTTATTGCTACTTTAAGTGATTTCTGCATTTTACACTGTTTATTGCACTTTAAGTTACTAATTGTTGCAAATTGTTTCTGTAGGCTACACACTAAAGTCGCTAGCCGATTTACAGCAATTACTGTCTGTTTTTTCCTTGTCTCTGTAATAAAACAAAAAAATCTCTTGTTTTCCGCCTTACTGAACTAGAGTAGTCCAGTTTCAGAGTTGCTGATCCCTGGGCTTTGTTTTTAGTTCCTGTTACTGATCCATTGCCTTATTAGGAAGGAGGGAAGTTTCTTTGCTTACCAGTGGGAGTGGGAAGCACTGAGCGCCTTTTGTCTGATTTGGTGAAGTTTCAGCCAGAAACTAGTAGTCCATTGGTCGTTTTGGGCCAATTCCTAGCTCCCTTCAGCCCCCTGCTATAAAACACGCTAAACGCGTGTAAGCGCGGAGTTACCACTGTTGCACACAAGAGCAGCGGCGGTTAAACAAGGTTAAACTATTTGGGCCATCTAAATTCCACTCTTCCAATTTTCCCTTAAAACTACCTTCCTCGAGCTGTACTGCTGATCTAACCAGCATATCCTATAACTGAAAAGTTCATCTCTACTTGATTCCCAAGTAGACTATTCTCTATCTGTAAAGCCTAGCACTTACTCCTACAGTACTTGCACCTTGATAAAGCACTCTTATTATAGATAGTACCCCACCAGCCTAAAACCCACTTCCCGGAGTCCTTTGAAAGTCTCTTTATCTACTACTTCTAGTATGTCGAGGGATCAGTTGCTAGTGTCCTCTCCAGCTCAACTGGTGAACCTGGGAATATTGAGGCAATGTTACAACTGCCTCATGTACACAGACAATCCTCTCCTTCTCCCACAAAACACAAATACATGCGAGAGATGCAACTATACGGCCAAACTGGAGGCTGAGCTCTCTCAACATAGGACTGGCAAGACCAGACAGGAGGAGAAGGTAACCACACACAATACATACCCAGTCACACATGGTACCATCACAACTTCAAATCATACACATACTCACACAAAGACATACTCGGAGGCTCTGATCAAAATTTACCAAAACAGCAGAGGCCACCAAAGCAGACACCCAAACAACTACCACCTCACGACCCAACACATGCAACACATAGACCACACAGTCAGAGTGTCAAACAGTCACAGCCCTTAAGGCCAAACAAAATGCCAGACACACTTGTCATTGGTGATTCCATAGTCAGACACACTGACGTCCCGCTCACCAGACTGAGTAAAGAGAAGGTCACAGTAAGCTGCCTGTCAGGCGCTAGAATCCGCCACATAACGCAAGCACTCAGGTCTCTCAACAGCAGGTACAAGCACGGCTCAGTCATTGTCCGCGCTGGTGTCAACGACCTGAGACGCACTCCTTGGACTACATGAAAGGGACATCGAGGAGCTCTCTGATTATGTAGCCCAGGCAGGTATGACCCTGACCTTGAGCAGTATCCTACCTTCACCTAGAATGATGCCACAATACAGTGATAAGATGATCAGCTTTAATAATTGGCTTAAATTCTGGTGTCATTCAAAGGGGATCCAATGTCTGTCTGCCTGGGATGACATGCTGGACAAGCCACGCTGCCGCAAGGGACGGCTTGCACCTGTCACCCTGGGCTTCGGATATTGGCAAAGGCTCTTGCCACCCCATAGTGCCTTTTTAGGCAAGGCTCAAATTCTAAACCTACCACCCTAGAACACCAATAAGGAAAAAAACTAAGGGTAATGCTGCTCAATGCCAGAAGTCTCAATCTCAAGATGCACGCACTCGAGGCCCTTCTCAATATGGAGAACATCGATGTCTGTGCTGTGACAGAAACCTGGTTCAAGGCTCCTGAGAGCACCCCAGCACTAACAGGTTTCACCTCATATCATGCGTTCCGCCCCAAAATCCGGACAACACCAAGAAAGGAGGGGGGGTGTCCATATTCATAAAGGACACCCACACCTCAAGGTTGGTGGCAACGCATGATACATCGGAGACCATCCAGGTGCAATTAACCATAGGCAAGACTGCTCTGCAATTTGTAGCATGTTACAGGCCACCCTCTCAAACTCAGGAACCTCACATGGCCTTCCTGAAAACATTGGAGGGATAAATGTATCTCCAAACACCATCATACTAGGTGACTTTAACTACCCTAATATAGACTGGGAACACTACTCAAGCCCGAACACTCTAACCCAAAGATTCCTGGAGTTCATAAACTCAAATGCCATGGAACAACTAGTCACCACCCACAAGAGGAGAAAACATACTTGATCTCATCATCACGAACATGGGATCAAAATGTTCAACACCGGAAGTATACCCCTCACTGGTGAGATCAGATCATAAACTAATCTCGCTGGAGGTCCTCATCCCGCACCCACCTGAAACAAAAAGACCACAGTGAAAAACTTCTCAAAAGCCGATTTCACACTTCTAAAAACTAGTGTGGTCTCCTTTAAGGCCCCTGAGCCAGTGGTAAACATTACTCAAACCGCTGAATCACTTACAAATGCCTTCTACCAGCACCTACAGGACTGCATGGATCAGGCAATCCCAAACAAAACTAAGACTCTCTGTACCAAAGGCAAGCGTCCAGTCTGGTGGACCCCAGCCATAAACAAGCTCTACAACAAAAGGAGGAAGCTACTACAAGATAGAGCAAAATCCTTGAAAGGTAAGACACCTTTGATCATTATAAGTAAAAACTAAGAGCTCTCATAAAATCATCCAAGGCAAATTTTGAGAGAAAAATCGCCAAGGACTCTAAAGAGAATCATAAGGCCTTCTTTAGCTATGTTAGAAACCTAGGAGGAAACTCCCAGATATGCTCAGAATTAGTTCAAAATGATGTGAAAATTACTGAACCTACACACATTGCCAACATACTGGCTGACAGGTTCAGTGCAAACTTCTCCCCTCCCCCAAAAGGAGAGATATCTATTCCAGAGGATTGTAGCCCCCAAACATCTCCAACGCCCAGGTGAGAACTGCCCTCACTAAGGCAAAAACACAGCATCCATGGGACCGGATGGTGTCCCCGGCTGTGTGCTTCATGAACTCAATGAGGAATTAAACCCACAGTTAGGACAGCTGTTTAATCTTAGCCTCACCTCAGGATACGTACCCAAGGAGTGGCGCACGGCGACTGTGGTCCCACTTCATAAGGGCGGTGCCTCCACAGACCCTGGAAATTACCGCCCCATTAGCTTGACAAGCCTTATCTGCAAAGCCATGGAGAGGATCATAATGGAACTCATAAATAAAGACATAGGGAACTTGCAGACTTTGGATCCAACTCAGTTTGGCTTTGTCAAAGGCAGATCCTGCCTCTTAAACTTGGTTGACTTTTCGAGACAGTCACCAAGGCCATTGATGAGGGAAAGGCAGTCCATACAGCCTACCTCGACCTGGCAAAGGCCTTGACACAATACCCCACTCAGGTATCATCGAAAAACTCATCAGCTTGAATGTAAACCCATACATCACAAGATGGGTTGCAAACTGGCTAAGTGACAGAACCCACAGGGTCAGAGTTGCTGGAGCCATGTCAGACTCAAAGCCTGTCACAAGTGGTGTCCCACAGGGCTCAGTCCTGGGTCCACTCTTGTTCGGCATCTACTTTTCTGAAGTACAAGCAAACACAGGAGGGTTATGGCTGACAAAGTTTGCAGATGACTGCAAACTGGGCCATAGTCGAAAACACATCTGACACAGATATCCTCCAGAAGGGCCTCACAGAAATGGATAACTGGTGCCAGAGCCATGGCCTGAAGTTAAACGCCAAAAAATGCATAGTCATACCCTTTGGGAAAAACAAGGCTACCCCTAGCTACCATATAGGTGGCAATCCACTGAGCACAGAAAAAGTCATCAGAGATCTGGGGACCCAGGTTGACAGTAGCCTTTGCTTTGACACTCATGTTGCTAAAGTAGTTAGGAAAACCTTCTATATCACCCACCTGATCATGAAGGAATTCACATCTAGATCAAGGGAGGTCATCGTCACCCTGTACTCATCACTTATTAGACCTATGATTGAGTACAATGCCCGCTCGAATGTATCTGACCAGACACCTGCTGCAGCTTGAAAGGCCCCAAAAGTTCCTCACCAAAAGGATAAAGGGTCTCAAAAATATGTCTTATGCTGCCCGACTGAAAGAACTCCAGCTCTATTCAGTCTCATACCGCTTGCTCAGAGGTGACCTGTGCCTGACATATAAGGCCATGTCAAACCCAGATTTGATGAATATGCTTCACCTCAAAAATCTAGATCCTCAGAACCACAAGGGCGGAGACTTAAACCTTGACACGGTTATAAATAGAACGTGCTGGAGGGACAGATTCATCACCCAGAGACTCCCTATGCTGTGGAACAAAATCCCGGTACATGTGAGGCAGAGCACCTCTCTGGTCTTGTTCAAGAGGAATCTTGACCAATGGATGGGAGATTGCAGATATACCCCAGGGATTACTTCAGCGTCACTGCTTGACAGAGGCACAGCAAAATGATAGGCATAGTTTTTATTCAAACTAAAGGGGTGGCGAAAGCCACATAACTATGGGCTAGGCTTATAAATGCCCTTGGGCAGATAGCCTAGTATGAACCTATGAACCTATGAACCTATTTGACAGATTACTTCAAACTGCTGGCCACCCAAACCCAGCTATCTGCAAGAAAAATACTGCAAGCCCTAGGGCTCATGACCTCATGCATTCTACTAATTCCATATGCAAGACTGCATATGAGGAAACTTCAGTGGTACTTAGTGTCTGGTGTCAACATTCTCAGGACCTGGAAACAGTGATTCCTATCATTCCTTGCCTAAAGAAAGAGTTCCTTTGGTTGGCAGAGGCTTGCAACCATAAAAAGGGACTCCCTTTCACTCAACACCCCCCCCCAAACCCTGACAACAGATATATCAGACTATGCATGGGGGGCTCACACGACAGGCAAATATATTCAAGGCAAATGGAGCCCAGGACAAATTTACCTGCATATCAATGCTGTACAGAATGCACTGACTGCCTTCAAATACCTTATTTTGCCAGGACAACTCTTGATAAAGACAGACAACACCACAGTTATGTGGTACATAAACAAACAGGGGGGAACTCATTCCTATCCACTCTGCAGGTTAGCCATGGCCCTGTGGAACACAGCCTTAAGCAATCAAGTGCACCTGCAAGCTCGGTTCCTGCTAGGCAAACAAAATTCACTGGCAGACGACTTAAGCAGAAATCTAATGGACCCACACGAGTGGAAACTGGAACCCAACTCATTCAAACTTCTAATACATTTGGGGGACACCAGAGGTGGAACTCTTTGCTCCCCCCCTGAAACCATCAACTGAGCAAATTATGCACCAGAAATCCCTACATCCAAGCATGGAAAGTGGATGCCCTATCCTTTACATGGGAAAACCTCTCAATCTATGCCTTTTCCCCTTTGCTCCTCCTTTTAAAAGTGTTACTCAAGGTCAAACAGGACATGCCAAAGACCATCCTTATTGCACCAGACTGGCCACGCCAGCACTGGTACCCACTCCTACGCAGTCTCAGCAGTTCAACCCTGGCACCTACATCAAACCCCCTCTCTGCTGTCCCAGCAGGAGGGACAGATTTTGCATCCTCAGCTGCAAACCCTGAACCTGGCAGCCTGGCTTATTCCCTGAATACATCACCAGCACCCCTCAGCAAACCGGTGCTGGATGTTATCCTTGAGGCCAGGAGGCCTAATAGTAGGAAATTCTATTCAGAATAGTGGAAAAGATTCTGTTCTTGGAGCCAGTCTCAAGGAAAGGACACAGTCGTGCCCACCTTACCTCAAATCCTAGATTATCTAACAGAGCTGCTCCACAAAGGCCTATCCTTCCCATTAATTAAGATTCATGACTCTGCCATCTCAGCTCATTACAGTACTGAGCCACCCCTCTTCTCTCAACCTCTGATCCAAACCGTTCCTGAGAAGCTAACAATTTAAGACCCCCATGGAGAGCTCCCACTCCTGCCTGAGACCTTCTCTTTGTACTAGAGAAGCTTATGCTCCACCCTTTTGAGCCTGCTGCTACAGCAGAGTTAAAATTCCTCACTTGGAAAACGGCCTTACTTCTAGCCATAGTAGTAGAAAGAGAAGTGAGCCAAACGCTTACGGAAAACCCAAGAAATGCTGCAAATATGTTTTCAAAGAATGGTGCTTTTCCTCCTTGGCTACTGCTGTTGAAATTCTTGTTAAAACGCTTATCTCCTTGTTTCTTCTTTAAAAGAACTTTTATTAAAATGTTTTAAAACAAAAAAAATAAAAGCTACAACCTAACAATTTAAAAGTTAGCATTGTAACACAAAAAAGAGAGATGAGCGCTTTCGGTTTATCAATCTTCTTCAGATCTGCTTAACATTGCAGCTACTTCTATTTATATTCATGCTGCTTACTTAGTCATCCCCCACAACCAATGGGAGCCTCTATGCTAATTCTTGATGTACTTGTAGTCCAATCCGATGTTATAGTTCTTATTTCTTGGAAGCCAATTACATTCTTCCATGCAAAAGAATTTTAATAAATCTACCAGTGTTTATTCATTTCTTTCTCTCACCTAATTTGCTATTCTTTTTCTTTTGCTCCAATGGCTTGTGTGTATCCTATTGCAAAATGCTGGCTCCACCTTTTTGTCATGTTCTTATTTGCCTTTTGTAAAAACTAATCACTCTCCCTGCATAGCATTTTTCTTGTATTTCGCCTCTATATTGGAGGCGTCTGTCTGCCTATAACAGGGCTTCAACCTCTTCTCTTTCACGGGTTGTCTTTATTAGGTAAACCACAAGAACAATGGCTTTCTCCTTTGTTTTAAAACATAGGATCAAACACTTTCTTGTATATGCTCTTACTCCCATGTCATCAGGTGGTCTCTTTCAGACTGATTACGCTTACTTAACTACATTTGCTCTTGCTAACTCACATCATAAATCAAAAACTTTTTTTATTTTTCGTCTTGCTTCTTGATCCACCCTGTTCGTGAAACTATAGGTCTTAATGGCGGATCATAAATTAATTTACGATCCAACCAATTCCCCGGACTAAATGCTATAGTCCCGCTTAAACCTGTATTAAAAGAGAGGCAACTACGAGGGAAATTAATTATACATCTGCCAATGTAGCTCAGTCGGTTGAACATCAGACCCTTATCCAGAGGGTCCAGGGCTCGAGTTCTAGTCTGGGCACCATGATGAAAGGAGAAGAAATCCCTAATCATAAATGAATACAGTTGAACCTAAGTTTACTGTGCAAGAAGAAGTTTGGAAAACATTGAAACCAAGAGCATCAAAGGGTAAAAAGAGTGTAGTTTGCTTATTATGTTTTATTGCCCTATATGTTATAGTCCTCCTCAAGCTTGTTTAGAAAGAAAAGAAAACTAAGAGGGAGTTGAACGATGCATCTACCAACGTAGCTCAGTTGGTAGAGCATTAGACCCTTAAACAAAGGGTTCAGGGTTCTAGTCCCGATTTGAATATTATGATGGAAGGAGAGTAAACTCCAAACTATAAATAAATTGAAATCAAGTTCACTGTGCATGTAGAAGTCTGGAAAATATTGAAATTTAGAGCGCTAAAGGAATAGAAAGAGTGTTGTTCATCCATTATTTACATCAATTAGAAAGGAGAAATGATGTGTTACGGAGATCAAAGATATTTGTTAGCGGAAATTTGTCAGCAAATGAAGAAAAGGCATTGAATTAGCAGAGAGTTTCGAATTAGTATGGGAGAAAAAGGAGAGGTGTAATTTGCCAACCAATGGATTACATAACATTAAAAAAACAATTAGGATAGCTTCTTAATAAGACTGAGTAAAGAGCTCTGTACAAAGTAAAACTCGGATAGAATAACAGGAATCAGCAGTACATCTTCGAATATAAGCAAGCGCTCCTAGTCAGAAAGAGACTTGATATTAAGAAGCAAGACACAAAATAAAAAAGTTTTTGATTTATGATACGAGTTCGCAATAGCATTTATGTAGTTAAGTAAGCACAATCAGTTTGAAAGAGACCTGATAACATGGGAGTAAGAGCATATACAAGAAAGTGTTTGATCCTATGTTTTAAAACAAAGGAGAAAGCCATTGTACTTGTGGTTTACCTAATGAAGACAACCCGTGAAAAAGAAGAGGTTGTAACCCTGTTATAGGCAGACAGACGCCTCCAATATAGAGGTGAAATACATGAAAAATGCTATGCAGGGAGAGTGATTAGTTTTTACAAAAGGCAAATAAGAACATGACATAAAAAGGTGGAGCCTGCATCTTGCAACAGGATACACACAAGCCATTGGAGCAAAAGAAAAAGAATAGCAAATTAGGTGAGAGAAAGGAATGAATAAACATTGGTAGATTTATTAAAACTCTTTTGCATGGAAGAATGTAATTGGCTTCCAAGAAATAAGAACTAGAACATCGGATTGGACTATACAAGTACATCAAGAATTAGCATAGAAGCTCTCATTGGTTGTGGGGGATGACTCTAAGTAAGCAGCATGAATATAAATAGAAGTAGCTGCAAATGTTAAGCAGATCTGAAGAAGGTTGATAAACCGAAAGTGCTCATCTCTCTTTTTTGTGTTACAACGCTAACTTTAAAATGGTTAGGTTGTAGCTTTTATTTTGTTTTTTGTTTTAAAACATTTTAATAAAAGTTCTTTTAAAGAAGAAACAAGAAGCGTTTTAACAAGAATTTCAACAGCAATAGCCAAGGAGGAATGCACCATTCTTTGAAAACATATTTACTTCTAGCCATCACTTCAGCAAGAAGAGCGTCTGAGTTACAGGCCCTTATGGCTGTGGAACCCTTCATTATCTTCCATGCGGACAGGGTTTCCCTCAGGACTAACCCATCATTTATTCCCAAGGTGGCATCCAGTGTGGCTTTAAACCAATCCATCTATTTACCAACCTTTTTTCCTAATCCACAGAATAAAGGATGTGCACAGACAGCTCAGGTTCTACCTTGACAGGACTAAACCTTTCAGAAAATCTGACCAGCTGCTAGTCAGCTTTGCTACAGGGACAGAGGGCAAGGCCATTTCAAAGCAAATAATTTCTAAATGAATAGCACACTGCATCCATTTCTGCTACAAACACCATGGAAAACCCTACCCCACAGGGGATCAGACCTCATTCCACTAGGGCTACCTCAACCTCTACAGCATTTCTCAGGGGAGTCCCTACCAGGGACATCCTGGATGCTGCAACCTGGAATTCTGTACACACCTTCACCAAGCATCACCACTTGCCTATCTTTTCTAAATCAAGAGCTGGATTTGCCACAGCAGTCTTACAAGGCCCGCTATCCAGCCCTAATACTTGACTGCCTCCACCCTTCTTCAGCTTTAAGAATCAACCCAAGTGTGATGACTGCAACAGTGAAACACGAAGAACATAGTACAGGTGTGTACACTTACCATAAATGTAGATGTTCGAGTGTATTCACTGTTGCAGTCCTGATTACCGTCCCTCCAGCCCCCCAGTATTTTCTATACCTTCTACCTATTCTCTTTTTTGGCCATATCTTATGGAAATGGTATTTACTTTTTACTGGAGGTGTTCCACACCATGTGATTGCTTCCTGTTTTGGGGGCTCCTGACATCTGGGGCAAGAAAAACTGATGTAATGGCATCGGCTGCATGTTTTATACCACTGACGTCGTGGAAGAGGCGACAGCATCTGACGCAGAAATCCCAATACTGGTATTCTGGACGACTGAGGGCTACCTGCAGGCAGATAACCCAAGTGTGATGACTGCAACATTGAATACACTCTAACATCTACATTTATGGTAAGTGTACACAACTGTACTTTTTGGGATTGTCTTCAGTGCCTTCGGGTTCTTGGACCATCTGATCCGGAAGACCTGCTTTGGCCTTGGCCTTTGTTGTAGAGAGGATGTTCTTGGTCATAGAATAGGGTTGGAGATCTCCACCCAGCACCCCCCCCCTCTCATTTTTCATCTGTGTGGTTGACCAGTCATCAGTCTGCTCCCAGGCAGCCTTCATCAGCAGGCTTTCAGTCTGCCCCCTTGGAAGAATTATTCCACTTTTCCCCTTCAGTTTCATTAGCGTAGGAGGTTTTTTGGGGAGGAGAGAGTACAAGTGGAAGCACTTGGATTCTCCAGAGAAAGCCCTCACTGAGGATGCTGACCTCAAAGGAGGAGAGGATTCCCTGAAGTCCCTGCAAGACGATGACTCTCTTGGCAATTATTTGTAGCTATTTTACCAGTGTGTGTGTGTGGAGGGGGGGGGGTTGGACCACTGAACCCCCTGTTAGGGAGGGGTCAGTGTTTCTGGTGGCCTTTAGCATAGGCCCATCCGTGCCTTGGGTGGTGCTCCCTCTGGATGCCCTTATAGATTTGGTATCTAAGATGGTGTGGAAGGAGCTCGACACAGTAGAACCAATGCCTTTGAAATCGCTCAAAGTTCTTGCAGCCTCCAAGTACAGGCCTCATTGGAGCAAGGGTCCAGCAGTTGATGACATCATGGTGGTGGCAGCAGCCACCAAAAAGGAGATTTTTGAAGACAGCTCAGTCCACTCTTCCTGAACAAGGGGGTCTTTGGTGCTGGATTGGTTAGGGAAGTGAGCCTATGCCTAATCGACCTTTACTTTGAGGGCTTTTGATTATTTATCTCACGTAAGGCTTCAATGAGATATGGTCTCTGAAGTATCAAGTATTTTCAAGACTCATCAGTCTTCGGACACCATCACTGACATTTCATTGAGACTCCTTTCAAACACAGCTGATGAAGTGTCCAGGGCATCAGGCTCTGGAATTGCATTGAGGCACCACACCTGGATGTCATAGTGCAACTTCACTGGCTGCTTCAAAGCTTCCTTTATTAATGCCCTTTTTTATGAGTCCTTTTGTTTTGGATCCAATATGAGGAACATGTCGATGAGGAAGCGAACAAGATGTGAAGACACTGTCTGCCATGATAGTCTGCTTTTCCACCCGCATTGTTCCTTTTCTGGGAAACCGGTGGTAAGCATTTCTTCTTCAGGAAGTTGCAGATGTTCTTCGTGTTTCACTGTTGCGGTCATTACATTTGGGTAATCTGCTGGCAGGTTGCCCTCAGTCTGCCTGAATTCCAAAGTCTTGGGTCCTGCGTCGGTTGCTGTCTTCTCTTCCATGACGTCAGGGGTATAAAACATGTGGCTGACGCCATTTTCTTTAGTCTTTCTTGCCGTGCGGTGCCCGAAGCAGAAGCATTTCGCAAGTGCCGGTCGGCCGACTACTGAAATATTCGCGTTTGAGTTTCAGAACCAAAGTCTTCGATAAAGCTAAGTACACCGTTGGGGAAACTTTTTTCTTGCTTTTTACCAATGTCAGAAAAAGTTAATTTTATTACTTGTGGGAAGCAAATTACCTCATAAGGATTTCCATTTATACTGTATTCCTTGCTTATGCCCTGATAACTTGCCTGGCTGTCGGTTTTGTGCTAGATTTAACCAACGCACTATTAAGTGTCAGTATATTTTTGCATCTAAGTATTTTGGAAACAGATTTAACTAACCAGAGATGTCGGATAGCAATCCGACTACCAGAGTACATATAAAGCGCAAAGAAAAGGATAGAGAAAGGCAGTCGAGATCCAAAACTGACGACAAGGCTTCTCCTAAGCCGGTTCGCCGGTACTCAGTGAGGCGCTTTTGCAGCCCCTGATAGCCGCTACCTTCGAGTCGCAGACCTCTACCGGCACCCATGTGGAGTCAGGCATGCCGCAAGATACTCAGGGTATTGGACCTATGGATGTATCTCCCTCAGATGGGTCCAGAGCTGCTGAGCAGGCACCGGCTTCTGAGGGTGTATTCAGACCTCAACATGTTTGCATCAACCCGACGAAAGCTGCAAAGGCAAAGACACCTTCTAAACCGAAAAAAATGACGCTTGAGCCACGTGCACAGGCATCTATGCCTAAAAAACAGATGATCAAAATGGCTGAAGCCCTTATTACCTTGATCAGAGGTACCCATCCCCCTCCAGATAAGAGACCTAGGCAAGACACTGACTATGAATCTTCAGATCAGGTTTCTATTTCTTCTGATCAAGAATTATCTTTACCTCCCTATGAGGATTCTGATGCTGAGGAGTCTATTCCATCTGCATTTCCTCCTGAGGATTATTCATTTGGAGAAACTTTGCTTACTTTGAGGGAGCATTTTCACTGGGAGAGTCAAGACTTCTCCAAATCAAAAAAGAGGCTCAGGGATTTCCTCCTTCTCCCTCAGCACAAGCCGTTAGCCATTTCCCCTGTGTTAGACATTGTGGATGATGTTTTTTCGGAGTCAAGCCTGACCCCTGACTCTCTACCTCCTGCTCCCAGTAAGCCTGACAGGTATTACAGGGTCCCTGACTCTCATAAATTTTTATTTAGAAACCCTGCTGCTGATCCTGAAACTATTTCACAGGGTCCTAATGGAGTTGAGACCTCAACAGCAAAAAACCCTACCCCCTCCGACAGAGATACATCTGCAACCTTGGCAATCAGGGCCTTAAACTGTCAATTTCATATGCTTAAGTACCAACAACATGTTATGGGATTGCTGAAACAGAAAATGATGATGATTTCAGAATGTGCAGAAAATAAGGAATTGCAGGAATTATTGCATGCAGCTGAACAAGTTGGAAAGCATAATTTGCAGTGTGGTTTTGTTTCTATAGAGGCCTCCTGCAGGGCCGTAGTAACTGGATCTGTGATTAGGAAGCATGCCTGGTTAAAGGAACAAAATTTGCCTGATCATGTTAAAGCTAAATTACTAGATGCACCTTTACAGCATGATTCTCTGTTTGGTATTAAGGCAGAAGAGGTTTTAAAGAAAATGGAAGACCAAGCTAAGTCTCTGCAAACTGTTAAAGATTTCTTACAGGTGCAGCCACCTAGATTCAGTAGACATTGGCCTACAAAAAATGGTCCTTTCCTGTGTCAGAGCTCAAAGGGGAAAATCCAGACGCCCTAAGGGTTCCAGGTACCAGGCTCAAGACTCATACAGGTCAAAGCAGTGGGGCGCATCCACCTCGAAATCTGGAGGAGATAAAACGCAAACCTACAGAAAGCAATCCCAATGACTTCCCTCTGCCTACACCAAGCACTTATCTTTTGGCAGCACCTATAGGGGGAAAATTAGCACCTTTTGCTCAAAACTGGCAGTTAATAACCCAGGACAAATGGGTACTGAACATCGTATCACAGGGATACAGATTCCATTTCCACACTCTGCCAATGACAAATGGTTGGCCAGACCTGCCAAAAAAACAATGGGCAGAGGCACAGAAACTGGTTACGTCCCTCATGGATATGGGGGCCATTCAGATAGTACCAGAACAGGAAAAAGGAAGAGGTTTTTACTCAAGACTGTTCTTGGTACCCAGAAAGGACAAGGCCTGGCGGCCAGTACTGGATTTATCGATTTTGAACACATACCTGGAAATTCCAAAATTCAAAACGCTCACTTTGCAACAGCTTCTGCCCATGCTGGGCAAGAATGCTTGGCTAGTGACTTTAGACTTAAGAGGCATACCTGCGTGTCCCAATAAGACAGTCGTGCAAAAGATGCCTCAGATTCAAGGCTGGCTTAATGCATTACCAATTCTCTGCACTGCCCTTTGGCTTATCTACTGCGCCCAGGATCTTTACAAAGTGCCTGACACCAGTAATTGCATTTTGCAAACAAAGAAGTATTCAAATATATCCTTACTTGGACGACTGTCTCATTCAAGCAGAGAACAAGGAGACTCTTCTACGACACCTGGCGTTTGTGAAAAGGCTTCTAGCATGCCTAGGGTACACAATAAACAAAAAGAAATCACAGCTGGTACCCTCTCAAAAGATAACATTCCTGGGTGCAAGCTTGCATACAACTGCCCAGATGGCTTACCTCACTCCAGACAAACAAAGGCAACTGACTACTTACTTCAAACTGATGGCAACAAAAACCCAGTCTTCTGCAAGACAAATTCTGCAGGCTCTGGGCTTCATGGCATCCTGCATCCTACTAATTCCATATGCAAGACTGCATATGAGGAAACTTCAGTGGCACCTAAAAAGTTTATGGAGTCAGCATTCACACAGTCTGGAAACAATGATTCCTCTCATCCCCTGCCTGCAACAGGAGTTTCTATGGTGGGCAAAGGCCTGTCACCAAAACATGGGACAGCCCTTCCCTCTATCCCCTGCCAGCCAAACCTTAACAGACGCATCAGATTATGCCTGGGGGGCCCACATGGCAGGAAGATGCATTCAGGGCATATGGGCACCAAATCAAATGCATCTACATATCAACCAGAAAGAGATGCTAGCTGTTAAAAATGCCCTAACAGCATTCAAGGACTTACTTCATCCAGGACAACTACTGATAAAGATGGACAACATCACAGTCATGTGGTATATAAATAAGCAAAGGGGCACACACTCATACCCACTTTGCAGGTTAGCCATGGCACTGTGGGACACAGCTTTGACCTACCAGATAAGTCTTCAAGCTGAATTCCTGCCAGGAAAACAGAACACTCTGGCAGATGATTTAAGCGGAAACCTTATAGATCCTCACGAGTGGAAACTAAATCCACAAGTATTCAGCATGATAACAGAGAAATGGGGGAGCCCAGACATAGATCTTTTTGCCTCTCCTCAAAATTATCAACTGAAAAGTTTCTGCACAAGGACTTATCACAGACAAGCATGGAAAGTGGACGCTCAATCTTTCAGCTGGAAAAATCTGTCAGTTTACGCCTTTCCTCCTCTGCCCCTTCTACCCAAGGTACCCAAGGTACTCCTAAAAGTCAGACAAGAGAAGCTAAAGATGATATTAATTGCCACGGACTGGCCCCGCCAATATTGGTACCCAATCCTAAGGAACTTGTCTCAATACCCAGCTTGGACCTTGCCTCAGAGACCACAACTACTGTCCCAGCAAAACAGTCAGATCCTGCACAATCAACTATAGACTCTGAACCTGGCAGCATGGCTAATCATGTAATCATACCAACGACACCTCTCAGTAAAGCTGTGATGGATGTCATTTTGGAAGCCAGAAGGCCTAGTACTAGAAAATCTTATGCTGACAAATGGAAGAGATTTTGTGCTTCAAATCAAGCACAAGAAACTGATACAGCAGAACCACATATTCCTCAGATATTACAATACTTAACTGAGATGCTTGACAAAGGCCTATCTTTCTCATCAATTGAAATCCATGCCTCTTCCATTTCGGCTCATTACAATACAGAGCCACCAGTCTTTTCTCATCCCTTGCTAAAGCAGTATCTTAGAGGAGCCAAAAACCTAAGGCCTCCTAGGAGATCACCATTATCTGCATGGGACCTCAATTATGTGTTGGAAAAGCTCACCCTGCCTATATTTGAACCAGCCGCTATTGCTGATATAACGTTCTTATCATGGAAGACAGCCCTGCTTCTAGCAATTACTTCAGCAAGAAGGGTTTCAGAGCTACAGGCCCTCATGGCTGTAGAGCCTTTTATCATATTTTACCCAGAGAGGGCGTCTCTGAGGACAAATCCTACTTTTATGCCTAAGGTGGATTCCAGTGTGGCTCTTAACCAAACAATTCATCTGCCAACTTTTTATCCAACTCCGCAGAACAAAGGGGAGAGAATTCTGCATTCCTTGGACTTACACAGACAGCTAAGATTCTACTTGAGCAGGACTAAAGCTCCAAGAAAAACTAGCATTAAACTACCTGGCACATTTTACCCAACTACGAAGGGACTTGGTAAAAGAGCTTACCAACTCTCTTACAGAGACCTTGTTGGAGGAGGACCTCAAGAAGTTATCTCCCCAGTTGGCCACTCTGTCTTTTCTAGCTAATTCTTTGATAAGGTTAACCTCTAATGCTACAGAAAGCAATTCTCGAGCATCTGGAACAGACATAGCCATCAGGAGACATGCCTGGATGAGGCTGTGGAGTTTGCAGAAGCCTTTAAGGTGTCTTTCACCAATACCCCCTTCGATGGACCATCTGTCAAGGAGAGACTCACCCGCAATAAACAGGAGGGAAAGACATGTCTGTTGTAGGGATCAAATTTTCTACGTAGCAGAGATCTTTTTCAAGGAACTAGCAAGGCGTTAAACTTTGGTTCAAAAAATCTCAAGGTCCTTTCCAGGATTCTCAAGTAGATTCCTCTTCCAGAAGAAGAGGATTTAATAACAGATGCCACCCAAGAGGCAGAGGGGGACCACAAAGTCAGAGCATCAAAGAACCCTTTTCTGATGAGCCCCATCAGCGCTCCTGAAGCGTTGCCCCACTGCCCTTCTCTGGAGGCAGTCAGGGGTCGTCTTATCATTGCATCTAGACACCTGGACAAACTTAAATGACCTGTGGGTTCTAAATATAATTTCCAGAGGTTAGTATATTCCGTTTTCCCTTCCACCTCCAGGTTCCAGGAAGACGCTCCCTGACGTGCCACTCAGAGGGAATTTGCCATCCACAAGGTTCAGAAACTTTTAGAAGAGTGTCATCCAAAAAGTCCCGACCAACCAACAAGATCTGGAACTTATCTGTGCTTCTTTTTGGTGCCAGAAAAGACAGGGGACGTGTCTGATCTCGGATCTAAGTAAACTAAATCTATATGTCAAGAAGTCAAGGTTCCAGATGGTTACAGTTCTGTCCATTTTGCAGCTCCTTCACAAGGATGAAATGGATGTGCTTTCTTGGATCTCCAGGGTGCGTACTATCTTATCAAAATAGACGGTCCAAGAGATCACCGCATTTTTGACTGGGAGCCTGTCGTTATCAATTCAGAACCCCATCCTTTGGTTTCACCACAGACCCACTGGTGTTGACCAAATGCATGGCGGTGGTAGTAGCTCACTACAAGGATTCCAGGTGTTTCCATGTCTGGACGATTGGCTCCTCACTGCACCAACAAAGCATCAACTTCTTCGGACCACAGAATGTGTACTACAGATCTTTAACCTTTGGGGGTATCACTGTAAATATGGCAAAGTCAAAACTAACTCCTTTGCAGCACTTGGAATTCATAGGAACGCAATTGAACACAGTTACACAGATAGTGGCATTACCCTAACAAAGGGTAATATCCCTGAGACAACAGGTACAAGTCGTCCTGGATTTGCCAACCCCTCCAGCAAGACTAATTCCTGAGAGCACTAGGTTCTGTGTCAGCAGTAATATACTTGATAGTTCTTGCAAGTACTTCAGTGGAGCCTTGCAGTTCAGTGGTCCATCCTGTTTCATCCATTAACAGTCCCCAGCAAACTAACCACAGTTTGCAGATGTCACCTCCAATGGTGGATTCTGTCGGACAGTCGGTATCTAGGCAGGTCATTTTCTCTTTCCTCTCCCACAGTCAGTGACCATGGATGCTTCCTCGTTGGGGTGGGAAGTGTTATCAAGGAAGATTGGTCCAAAGCACATGCTCCCCGATATAGAGCAAATTGGATATAAATGTCCTAGAGATGAAAGTATTTTTCCTAACTTTGCAAGCCTTCCACAACTGCCTCTCTCTGGGGACGATAGTTCATGCAAACAATGTGTCAGTTGTCTGGTACATCCAAAAACAGAGGGGAACCCATTCATAACCCTTGTGCAGAGAGGCAATGAGAGCATGGGAATGGATGATCTCTTCAACCTGCTTTCTCCTTGCAATGTACATTCCTGGAGAGACCAGCATACTAGCAGACAGACTCTGCAGGTCCATTCTGAGTCCGCACAAGTGATCCCTCAATCAATCAGTAGCAAACCAGATTTTCTGTTAAGTGGGGCCAACTTTGCTGCAATCTGTTCACCTCTCCCCTAAACAACAAGTGGAGCAAGTATTTTTCTCTGACCCCCCCCCCCCAGTTGGAGAGTCACTGAGGGATGCTGTAGTCCACGATTGGCCCCCAGGTTTCCTATATGCTTATCCCCCCATCCCATTGATCCAGAAAGTGCTACAGAAAGCTAACCGGTTGAACAGCACTCTGATCCTCATTGCCCCCTTGTGGCCTCCTCAGGTCTGGTCCCCTTTCGTATGGTCTCACATCAGATATCCCCCATCGATATTGACAGTTAACTGCTTCGTTTCTGCACTTCCAGTGATACTAAGAAAGTTCAGGCTAGCTTCACCAGTCCAGCATATTATCCTTGTCTCAAAAACCTTCTTCAGAATTGGTTTACAATAACAAGTGGAGGAGATTTTCAATTTGGGCCTCAAAGCAAAATATTGATCCATTTTCAACTACTGTGTCAGCTATACTTCTGTTCCTAGCTTCACTTTTTCAAGATGGTGCTAGTTTCTCTACCATAGAATTACAACTGGCAGCAATTACCAATTTTCACATGGAAAAATAATCTGCGTCTGCATACAAACTATGTGAAGCTTTTATGAAAGGTGTTTTCTTACTTAAGCCTCCAATCAAGGACCCCTCTCCCCATTGGGATCTAACTGTTGTCCTGCAAGACCTCATTTAGAAACCTTTTAAACCAGCTGACTATTGTAACATAAAATTTCTATCTTGGAAAACTATTTGCTTGTAGTGGTAACCTGCACAAAAAGAGTATCTGAATTACAAGCATAATCTTCCAAGCCACCCTGTATTCTTTTTCATAAAGACAAGGGTGTCTGTAAGAACTAACCTTACTTTCATACCTAAATTGGTTACAGAGAATATCACCTAGACAATTCAGTTGCCAGTCTTTTCCCCAACAATGGCGAGTAACCTAAATTGGTTACCGAGAATATCAACTAGACAATTCAATTGCCAGTCTTTTTCCCCAACAGTTCCAACATGTTACATCATCTGGATGTTCGTAATTAATTACATTTCTATCTGCACATGACAAAAAAAAAAAAGATATATTTGAATAACTATTCATATCCTTTTCATCTAGTCGTTTAGGCTAGGCAGTGTCAAAGATCACTGTATCGAAATGGATTACTGATTGCATTTCTACCATTTACTCATTAAAAGGTATGCAACTCCCTCGCCCTCCAAAAGCACACTGAGCTAGGTCTTTGTCCACTTCATCTGCCTTTTCTTAGAGAACTTGTGTTGCTGAAATTTGTGCTGCAGCAACTTATCCAAACCTCATACCTTTGTCTCACTATAAGTTAAACATTGTGTCCAGGAGTAGAGGATCCTTTGGCTTCATGGTGCTTCAGCATGTTCTTCCCTAAGGACCACACAAGGAATTACGAAGCTGGGGAGTCTGACACTTCAGTGAGGAAGAATAAAATTGACAACGTCAAATTTGGAAGTTATGTATTTACTATAACTTGGCATCTGTGTTGTCCAATTTCATTCTTGCTCACATCCCACCCATCCATCCCCCAGCCTAATATGCTTAAGAGAGCTCTAGAGGGATTGGGAATCCAAAGATTCCTAGTTTGAGCTCCAGATTGTGGCTGTTTTCCATTGTGTTACTATCTACATATGTATACTTGTATATAAATGGACATAAATTTCTATGATAAACTGTTTATAGAGCAGCAAACTCAATCTGAGGAGTTAGGGTGTTATGGGAGATGGAGGAGCTTGACACTCAGATCGTAGTCTTAAAAAGCAGCCAAATCAGATCAGTATCATATCCTAGGATCCATCAGTGAGGAAGAGTGAAATTGGACAACACAGACGCCAAGTTATGGTAAGTACATAACTTCCAGTTTGTTTCATTTTCAAAATCCAGAAGGGGCTCACCTGTGTCTGAAGTAACTTTTTCCAAATTTGTCAACTGTTGGAATATGCTTTGACACATAATTGCTTTGTTTTTGAAGGGGAATTTTTATTTGCAATTGGAAGGTACAGCAATGGGGAGGCATTTGCCCCCCTCTTATGCTATTTTGTTTATGGCATTTTTTTTGAAAGCATGTTTATTTATCCAACACAATTAATGAGAAACAAGGTAGTTATGTTTAAATGTTTTGTAGTCGATTTGATCTTTGTGTGTAAAGGGGAAATTTGTGAGTTTAAGGACTTTGAGCTTATTAAATTAGAGCTCATTTGGGTTAGAATTCACATATAGAATGAACAAGGAAAATATGCAGATGTTCTTCGTATTTCACTGCTGCAGTCATTATATTTGGATTATCTGCTTGCAGGTAGCCCTCAGTCGGCCTGATTAACAAATTCTTTGGTTCTGCATTGGTTGCTGTCCCTTCTTCCATGACGTCGGGTCATCAGAGGTTTAAAACATGCAGCCGACGCCATTACATCAGTCTTTCTTGCTGTGCGGTGCCCGAAGCAGAAGCAGTTCGCAAGTGCTGGTCTGCCGACTCCTGAAATTTTTCGTTCTTGAGTTTCAGCACCAAAGTCTTCAACTAAAGCTAAGTACCGCGTTGGGGAAACTTTTTTTTGCTCCTTACTAATGTCAGTAAAAGTTAATAATTGCATTACTTGTGGAAAGCAAATACCTCATAAAGATTTTCATTCGTACTGTATTCCTTGCCTAGGCCCTGACCACGATGTACCTTGCTGTCGGTTTTGTGCTTTTTTTTTAATCAGTGCATTATCCGTCGTCTGTATATTTTCACCTCTAAATATTTTGGTTCTCGGTTTAATTATCCAGAAATGTCGTCAGTTAGCCATCCGACTACCGGGATTCTGAAAAAACACAAAGATAAAGACAGTGACAGGTCGCCAAGGTCCAAAACTGCCGACAACGCTTCTCCTAAGCCAGTCGCCAGTGCGCCGGTACTCAGTGAGGCGCTTTCGCTGCCCCTGATACCTGTTACTTCTGATTCACAGGCCTCTACTGAGACCCATTCAGAGTCCGGTATGCCGTGAGATGCTTCAACTATGGAACCCGCAGATGTCTCTACCTTGGATGGGTCCGGAGTCACTGTGCAAGCACCGGCTTCTGAGGGTGTATTCAGGCCTACGGACTTGCATATTAAACAGACGCCTCCTTCTCTTAGGCCTAAATCTCGAACCATGCCTAAAAAAATGCCCAGGCCACATGCTCAGGCCTCTATGCCTGCAAAACCAATAAGAATGGCTGAAGATCTAATAACTCTAATCAGGGGTAGCCAACCCCCCCCCCCCCTTTTCTAAGAGGCCTAGGACCGAAGTGGTTTATGAATCTTCTGACCAGGATTCTGTTTTTTCTGATTCTTCTGATGATCTAGATTTGCCCTTGTCTACTTATGAGGATTCTGATGCAAAGGACTCCATTCCCTTTGCTTCCCCTCCAGAGGATGTTTCTTTTGGGGAAACCTTACATAACTCTAAGGGAGCATTTCCACTGGGAATGCCAGGATTTTTCTGATTCAAAAAAGAGGCTTAGGGATTTCTTACTCCTACCTCAGCATAGGCCTTTAGCTATTCCTCCTGTACTAGACATTGTTGATGCTTTTTCGGAATCTAGTTTGGCCCCTGATTTATTGCCTCTTGCTCCCAGGAAACCAGACAGATACTACACGGTCCCTGAGTCACACAAGTTCCTTTTTAAAAATCCTATTGTGGATCCAGAGACAATTTCACAGGGGCCCAAGGGTGTTAAGGCTTCTACTGCTAAAAATCCTACCCCTTCTGATAGAGACTCCAGGGCGCTGGGTAGATGGGGTAAGAAGGTTTACACTTCTGCAACCTTGGCCATTAGGGCTTTAAACTGTCAGTTTCATATGTTAAAGTATCAGCAGCATGTTATTGGATTGCTTAAACAGAAAATGATGATTCCTGACTGTGTGGAAAATAAAGAATTACAGGATTTAATGCATTCTGCTGAACAAGTTGGAAAACATACTTTACAATGTGGTGTTGATTCATTAGAGGCCTCTTACAGGGCCGCTGTTACTGGGTCTGTGTTCAGAAGGCATGTTTGGCTTAAGGAGCAATCTTTGCCTGATGATTTTAAAGCTAAATTGTTGGATGCTTCCTTTAATCAGGACCACCTGTTTGGCAACAAGGTTGAGGAAGTTCTTAAAAAGATGGAAGATAAAGCTAAATCTATGCAAACTGTTAAAGGTTTCTTACAAGTTCAGCCTGCTAGATTTAGTAGGCACTGACCCTATAAGAATTGGTCCTTTCCAGCCCCTTCCAGATCTTCTCAAGACAAACCCAGACACAGCAAAAACCCCACGTTTCAGTCACAGGGGACACACAGGACTAAGCAGTGGGGGGGCCTCCACTTCCAAATCTGGGAGTAATAAGACTCCCCCCTATGGTAAACTGTCTCAATGACTTCCTTTTAAAATTTCCAAGCACATATCAACTGACTGCCCCTTTGGGGGGAAAGATTGCTCTTCATGCAAAGAAATGGGAACTCATTACCCAGGACAAATGGGTTTTAAATTGTGTCCCAGGGATACAGATTTCACTTCCACATGTTGCCAACACCAAGCGGGTGGCTGGACCTACCCTCAAATCAGTGGGCAGAGGCCCAAAAACAAGTACTATCTCTCTTAAGCATGGGGGCTATTCAGCTGGTACCAGAGTAGGAAAAGGGACAAGGTTTCTACTTGAGACTTTTCCTGGTGCCCAGAAATGACAATTCATGGTGTTCTATCCTGGATCCGTCTACTCTAAACACCTTTTTGGAGATTCCAAAATTTAAGATGCTGACTCTTCAATTACTTCCTATGCTAGGCAAAGATGCCTGGTTGGCAGCACTAGATTTAAAAGAAGCATACCGGCACATCCCAGTCAGGGAATCTTGCAGAAGATACCTACGCTTCAAAGCAGGCTACACTCACCATCAGTTCTCTGCACTGCCCTTTGGCTTATCTACTGTGCCCGGGGTGTTCACAAAGTGCCTAGCTCCAGTTATTGCATTTTGCAGGCGAAGAAATATTCAAGTATACCCATACCTGGATGATTGTTTAATTCAGGCGGAAAGCCAGGTCATACTTTTGAATCATCTGGCCTTTGTACAAAGGGTTCTAACTTGTCTGGGGTACACCATAAATGAAAAGAAGTATCACCTGGTATCCTGTCAACAAATTATATTCCTGTGAGCAAGCTTGAATACAACTTCCCAGATGGCCTACCTCACGCCAGAGAAACAAATTCATTTGACAACCTACTTCAAACAAGTGTCCACAAAAACCCTGCTATCTGCAAGACAAATACTGCAAGCCTTGGGGTTCATGGCCTCCTGCATTCTTCTAATTCCATATGCAAGACTGCATATGAGGAAACTACAATGGTATCTAAAAAGCCTATGGTGTCAACATTCTCAGGATCTAGAAGCAATGATTCCTATTATATCTTGCCTATGCCTAGAGTTCCTTTGGTGGGCAGAGGCCTGCCACCAAAACAAGGGACTACCTTTCACACCACCCCCTGCCGCCCAAACCCTAACAACAGATGCATCAGACTGTGCATGGGGGACTCACCTGGCAGGCAAGTGCATTCAGGGCAAATGGAACCCAAGTCAAATGCACCTGCATATCAATCAAAAAGAAATGTTAGCTGTTCAGAATGCTCTGACAGCCTAAAAGGACCACATTCTTCCCGGACAACTAATGGTAAAGACGGACAACACCACTTATGTGGTACATAAACAAGCGGGTGTACACATTTTTACCCCCCTCTGCAGACTAGCCATGGCATTGTGGAACACAGTCTTGAGCTACCAAGTGCACCTACAAGCTCAATTCCTGCCTGGAAAGTTAAATACACTGGCAGATGGACTAAGCAGAAATCTCATGGACCCACACGAGTGGAAACTGGAACCAAGGATTTTCAACATGTTGACAAGCAAATGGGGGAGCCCAGATATAGACCTGTTTGCCTCTTCCCAGAACTACCAACTGGACAAATTTTGCGCAAGAACTCCCCACAAACAAGCCGGGAAAGTGGATGCTCTGTCCTTCAGCTGGAAAAACCTATCAGTCTATGCCTTCCCCACTCTGCCTTTGCTCTCCAAAGTACTACTAAAAATCAAATAGGACAAACCAAGGATGATTGATTGCTCCAGATTGGCTACGCCAACACTGGTGTACCCCCTCCGCAGTGTCACGGTTATCCCCATGGCACCTGCCTCAGACTCCTTCCCTGTTGTCTCAGCAGGAGAACCAGATTCTGCACTCTCAGCTTCTAACACTGAACCTTGCAGCCTGGCTAATTACATAATCTCTCCTTTACCATCCCTCAGTAAATCTGTGATGGATATCATTTTAGAGGCAAGGAGGCCTAGCACTAGAAAATCCTATGCTGAAAAATTTAAAAGATTCTTTGCCTGGAACCAATCTCAAGGGATGAACACAGCAACACCCAATTTACCTCAGATTTTACAATACTTAACTGAGATGCTTCACAAGAGCCTGTCTTTTTCCTCCATTAAAATCCATGCCTCAGCCATTTTAGCTCATTATAACACAGAACCCCCCCCCCCCCCTCTCACATCCACTGCTCAAGCAGTTCCTCAGAGGGGCCAAAAAATTGAGACCACCTAGGAGAGCTCCAACCCCAGCCTAGGACCTTAACTTTGTTTTGGAGAAACTCACTCTACCTCCTTTCGAGCCAGCTGCTACTGCAGACTTAAAATTTCTTTTTTGGAAAACAGCTTTCCTTTTAGCAATCACTTCAACTAGAAGGGTTTCTGAATGACAGGCCCTTATGGCAGTGGAGCCTTTCATCATTTTTCATGCGGACAGGGTGTCCCTCAGAATTAATCCATCCTTCATGCTCAAGGTGATATCCAGTGTGGCTCTTAATCAATCCATTCATTTGCCAACCTTCTTTCCCAATCCACAGAACAAAGGGGAACGGACGGATACTGTATTCCTTAGATGTGCACATCTTGGACAGGACTAAATCTCAAAGGAAATCTGAACTGCTGGTAGCATTTTCTGCAGGGGCAGAGGGGAAGGCCGTTTCAAAGCAAACCATTTCTTAAATGGATAGGTCATTGCATTCATTTCTGCTATAAGCACCATGGAAAACCTATCCCCCAGGGGATCAGACCTCATTCCACCAGGGCTGCATCTACCACTACAGCCTTTCTCGGAGGCTTCCCTACCAGGGACATCCTAGCAGCTGCTACCTGGAGTTCTGTACATACTTTCACCAAGCATTACCATTTGCCAATTTTCTGTAAATGCAGAGCTGGCTTTGCCACTGCAGTCTTGCAGGACCTTATAGCTGGTCCTAATGCTATCTAAATTCCTCTTCCCAACCACAGCTTTGGGAATCTACCCAAATGTAATGACTGCAACAGTGAAACACGAATAACATAGTACATTTGTGTACACTTACCATAAATGTAGATGTTCGAGTGTATTCACTCTTGAAGTCCTGGTTACCCTCCCTCCAGCCCCCTAACCTCTTTTGGCCATACCTCTGCTTTCCTTCAATATGCTTAAAAGCCTTTTTTGTGTATTTTCTTTTTTGTTGGTGGTAAATCATTATACTTTTTATTTTTAATTGCTCCCCAGTAAGGGGCACCTGACATCTGGGGCAAGAAAAAGTGATGTAATGGCATCGGCTGCATGTTTTATACCCCTGACGACCTGACATCATGGAAGAAGGGACGGCAACCGATGCAGGACCCAAGACTTTGTTAATCAGGCTGACTGAGGGCTACCTGCAAGCAGACAACCCAAATGTAATGACTGCAACAGTGAATACACTCGAACATCTACATTTATGGTAAGTGTACACAATTGTACTTTTGGATGTGGAATTCTATGTAGATAGCAAGGGAAAGTTACACAATGTAGGCCTTTCAACAAGACAACTGCTGCAGATAATTTTTTGGAGGCAAATAGTGCACACCCATTACACCTGATAAAATCATTACCATATGGGGAATTCAAGAGAACCATGACTAATACCTCTGATAAGTTAGTTTTAGATGAAGAATTTATCATGGTGAAAAACAAACTACTTAGGAGAGGGTATACAGAAAGATATATACAGGAAGCTTTAAACTCTGGAACGGTGGTTAATAGAGAAGTTAAGCATTTCTAAATTTCATCAAAAAAACTTAAGTAACAAAGGGTCAGTCAGATGAAGTAGAGTCCTTGTTTTTTGTGACCAAATTCTCTCCCTTTTCAGATACATTAATAAGCTTTGTTAATTTGTGACCAGTAATTTACAGGGATGAAGTAGTGGGGAAGTTATTCCCAGAAAAAGTAAGGTTTTCATATGGTCGTTTTGATAATTTAAAGGAATTGTTAAAATCGAAGGTAGTAGGTACAATGGGAGGCAGGTTGGGAGGTTTCCCCTGTGAGCCGCGCAAAATATGTAGCAAAATAAAAAATGTAGATGGTTGGACCATCAATGGGAAGAAATTCTGGATTAAAAATGAATTTAAATATGATTCCTGTGGGGTAGTCTACATTATTGGATATGAATGTGCACCCAGGAAATGGTATGTAGGAATAACAAAAAGAAAGGTTAAGCTGAGAATTTTAGAACATTTGGGTGACGTGAGGAATGGAAGAATGGAGAGACCAGTGACGCAACATTTTTCACAGTCCACGAGGGTAGCACTGGCAGCTTCTTTTTTAGTATTTTTGCACAACCTTATGGATGCCAAAATATGGGAGGAGATGAATTTAAACGTTGACTCTTAGTTAGAAACAAAAATTATAGTGAACTTAAGTACTTTGTTTCCCAGAGGGCTGAATTTAAAAATCAATTGAAATGTTTAAGAATTATATCCAGTAATATATTATGAAATGAAGAGAAGGCTTGGGGAATAGTTTGCAATAGTAATAATATATTTATAAATATTTAGTCACCTGTGAATGAGCTAGGTGTTGAAAGATGCATTATGTAAATGATCTTTTTTGTTAAATGTATTTGATGAGTTTAAGAATAGCATGTATTATTGTGAATGTGTTAACACGAAGTGTATTGTGAAATGCAGTATGGTTAAAACAATGAATTAATGTCATGAATATTTAATATAATATTTATTATAAGAAAGTAATTTATTAATAAAAGAAAAAATGTTCAATGTATTATACAGGAAAAGCATATTTAGTATGCCATTGATAGAATGTAGAGGCTTTTAATGTGTGTCTGTTTAATGTGGGAATGCACCTTTAAATTTGTTTAGCAATTTATATGAATTTAATTAAATGTGGGATTAATTGAATCTAATTAAATATTTAACACATCTATTTAGGGAGTATAGAAAGGCTGCTTACATTGTACTAAGTTATTCCTTCGAAAGCTTGTGGAGCTGAGGTACCAGATGATGAAGTAAATTAAAAGAATTTGCAGCTATAGCAGTGCTTCCAGATTGTCTGTCTGTTTTATCCAAGTGGTTGTCAGATTGTATTTTGTTTGTATATTCCCTGAAAGACAAGCCTCTTTGATGGAAGTTTAGAGGCTATTCAGCTATAGCTGTAACTACTTCTATAACTTTTTTCAAGAGTACCTATGGATATCTGTATGGCTGCTACTGGGTTGAGGCATAATACCCGTGTGTGTCATTATAAGATGAACATTGTATCCAGGTCTAGAATGACTTTTGGTTCGTCTGTATTGTAGAATATCCTTCCCTAGATCATCCCTAGGAACTGTCATGGCTGGGAGGACTTTGTCCCACAGGTTTAATACAGACAGTGCAGACTTCAGGTTCAAAAGTTTTGTACTCAGCATAATGATCCGTGTTGTCTGCATCTGGTTCAGCCGTACTCCCTCCTCCCCTCAACTTTCTTGATTTGGCAAGTCTCTCTCTCTGATGGATGTACAGCATGGGCCCTTCTTTCTGCTTGCCTAGAGCTTCACATTTTCCCTGATTTTTTTTTCCTTGTGTTTATGCAGGAAATGGGGTTTAGTTGGATATGTATCTTTCTGCTGATACTTTGGGGGGGGGTCATATTCAATCTTGGGAGTTATGAGTAGGAGAGGCACAGCCAAGTTGAGCTTTAGAATTGGCTGGTGCAAGATCTGACACGGATCTGAAGTGTCACAAGTTGAATTAGACCGAAACTGAAAACATGGATCTATTATTATGGTGGGTAGATAACTTTCGCTTATTGTCTTAGAGTAATAGATATAACTTGTTTAATTTTGTTGCTGGTGGTGTAAGTCTTTAAACCTTTCATTCTTTCTGATGTTGGAAAAGTCTACTGGATTTAAAGTATTCTTCCTGTGGGCATAAGATTCCACCTTAAGGCCCACACTGTGTGTGTGTACTGGTTAGGGCCTACCCATCTGCAAGAACCTGCACTGTCTGTGCTGCCTTTGGCACAGAGAGTCTCCAGGGAAGGAAAGAAAAGCTTATTCTGCAAGCATGATTTCCCCTCAGACATGGTCCAAAATGTCTTCAGATCCGAAAGCATCCTCCAGCTCTCCTTATGCTCACAAGATGAGAGAAAGAGAGAGATCTAAGGAAAAGAGAGCGAAAGAGATAGAGAAAAGTGGAAGGAAAAGCATAAGGAGAAAGAGTCTGAAAAAAGATGATAAAAATAGACAAAGCTAAAAAAAGGTCTCCAGATCTGAGTGCTGTTTCGGGTTCGGCACCTAAGTTATCAAGACAAGTCGGATCCTGCTGCATCCAGGATCTTAACTGCTTCACAGAAAATGTCCTTTTCTCCATTGACTATCAGCCCCAGTCTTCACTCCCCTGTACTTCAAAACCTTCCATCGAGACCCATATCTGTAGCTGCTTTTTCCGGGTCCAGTCAATCCAGTAGAAGTGTGACTAAACTGGATGCCCGACAGTATGATGAAGTTTCTGAGGACACGTTTTTAGCTGGGAGTTCTCCCAGCTTCATCCCCGAGAGGACAGGTATCAAGACCCTTCAACACCATCCATACTCGTTCCTACGGCATCTCCCTTTTTGGGGCTAACTTATATGGAATCCAGACCAACCACACACACACACACACCCCCGACCATACCAGTGTCTGATTTTATATTCCTGGAGACTTCGGCTTACCTCATTTTCTTGATGCCGATAAGTTTGGGTCGAGTAGAATCCTTCAGCCAGAGCATCTGAGTCGGGGCCCCAGTGGTTCAGTTCTGAATAGCTCAGTTCTGAGGTCTTCCTTGGAGCTGTCTGCCTTTGGAGTTGAAAAGACCACAGGCTGTTATTGCTGGTTTTTCCTTGGCTTCTTTGACTGAGTCGGCTTTTGAGGCTGTGGAAAGGGCTTTGGACCAACAAAACAGGTGCATGCCTAAAGTTCAGATCCATCCCAGCTCACACTGGAGCCTATATCATCATCTCTTATTCTGGTCAACAGGGACAGGCAGATCCAATTAGCTTCGAGACTGCTTGTCATTAGAGCTCCATGTCTGACTCCAAGGTGTCTTCTTGAGAAGCTCTGAGGTACTTTCTGTGGAAGAGGACTTGCAAGCAGAAGCATATAGATTCCTCTTCTGAGTCTGTCACTGAGGAACCTACTTAGATGAAGACCCCCCCCCCCCCACCCTCCCCGAAGACCTCTCCTTTGGAGACATTCTGAAACTGATGAAACGGGAGATTGTCCATAGGAGCCCCTTCTGATGAGTCAGTGTTTTAGTTTTTTTTTTCCGGCCCTTTGATGTCCTAGGCGGTCCCACTTCTTGATGCTTTGATTGATCTCGTCACCCAGAAGGCTTGGAAGAAACTTGATGTGGCTGAGCCTATCCCAAAAGAAACGGATATCCTAGTTCCCCCAGCGATAGGAAACATTAGTCGAGGGGTCCCCCAGTAGATGCCATGATGGTAGCAGCCACAAAAAATGAACTGTCAGAAGAAAGTTCCTGTGTCCATCTCCTGAACAAGGAGTCAAGGGCATTGGACAGACTGGTAAATGGGCATTCGCTTCAGCGATGTTTGCAGTCTGAGCACTGAACTATCTAGCACATCTGACACACTTTTAAGGGGACTTGATCAAGCAAGTTTCCAAGTCCCTTTTGGGTATCTTTCTTACAGATCCCCAGAAGACAGTTGACACCCAAATGTCTTACTACAATCTCCCTCTAATGTGACACTGTTACCACAGCCCCCGGGTGTTCACCAAATGCATAGCAGTAGTTACAGCTCACCAAGGCATCTAGGATTCCGGGTGTTTCCATATCTAGACAACTGGCTCCTTACTGCCACCACCGAGCATCAGCTAATCATGGCAAGGGACTCCACAATTCACACTTGTTCACGACTAGGCATCACCATAAACTACAAAGTCTGCCTTGTGTCTAAATCTGCCCCTATAAATGTAATATACTGACAAGGCAACAAGTGCTATGATAGTTAAGCTGCCTCAGGAAAGGGTGTCAACCATTCGTCATCAAGTTTCAATCCTTATGGCGAGAGAGAGAATTCGGGCAAGATTTGTCCGCAAAGTCTTTGGTTCAGTGGCTGCAACAGTTACTCTGGCCCCTACGGTGCGTTTCCGCATGAGAATTCTGCAAGTGGCTCCTTTTTGCTCAATGATCATTCCAGGATTTACCCGTGTCACATCAGATTTTAATCACTGAGTCCTGGAAGAAGAATCTGGAATGGTGGCTTCACTCCCCTCTGGTGACAATAGGCAGGCTGTTTCTAACCCCCTAAACTGTAGCCACAGTGACCACGGACACTTCCAATATAAGATGGGGGGAGCATTATCTGGGACAAACTGTTTAAGGAACTTGGCAGCAACACAAGTACTAGCACATCAATGTCCTAGAAATGAGAGTGGTGCTTCTGGCGTTGCAAGCACTTCAAGACACTCTACCTACAGGGACTATAGCAATTCAGACTGACAATATGTCAGTAGTATGGTACATCAACAAACAGAGTGGAACCAGGTCTTATCCCTTGTGTCGGCAAGCTCTACGAGTATGGCAATGGGTGATGTCTTCCCAACATTTTCTGATTGCAACGCACATTCCGGGGGAAATCCAGCTTGGTAGCGGACAAGCTCAGCAGGGGGATTCTGATGCCTCACAAGTGGTCCCTGAAACAGGAAATTGCAGGATTGATTTTTCACAAACGGGGCCAGCCATGCTGCAGTCTTTTTGCCCCCCCCCCCCCCAAACAACAAATGCAGCAGCTACTTTTCCCTAGTCCTACCACCGGGACTGTCACCCAGGGACGCACTTGTTCACAATTGGCCCCTGGGACTACTTTACGCTTTTCCACCATTCCCCTAATCCCCAAGGTTCTTCAGAAAGCAAAGTCACTGGGTTGCAAGATAATCCTTATTTACCCCTTACTGGCCTCATCAGATATGGTTCCCATTCCTTTGGCCTTATCTGCAGGGGGAGCCTTGGATCCTGGACCTGGTTCCAGATCACCTGATGCATCAATCGGGTGTGCTCCATCCTTTCATCCAAACTCTCAAGCTGACAGCTTGGTTTCTCCACTTCCAGTCTTAGCCAGGTTTCCCCGGCAGTTCAACACATTTTGATTTCCTCCCACAAACCCAGTACCAGGAAACATTATGCTAGTAAATGGAAGAGATTCTCTTGTTGGGCAAACAAGAAGGAGATTGATCTCTTTACTTCACCCATTTCAAAGATTCTCGAATTTCTTGCTGAAACTTTTTAGCACTGAGCAGCTGCAGCTACTATCCGGGTTCAGCTGGCTGCCATTTCTAATTTTCATGTGGGAAAATTGGGTTTTAACGTCATGTCCCATAGGCTATGCAAAGCATTCCTAAGAGGTACTATCCTCTTAAGACCTCCAATAAGAGAACCTCCCCCGGACCTAAATTTAGATGTTAAGTTGTCAATCTCGCCTTCATTCTTGCTGGATGGGTTCGGAGCCGATCCTCGGCTCCGACTCGGCACTAGCTTTAGCTCGAGAACTCCTTTTACCAGCTCGAGGCAACCCTATATCCCATGATGCAAGGCGGAACTACCTCAGATCTCGTTTGCCGCTTAGCGAAAGAGGTCTCCTTTGCCAGCTGAGGTAACTTTTTCTTGTTAAATAAGAAAAAAAGTTAGTTAGGGGTTTAATTTCCCTTCAGTGTTAGGTTAGCCTGTATTTAGTACAGCCCACCCTATTCCCTTCCTTTTTTAAACTTTTAAAATAGTTTTTTCAGTGAAAGTTTTAGTCAGGCGTAGTTCCCCAAGTTATTCCCTTCCTGTGTGTCTGTGTAGGGATTAAGTTGTGTGTTTGTGGGGACTGTTTGTGTATATCCTTTTTAGGATGTCTAGGGAAGGCAAGGTCTCAGGCTTCAAGAAGTGTGACCAGTGCTGTCAGAAAATGTCCCTGACAGACGGTCACACTTCTTGTGTGTATTGCCTGGGGCCTTTGCACCTGCAGGACTCCTGTGCGTTGTGTCATGCCTTTAGCCAGCGAGTCCTGCAGGAAAGGAGGAACAAACTGATCCTCCGAGGTTTGTTGAAACCTGAAGGTTCTCCTCCTAAGCAAGGGCAGGAAAACCTCTTAAGCCACCAAGGCTCAGGCTAGAGTGACCAAGCCCCCCCCGGTGGCTCCGGCTCCGTCGGAGCCGATGCTTCTTCTGCCAGAGTAGTGGGTTCGGTGCCGGCCGGCTCCGATACCCTGACTACTGTTGCCTTGTCGGCTCCGGCTGGAGCCGACACTTTATCCAGCATCGGAGCCGATCCTCGGCTCCATCTGGGGTTCAAGGGACTTCGGCTCCGATGGCTCCGGCCCGTAAGAGATCCCGGTCCCCTTCGATGCTAAGTATTCACTCGGCTCCGGGGTCTCCTCTTTTGTCGGAGCGGAGCCATCGGAGCCGATCTTCGAGATCTTCCAGGCTGTCTGACCACGATTTGGAGAGGGTGGTAAGCAGGCTGTTGGAAGTCTCAGGCACTGGCCCAAATGCTCCATAGCCCGTCTCAACAGACTTCGGCTACAGCCCCAATTCTTGAGATTCCTCCTCCGACTCCACACCAGAGTTCGGAGCCGGAGCTTCTTGGGACAGCGACTGTTTCGATGCCGGAGCCGATACATCCTTCGGCTCCGATCTCCTCCTTGAGACTTTCCTTGGAGGGATCCGGTCGTCGGGTTTCCACTGTCGGCTCCGAGGGGGCTAGTGGCATCGGACCCTTGTCCGACCCCGCTCTCCCTCTCGGAGCTTCGGCTTTGGTAAGCTCGGCGCCGACATTGGCCTCGGAGCCTTCTCTCTCCTTGGAGCCGACCATTCCTGTTTCTTCGGAGCGGGTGTGTTCAGGTCTCCCGGGGAGAGGAGCCTTTGAGGTGATGAGGAGTGTCCTGGCCTCTGAGCCTGGTCAACGGTCTATCCCTGTAGCTCCTCCCTCATCAGTGCCTGCAGATGCCTCTTGCCAGCCTCTTGCTCTCAGGCCCAGGGATCCATCGCCCCAGGTTTCCCCACTGGGAATTTCCTCCTCTTCCGAGGTTTCTCCTGACCCTGCAGGGGAACCCCTCGGAAGAGGACGTAAGAGGAAACACACAGACTCCCCTGAGTCTACTACATCTGATACCGACTTAGATGAGTCGGAGGGTTCCCACGGTCCCCTCTGAGGATGTCTCATTTTCAGACATCCTTGAGCTCCTCAAACAGAGGGGGAATTGGCCCTCCATTGACCCCTCCGAGGATGAGTCGGTATACCTGGAGGCTTTGGATCCCGACCCTCCACCTCCTGGGTGTCTCCGCCTTCGACCCACTCATGCAGGTAGTGGCTCGAAGGCGTGGTAACTCCAGATTCTGTGGAACCTGTCCCCAGGAGACCATCCAAATTCATCACGGCCCCTTCGGACAAACAGTTCCTGTCCAAAGGTGTCTCTGTGGATGCTATGGCATGGCGGCGGCCACTAAGAAGGAACTGGCGGATCCTTCAGTACCTGTCCATCCTCCTAATAAGGATTCTAGGACCATGGACAGGTATGGAAAGCGGATGTTTTCTTCAGCGACCTTTGCAATGCGTCGCTGAATTACCTTTGTCACTTCACCAGGCTTCAACGAGATATTCTCAAGGAACTGGGAGAAGTAGTCCAGGATCCTTCAGCTGCTGGGGCTCAGGAAAGATTGCCTCTCAGCTAGCTATCCTGAATTGATATCTAACTCCTCCATGCGGCTCATATCTTATGCAGCCGATGGAACGAGCAGGGCCGCAGGCACAGGTGTTGCTCTTAGACGCCAAGCCTGGATGCGGCTGTGTAATTTTACGGACCCCTTTAAGGCGTCCTTCACCAACACCCCTTTGACGGTTCGGCTTTGTTCGGACCTCAGGTGAAGGATACTTTGACCAGATGTGAACAAGACGGTAAAACTCTTTCTGCCGTTGGAGTCCAGTTTTCCACTCCTTCTAGACCATATCCCAAGGGTCAGAAGGGGGGGAAGATGTGGTTCCGTAAAGCCCAAGGAGCTACACCGGACACACGTGGTCTGTTTACCCCTAGAGGCAGAGGGGGTAACAATAATAGACGCCGCCCTAGAGGCAGGGGGGGTCCTCAGAACCAGGGCAACAGGGAGCCTCTTCCTGAGAAGCCCTTTCAGCATCCCTGAGGTGTTGCCCGACTGTCCACCCTTGGAGGCAGTCGGGGGGAAGAATTTCGCTGTACCCAGTAGCCTGGCAATCCCTATCACAAGAGAAGTGGGTACAGTCGATTATATCCGAGGGTTACAAAATCCCCTTTGAAAGGTTTCCTGTACCTCTACAATCCCTTCCAGACATCTCACCCGGTCAAAGGGATTTGGCAAAACAGGAAGTTTCAAAACTCCTGGGAAAAGAGCCATCCAAACAGTGCCGGCAGACCAAGTAGGATCCGGCTTCTACTCAAGATTCTGTTTGGTCCCCAAAAGGACGGGAGATTGGAGACCAATACTAGACCTAACCAGACTTAACAAGTCTGTCAAAAGGCAAGATTCGGATGGTCACGCTGCAATCCATTCTGCCCTTTCTGGGCAAGGACAACTGGATGTGCTCGATAGACCTTCAGGATGCGTACTATCACATAAAGATTCACAGACGCCCAGAAGGTTTCTCCGCTCGGCTGGGAGCCAGTCATTACCAATTCAGAGCACTGCCCTTTGGCCACACTTCAGCCCCCAGAGTGTTCACCAAATGCATGGCGGTGGTCACAGCTCACCTGAGACGTCGAGGATTCCAAGTGTTTCCTTATTTGGACGACTGGCTCCTCTCCGCCACCTCCAGGAATCAGCTTCTTCGGTCCAGAGACTACACCTTACAGCTTTGCAAGAGTCTAGGAATTTCGGTGAATTTCGAAAAATCCTCTCTGCTGCCCTGCCAATCTATCACCTTTATAGGCGCAGAGTTAGATACCGTCAAAATGTTAGCCAGACTAACAAATCAAAGGATTCTGGACATCCAGAAATTTGTTCAGCTTCTGTTACAAAGCAACAAGGTCAAAGCCAGGTTTGTCTTGAAGGTTCTAGGCCTAATGGCTGCAGCCATTGTTCTTCTTCCACTAGCTCGCTTCCACATGCGTCTCCTGCAGTGGATGTTGTTCACGCAGTGGTCGTACCACGATCTGCCCATGAGACACGAGATCTTAGTGACACAGTCTTGCAGGGCTTATCTACGATGGTGGGTATCTTCCCCCCTTCTTCAGCAGGGCCGACCATTTGTTCCCCCTCCAGTTGCCACAGTCACCACGGATGCCTCTCTGATCGGGTCCCCGGGGCATTATCAGGGCAGGATGGTCCACGGGACGTGGCAACCCATAGAATACCACCTGCACATAAATGTCCTGGAGATGAGAGCAGTGCTTTTAACTTTGCAAGCCCTCGACGACTTTCTTCCCACAGGGACTATTGCAGTACAGACGGACAACATGTCCGTGGTCTGGTACATCAACAAACAGGGCGGAACCAGGTCCTATCCCTTATGTCGAGAAGCTCTCAGACTTTGGCAATGGGCGATCTCTTCTCAGCGGTTTCTGATAGCAACGCACATCCGCGGCAGGTCCAACGTATTGGCGGACAGGCTAAGCAGATCTATTCTGATGCCTCACGAGTGGTCTCTCAATCAGTCTGTAGTGGATCAGATTTTTCTGAAGTGGGGCAACCCTTGTTGCGATCTTTTCGCTACCCCTCAAAACAGCAAGTGCCCAGATTACTTCACACTATTTCCTCTTCCAGGCCAACCCTTGAGAGACTCTCTAACCCAGGATTGGCCTCGGGGACGACTTTATGCTTTTCCTCCCTTTCCATTGATTCCACAAGTCATTCAGAAAGCCACCGTTTTGAGAGCCAAATTGATCCTCATTGCTCCATATTGGCCTCGACAAATTTGGTTTCCGTCTCTACATCATCACCTTCTGGTGCAGCCCTGGCATCTGGACCCAGTTCCGGATCTTTTGATCCACCAGTCGGGTCAGCAGCACCGAGCCATTCATTCTCTCAACCTCACTGCTTGGTTGCTCCACTTCCTTCCCTAGCCAGGCTACCAATGATTTCTGACTCAGTCAGAGACATTTTAGTGTCTTCTTTAAAGTCGTCCACTAGAACTGTTTATGCTAGCAAGTGGCGTTTTTTATTTGGGCAAACGCCAGAAATATTGATCCTTTCACCGCTCCTATACATTCTGTTTTGGATTTCCTGGCGGAGGTTTTTCATTCGGGATCGTCATCATCTACAGTCAAAGTACAAATGGCTGCTATTTCCAAATTTCATGTTGGCTTGCAGGACAATAACATCATGTCTCCTAAGTTATGCAAAGCCTTTTTGAGAGGAGTTTTTCTCCTAAAACCGCCTGTGAAACATCCTCCTCCGCAATGGGATCTGAACTTAATGTTGGCATCCCTAATTCTACCTCCTTCGAACCGTCTGCTACGTGTTCTTTAAAGTTGTTGACATGGAAAACTATATTTTTGCTGGCTGTTACCTCTGCAAGAAGAGTTTCTGACATTCAGGCCCTCTGTATTCGTTCACCTTATCTGGTGTTTCATAAGGATAGGGTTTCTCAGAACTAACCCTTCCTTTCTTCCCAAGGTTGTATCTCAAGCCAATATTAACCAATCTATTGATCTACCAGTTTTCTTTCCTAACTATTCTGACAGAGCTGAACAGAAGCTACATTTTTTGGATGTTCACCGTCAGCTCAGGTACTACTTACATAGGACTAAACAAGTTAGAAAATCAGACTAATTGTTTGTCTCCTATGCAGGAAACAGGTTGGGTCTTCCAGTATCTAAAGTGACCTTATCTAGATGGTTGACTTCCACCATTTCCTATGTGTACTCTCTAAGGGCAAACAACTATCTTCTAAGCCAAAAGCACATTCGACCAGGAGTCTATCCACTTCTGTAGCCTTTCAGGATAGACTTCCCATTGACACTATTTGTGCAGCAGCTACTTGGGCCACGCCTCATACCTTTGTGTCTCATTACAAGTTGGATTTGGCCTCCAGAGATAGGGCCAGTTTTGGTTCCACTGTTCTCAAGAGTCTGTTCCATTGAGCCACCCGGGATACAGGTGCTAGGGACGCAGTCCCATCCAGCAAGAATGAAGGCGAGATTGACAACTTAACATTTAGAAGTTATGTACCTACCATAGCGTTCCATGTTAGTTGTCTTCTCGCCTTCTTTCTTGGCCCCTCCCTCCTTCCCCCTGGCCTGGACAGATCTTGGAGAGTTCCTATTAGATTGCTTCCTCTGGAGCATTGTTATGAGGACTTCTTTTAGGAACCATGGTTCCTAATTATATTAGGATAAGTCTTTAGCAGGGTTAGTTAGCTACCAAACGAGATCTGAGGTAGTTCCGCCTTGCATCATGGGATATAGGGTTGCCTCGAGCTGGTAATAGGAGTTCTCGAGCTAAAGCTAGTGCCGAGTCGGAGCCGAGGATCGGCTCCGAACCCATCCAGCAAGAAAGAAGGCGAGAGAAGACAACTAACATGGAACGTTATGGTAGGTACATAACTTCTAATTTTAACAGCTATGATCCCCCCCCCCTTGAGCCAACTGCTACTTGTCCTGTAAAATTTTTCACATGGAAGACTTTTTTTTTTCTTGACCGTCATTACCTCAGCTAGGAGGGTTTCAGAATTACAGACCTTATCAGTTCATCCTCCATACTTGATTTTCCACAAAGATAGGGTTTCTCTTAGAACCAATCCCTCCTTCCTACCAAAGGTGTGTTCAGAGTGCAATTTGAATCAGTCCATAGAGCTCCCTGTATTCTTCCCCAATCATGGCAGCAAGGCAGAGTATAAGCCCCATCAATTGGACGTTCATAGACAGTTACGTTTTTATTTACACAGGACCAAGGGCATCAGAAAATCCGACCAATTGTTTATATCCTTTGCAGAGAATAGAAAAGGTTATTCAGTCTCAAAAGTGACCTTATCTAAGTGGCTTTCAGACACCATCACCTACGTCTACGACTTGCGGACACTCAACTAGGGCATTGGCTAAATCTACTGTCTTTCGAGGCAAGCTGCCTTTAGATTCGATCTGTGCGGCAGGTACATGGTCTAATTCTCATACCTTTATCAATCATTACAAAGTAGATGTGGCCTCCCAGAACAGGACATCCTTTGGTTCCACAGGCCTGAAGAGTCTTTTCCAGTGAGCCACCCAAGAAACAGGTGCTGGGGATGCGGTCCAAATCAGCAAGAACAAAGACGAGATAGGGACAACATAACTCCTTACATCCGAGTGATGCCTCCAGGTGCATCTGCAGTTACCTCCTACTGCTCCTCTAGGCGTCAAATATTACTTGTTCATATTTGCATTAATAATTCCAAAACCATGCTACTTACAAGGCATCTGAATATTTTATCTTGAAGCATATATGATGGCAGACACAACTGTGTTGATATTTGACCTATGTTGGTGAGTATTTGTTAGAATTGTAAGGTGATAACTTCATTTTTTAAAGGCTCAAGCCACGCCCACTGAGAGTTAAAGGTATACACCCAAAAGAGCTGTACTGGAGGGAATGAGTTGTGTACTCACCATAACATTCCATGTTTGTTGTCCTTGATCTCGCCTTCCTTCTTGCGTCCCATCCTCCTTCCCTCTTCATGGAGTATCGAGAGGAGTTCTTTCATTGGCTACACTGGCGGAGTTTCCCCTCTACCATACCAGTTGGATAGACCTAGACTCCCTTTCTATCCCCTTGCTGATTATTTACACCTTTATGCACAGGTGTATTCTTATCTGTAGAAGCCTATTATTTTTTGCTTGCATAGTCTAGTGTTTTGGGTCATCACAAATGAGATCTGGGTAACTCCCGCTAGGCATCTTGAGATTAGGGGCCAGCCTCGAGCCAGTAAAAAGCTCTCGAGCTTTAGTATACGGCTGAGTTGGAGCAGAGGATCTGCTCCAAACCCAACCAGCAAGAAGGAAGGCGACATCAAGGACAACAAACATGGAACGTTATAGTGAGTAGGTAACTTCTTTTTACATTGCATGCCTGTGATCGTTTTTTTTATCATCCTGTACAGTTTCAGATGTTTTCTAGTGGATTATGTAAGCAGTGTAATGTTTTTTTTTATCAAGCTCAAAATGCTGCATGGTGTTCCCCGTTTATTTCATAATGTTAGATATTGATTTTCTCATGATCGTGATATTCAAAGCAAGAACGTTTCAACTTGATCAGAATGAAAATCCATTGCAGTTGTTTAGCCTTTCTAAAAGTTTATTTTTAATCCGGGATAAATGGCTTATTTTGCTGCCCTGTATATTCTCTTTGAAGTAGTTCTTTACTGGCACTTCTGTTGGTGCTTGTGAAAGCAGTGTAATTTTGTGCTTTGTTTCTTCTGATACATTTTTTGTCATATGTTTTTAACCAGTAATGCTCCAATGCAAAACATTTTTTGGCACTGATAAATGATTGTAAAATGCTGCGAGTATAAGAGAGTGCGGGTGCAGACCAAAATGTTGTTTTATATTGACTCAGTGCTGCAGTTGAGAAATCAGAATAGTGCATTGTTTATTTAACAAGTATTTCCACTGTACTTTTTGGTAAGATTTTGTCAACAATCTGTTCATATTATTTTAAGATGGTACCTTTGATAATTAGTGTGCCCTTAGAAGCAATTTTCCAAAGTATTGCAAGATGTAAGCAATTTTCCAAAATAATGCAAGATGTTATTTAGAAATATACTGGATCAGAATTTTATCCTCTTAAATCAGGCTTGTGTGTAGTGGACTTAAAGTTGTCTGTCTGATATCGCAATGAAAGTTAAGATATTCAAATAGAAGTACACAGAAATGGTAAGATAATTTATAGGCAGCATTTTGAACTGTACACTGAGTAATTGGGAAAATGACAAAATACAGTCTTCCATCAGAAGGATGAGAGTTTTATTTTGGTAGACATGATACGGTATAGTTATTGTTCGCCCACAGATGAATTGATGATGCCGTTTAAGCAGTTAAATATATTGTGTACATAATGTGAAAATATGGCAATTCATAGGTGAACACTAGGCTAACTGCCCTGAAGGGCCATTTTAAGCCTAGAATCAAATCATGGGCCTTGTGTGTCTGTGAGGTGAATACCTTAACCAGTGTGCCAAACCCACTCACCTAAAGGTGTGAATCAAAACCTGTACCTTGGGTTTGTGAGATAAGTACTGTAACCATTATACCATGTGTACATAAGGTGAAATAACTATCACCAACTTTACAGAAGAAATCCTGAAAGCTCCAAGAAGGTCAGATCAAATTATGTTGTTGAAATAAATATTTTTCTGATAATCTCTTACATCATTGTAGCATACTCACCAGTTCAGATAACCCTACTCAGAGTAGGACTTGTACTTTTCTGTAACCATTCTCTGCATCATTTGTGGCCTTTTGCAAGCAAACTGAGGACAATTGAAAATCACTACCCATTAATAAAATACATGCTGTTGACACCAAATGGTAACACATTTGAAACAGCTCCTCTTATTAAAGGAGTCCCCCGGGTTTCCACTTTAGCCTGTTTGCTGATGTCCTTCAAGGATGCATCTGCAGTCCTTACAAATGGGTTGTCCTGTCGTCAGGCAGCCCTTCGGTCGGCCGGATTCCAAAGTCTGGGTCTGGCCTCGGCTGGTGTCGCACTTCACCCGACGTCATAGCTGCAGTTATTCGGGTATAAAGGCATCAGCCGACGCCATTTTCCTCAGTCTTTCTTGCCGCGTGGCGCCCGAAGCAGAAGCTGTTCGCAAGTGCCGGTCGGTCAGAACCAGAGATTACTACTACCGAAAACTACTTCGAAGACTTCTAAAAGCTAAGTACCCCGTTGGGGACTCTTTCTTGCCTCAGCCGATGTCAGAAAAAGTGAATAACTGTTTAACTTGTGGGAAACAAATACCTCATAAAGATTTCCACTCTTACTGCTTACCTTGTCTAGGCCCAGACCACGACGTCGCAGCTTGTCTAGTCTGTGCTTCTTTTAACCGGCGGACGCTTAGACGTCGGTCGGAGTTTGCTGAGGAGTTTTTCGGCTCCGATTTTGCTTATATTATGCCGTCGGATCCTCCGACCTCGCAAATATCTAAAAAACGCAAGGAAAAGAACCCATTTGAAACAGCTCCTCTTATAAAAGGAGTCCCCCGGGTTTCCACTTTAGCCTGTTTGCTGTTTTCCATGTTTATCAAGTTCTCATCTGATGATCTTAAGATACCTCTAAGTCTTTATGCAGATGACATGGTCATCTACAGGTCAAACAAATCCCGTACTATTATACAAATACGTCTCCAAGATGACCTCCAAGCCCTCAACCAGTGGCTAATAGGCCTAAACTTGTACTCGATTCCTCAAAAACAAAAGTAATGCAATTTGGAACCAACCCAAAAAAATAGCCAGAGCACCCAGCTTCCTTAATGTTAAAGATGTTAACAGTCCCACCATAGAGACAACCACATCCTTCAAATGCCTTGGCATTTTGCTAGACTAATCACTTAACTCTCAACTACACATGCAAAAAGAACAAGACACTACCAAAGCCAAACAAAGCTGCTATATGCAGAGGAATACTCTTGTTTCCATTCAAATATGGACTACCTATTATAGTTGCAGCCTCAAAGAAAAAATGCCACCATCTCACAAACCTTCTCCAGTAAAATCTGCTTATTACCAAGTCCTCCAATAGTGAACACCGTTGCCTCTCTCCAAAGCTAAATGTTGCCAGTACATTTGTGAGCAAACCTAGTAGGACCACTAATTCACAAAGTCCTTTCTCCTGAGACAGTCTCCTTTCACTCAAACTTTTCACCAAAACCCCAACATATAATCTCAGGGGTATCTCTAAATCTCAGCCCACTCTACTAACTCCAAAAACTAAACTTCATTGTACTGGCCATACATTCTCCATCCTGGCACCTAAATTATATTCCTCTCTCAATCCGAGACGTCAGAAATTACTCAGATGTCATACAACAGCTCAAGTATCACCTCTTCACCCAAAGTGCAGCTGCACGGGTCTATATCAGAAGACCGACAGCTAAAAACACCGAACACCCTTGCTCGATACAGCTCATCTGAAAGCAGGAAACCTAGAACAGCCCCCCCCCCCCGGCCATTACATCAGTCTTTCTTGCCGAGAAGCCCGAAGCAGAAGCAGTTCGCATTCGTGCCAATTGGCCCGCTACCTGAGTTTTCGTTTCCGAATTGAAGTTGAAGTCTTCTAAAACTAAGTAGCCCATTGGGGATCCTTTTTTCTTGCTCTAACCAATGTCAGAAAAAGTTAACAATTGTCTCGCCTGTGGAAAGCAAATAGCACGCAGAGACTTCCTTCTTAATGCATCACCTGTTTAGGCCCAGACCACGACGTCCCTCGCTGTTGCTTTTGTGCTTTGTTCAATGCCAGAACTATACATCGTTGGTCCCTTATTGTAACTAGATATTTTCGCGCTCAGTCCTCGAATTCTGATATGGCTTTGGTAAGCCATCCGACTACCGATCTTCTGGAAAAACTTAAGGATAAAGACAAGATTGCACATGTCCAAAACTGCCAACGATGCTTCCGCCAAGCTAGTCATCAGTTCTCTAGTCCTCAGGCGCTTTCGCAGCCCCTGATGCCCGCTTGTGTGGACTCGCAGGCTGCTACTGAGACCCTTTCGGAATCCAGTATGTCGCGAGACTCTTCTTCGACTAAGGATCCTGCGGATGTCTCTACCTTGGATGGGTCCATAGCCGCTGAGCAGGCACCGGCTTCCAAGGAAGTACTTTGCACTACCAATACTCGACACTGACTTCTTTCGTGTCTTCAGTTCTTTCTAAAACTACCGAGTTTCAAAGTCCCAGGGTACGAACAACGCCCAAAAAACCGACGACCCAAGCTCAGGCACCTGCTTCCTTGCCTCAATCTCAAATGCTTAAAATGGCGGAAGACCTTATGTTTATTAGGAGAAGCCAGGCTTACCCCTTCCAAAAGAGAGTCTTGTCCCCGATAGTTTTATCTGAACAGGAGTTTGATGAGATTGATGCTTCTGAATATGAAGACATGCAACCCCCCTATCTGCTTATGAGGATTCTGATGCGGAGGAATCCATTTCTTCTGCCTCTCCACCCGAGGATTTTTCATTTGGGGAAACCCTTCATACTTTAAGGGAGCATTTCCAGTGGGAATGTCAAGACTATCCACAGTCAAAAGAGGGACTCTGGGAATTAGATTTACTCTCTGTCCTGGATGTTGTGGATGATGATTTTATGGAATCCAGTTTGATTCCTGACACCCTTCCTCTTGCTCCCAGGAAACCTGACAGGTGCTACAGAGTCCCTGACTCACAAATTCCTTTTCAAAAATCCTACTGCTGACCCAGAAGTCCTTTCTCAAGGACCTAAAGGAATTAACTCAACCTCAACTAAGAATCCCCCACCCCCTTAGACAGAGATTCCCGAACTTTAGACAGATGGGGTAAAAAAGTATACACCTCTGCTACTCTTGCTATTAGAGCATTAAATTGTCAGTTCCACATGCTGAAATATCAACAGCATACCATGGAGCTCCTCAAACAAATATCTTCCTTTCCTGCTTGTGCAGAAAGTAAAGAATTATAAGAGCTAATGCATTCTGCAAGTCAAGTTACTAGGCACACCTTGCAATGTAGCTTTGACGCCCTAGAAGCATCTTGCAGGGCAGCAGTCACTGGTTCTATCCTTAGAAGGCATGCTTGGCTTAAGGAACAGACCTTGCCAGACCATGTCAAATCCAAATTACTGGACGCACCATTGAACAAAGACAATTTATTTGGCACCAGAGCAGAAGAGGTCTTAAAAAACATGGAAGAAAAAGCTAAATCTATGCAGACAGTTAAAGACTTCTTACAAGTCCAGCCTCCGAGGTTCAGTAGGCATTGCCCCTCCAAGCACTGGTCCTTTCCTGCCCCCTCCAGACCCCCCCCCCCCGGACAGCAGCCCCAGGGAATGCAGAGATCTAAACAATGGAGTTCCTCCTCTTCAAAAACAGGGAGTGCCAAGCCTACCCCCTTATGGTAAGAACTCACAATGACTCTCCACTTCCACCCCTTACCTCTGCCCACCTGTTTGCCCCTAGGAGGAAAACTCTCCTTCCATGCAAGCAGCTTGGGCCTCTATTACCAACGACCGATGGGTCCTCAACATAGTGTTTGGTCTTATTTATTCTAATGTTCCTTATATTTTATTTTAATATGGATGATTTAAGTATATGTATATATTTTTTTATATATGTATTTTATAAGTACAATAGAGTATTTAAGAAATTTAGGTATGATGTGCTTTTAAATAATTTGCATAATTAATTTGGGTCTTTATCTGAATGGCTGGCTTGTTCATGTGATTTTCAAATGTTCCTCTATTTAAATGTGGTTTGTATAAGTTGATTTTTATGTGCTGATGAAGGGTGTAGACCCGAAAGCTTCATTAAAGCTGTTTGTGACTACTGTGTTTTTGGATACTCCTCAACATAGTGTCCCAGGATACAAATTTTATTTCCACACCCTGCCAACCCCAGAAGGGGTTCCAGATCTTCTTCCAAACCAGTGGGCAGAGACCAAAAAGCAAGTCCTTTCCCTGCTGTCCATGAGAGCAATACAGCATGTTCCTGCAGAACAGATAGGCCAAAGTTTCTATTTCATACGCTTCCTGGTACACAGAAAAGAGGGCACCTGGTGCCCAATCCTTGATCTATCTATTCTAAACACCTTTCTGGTGTTAACAAAATTCAAAATGCGAACCCTCCAGCAGTTTCTTCCTGTGCTTTCCAAGGATGCTTGGTTAGCCACCCTAGACCTAAAAGACGCCTAACTACACATCCCAATCAGGGAATCTTGCAGGAAATATCTATGTTTCAGGGCAGGATCTATGCACTTTCAGTTCTCTGTGTTTCTCTTTGGCTTATCCACTGCTCCCAGAGTTTTCATAAAATGCCTGGCTACAGCCATTGCTTTTTGCAGACTAAAGTATTCAATTTTACCCCTACGTAGATGATTGCCAGATTCAGGCAGACAGGAAAAGCTGTTACAGCACCTGACTTTTGTAAAGGACCTACTGACATCCTTGGGGTATACTGTCAACGAAAAGAAATCAAAACTAGTACCCACGCACAAAATTGTATTCCTGGGAGCAAGCCTGGACACACCATCCCAGATGGCATTCCTTACTCTAGAAAAACAAGCCTTCCTGATGGGCTACTTCTCTCAGCTAGCCACCATAACCCAGTTATCCGCAAGGAAAATCCTGCAAGCTCTAGGGTTCATGACCACCTGCATTCTACTCATTCCATATGCCAGACTGCATATGAGGAAACTACAATGGTAGGCTTTGTATTCATTCAGTCGAAACCGGTTTGTTTTTTAAGAATACTTTTATTAAAGTATTTTTTGGTGCCATTGTATGCTGGTATTTCTACTTTTTTGAAACTACAATGGTACCTAAAAAGCCTTTGATGTCAGCACTTTCAAGACCTGGAAGCTATCATTCCTTGCCTATGAAAAGATTTTCTTTGGTGGGCAGCAACATGCAACCACAACAAGGGACTTCCCTTCTCACAACCCCACACCGCCCAGACCCTCACCACAGATGCGTCAGACTATGCCTGGGGTGCACACCTGGGCAGCAGGTGCATTCAGGGCCATTGGAGCCCAAATCAAATACATCTGTACATCAACCAAAAAGAGATGCTAGCTGTTCAGCACGCCCTGAGAGCTTTCAGGCCCCTACTCTCCCTGGGGCCTCTACTGATCAAAGCAGACAATACCACAGTGATGTGGTACATCAACAAACAGGGAGGGACTCTCTCTTATCCTCTCTGCAGGCTCGCCATGACCCTTTGGCACACGGCCTCAGCCATGCAATTACACCTGCTAGCACAATACCTGCCAGGCTCCCTAAACTCTCTAGCAGACAACTTAAGCAGAAGCCTGCTAGACCCACACAAGTGGCAGCTAGACCACAGAACCTTCACCCTTGTAACGCAGAAATGGGGCACCCCGAAGGTGGACCTCTTTGCCTCCCACTCCAATAATCAGCTCAGCAAATTCTGCAACAGAGAACCTCAGAGCAAGGCCTGGAAAGTGGATGCTCTATCCTTCTAGTGGTTAAACCTCTCGGTCTATGCATTTCCCCCTCTACCACTCATTTCAAGGGTACTGTTCAAAATAAGGAAGGAAAAACCGAGGGCAATCCTGATTGCCCCAGACTGGCCATGCCAGCACTGGTACCCACTGCTGCGCAGCCTGTCCCCCCTGCCACCATGGAACCTACCTCAGCACTCCTGACCCAGAGGAATGGAGAATTCATGCATCCCCATTTGCAGACCCTCAACCTGGCAGCGTGGCTTATTCCCTGACCTCTCCTCATGCTGCCAGCCTGAGCAAACAAGTCATAGGTGTTATACGTGAGGCCAGACGCCCCAGCACTAGAAAATCCTATGCTGTCAGGTAGAAAAGGTTTTGCACCTGGATCCAGGCCAGGCTACGGGAGCCGGAATGGCACAGCCCTCCCTACCTCTCATCCTGGATTACCTTGTAGATCTACTACACAGGGGTTTATCCTTCTCTTAAAATTCATG